>NC_066585.1:457245974-457845974 GCF_024323335.1 Lathyrus oleraceus
ACTTACGCCATTTCCACAAAAGCGCTTTTGTTTTCCTTCTTCTCAACTCACACAATAACCCTACCTTCTCACTCTCGGCGGCCGTGCTCACGTATTTCTCTCTGGAAACAAACCCTAAATTTCTCACTGTACGGCGGTGCTCACGTATTTCTTCTCACTATACCGGCAGCGAAACAAACCCTTCCTTCTCACTGTACCGTGACGGAGTATGTTCTTTAGATCCTCATGGAGAATAAAGATGCGGAGAAGTTGTTTTTTATATCGTTTAATACCGGGTTAGCATTTCATTCTAAATTCATCTATTATAATTATTTTCCAAGTTACCATCTAACATTTGCCTAATCATTACAGTGGACATTGGTTGTTGCTCGCAATCAATCCTATCCGAGAAATTGTGTATTATCTTGACTCGTTAGGAAATGATTGGACAACATACCCGGATATGAAGAACCTAATTGACACGTAAGTGAGAATGTTCAAAATTTTTCTTAGTTTATGTGAATTGTTCTAATTGCTTCATTTTTATTTTATTAGCATCCTACAAGCTTTTCGGGCCCAACGAGATATCCAAACCTCAAGGAGGAGCGCCAACCGCATTACATGGATTAAAGTGGCGGTATATTTTTAATTACCACATTTTTTATTATATTAGTGATGACACTTGATAAAACTTAGGATTTATAATCCATTTTTTTTTCATGTAGTGTCCTCAACAACGTAATCAAATAGATTGCGGGTATTTCGTGTTGAGGTTTATGCGAGATACTCTTGCTTTGGGCCGATTAGTGATTCCCACCGATGTATGTATTTCTAACTTATGAGTTATTTTTATATTTACACATATCTCATATAATTAAATAGTTGGAATTAATTCAAAATATGTTATATTATTATGTAGTACTTTGAGGAATTCAAGTGTGCATTTTATACAAAGGATCAAGTGGACGAAATCAAAGAGGAGTGGTGTCAGTTCATGATAGAGCTCAAAGTTTTTTCATAAATTTGTGTAATTAATGTGTACATTTGTAGTATATGTAATGACTTGTAAATGTGTACATAAATTTGTATATATTTTGATACATTTAAGGCAAAATTGGTTTGAATTGGTATATATATATATATTTGTTAGCCAAAAATTGGTAGAAAAAAGGCCAAAATGGCATGTATAAAATGTGATAACTGTCTGTCAAAATCTGGTTGAAAACAGGTAGAAATTCTGGTTTATAAACCTGGAACAAATGTGGTTTAAAACAAAAGCTTCAAAAATTTTCGTATACATTAGACAGCGCTTATGTAAAAAGCACTGTCTAAAGGGGGGGTTAGAAAGCGCTTTAGGCAAAAGCGCTGTCTAAGGGGGGGGGGGGGGCTTAGACAGCGCTTTTTGAAAAGCGCTGTCTAAGCCCCCCCCCCCTTAGACAGCGCTTTTGCCTTAAGCGCTGTCTAAGGTATACCTAAAAAAATTAAAATAGGGGGGGCTTAGACAGCGCTTTTTGAAAAGCGCTGTCTAAGCCCCCGCCCCCCCCTTAGACAGCGCTTTGGCCAAAAGCGTTGTCTAAGGTATACCTAAAAAAATTAAAATAGGAGGGTCTTAGAAAGCGCTTTTGGCCAAAGCGCTGTCTAAGGGGGGGGCTTAGACAGCGCTTTTAAGATTTAAAAAAGCGCTGTCTAAACCTTTAGCAGCGGAGGTTTAGACAGCGCTTTAAAGCGCTGTCTAAGGCCAAAAAAAGCGCTGTCTAAGGTCTTGTTTGGCGTAGTGAATCAACACCAGTTCAACAACCATAACGTCAACAACAACAACCGCAACAACGAGAAAACACCTACAACAACAACAATACCAACAAAAATCAGCATCAACAAAACTTTGAGAGGAAGAAGGTCTCTTTCGACTCAATTCCTATGTCTTATGCAGAATTATACCTGTCTTTGGTTCTCAAGAACCTAATCCAACCAAGAAACCCACCGCAGATTCCAGAACCACTTCCATGATGGTATAAGCCTGAGCTCCGTTGTGCTTTTCATCAAGGAGCACCCGGACATGATATAGAGAATTGTTATCCACTCAAGTATGAGGTTCAGAAGCTGATGAAGAGTGGAATGGTGTCCTTCGAGGACCGTGCGCCGAATGTGAAAGCAAATACATTGCCTGCTCATGGGAACTCTTCGATGAATATGGTAGATGGTTGTCCTGGCCAGTTTAAGGTTTTTGATGTGCACTTCATCTGGAGGTTCTTGGTGCAGATGCATAAGGACATTTGTTTGGTGAGTGACTGTGAGCATAACCATGATGCTTGTGTTATTTGCAGTATTAACCCGAGGGGTTGCGAAGTTGTGAAAAAGGACATCCATCGACTGATGGATGAAGGCATGATTCAAATTGTTCAATCCCGTCATGTAGATGACGATATAAATGTCATAGTGCCTATTTTCAAGCAACCAGAAAGATTGATAATTCAGTACGACAGCAGCAACAGTAACAATGTCAGCAATAGATCAGTATCGATGTTGGTTATACGGTTAACGGGCCCAGTCCCGTATTCATCTGATAAAGTTGTGTCGTATCAGTATAATGCTACAATGATAGAAGGTGGTCAAGAGGTCTCGTTGCCTACGACTAGCTATATGGTGAGCATTGTTGATGTTACCAAGGCGACCCGCAGTGGTCATGTGTTTGGGTCGGTGTTCCCAAAGGATAAGGAAGAATCAGTTGTTGAGAAAGTGGAAGTTCCTGTTACAAATCCAGTTTGTGCTTCAAAAGGTAAGTCTGGTGAATCCAACAACTTGAAGGCTAACAAGGATGATGAGGTATTTCGATTAATCAAAAGGAGTGAGTTTAATGTGGTGGAGCACCTGCTCCAAACCCCCTCAAAAATCTCAGTGTTGTCTCAGCTCATGAATTCTGAAGCACACAGAGAAGCACTACAGAGAGTTCTTGAACAAGCATTTGTGGAACATGATGTTACAGTAGACCAATTCGATCATATTATGGCTAACATCACTTATTGCAACAATCTTAGTTTCTATGATTGTAGCGGTGTATTCGTCGCTATATGATCTATTGATTAAACCATAAGCAAAGTATACAAGTAAATAGAGTCGCCACCGCACTTTTATTTATCCAATGGACTGGCTAAAAAGCGAACAAAAGCCTAAGAAGTTTTACACGTAGAAAACCAATGAAAAGATCAGAGATCGGGGTAAGGGGTAAATTACGTAATGGGAAGGTGTTAGGCACCCATCACATCCTAGGTACTCCTAGGGAGCCCTTTTCACACTTGTTGTATAAAAAATGTTTATTTGTTTTTGACATATTGTGCAAACATGAATGGGATGGTGAGAAAAGAATGTACATTTTATTATTTTTGTGTTCGAACGGATGAACCTGTTGCCTACGTACCTTCCATCAAAGGTAAGGATCAAAACGCCGTAGTTCGGCTAAAAACTTCCGAAAGTTAGTGGATTCAATTTTAAAACAAAAGCACTAAGGTCTTACGTTACCCACGGGAGAAAACTCAACCTTAAGAAACAACAAGTCCACCACGTGAGAAAAGCTTCAACTTGCTAGGGAGGGGTTAACCCTATAATAAGCAAGGAAGACTTACAATTCAATCAACTAAGGACAAATAGGCGAGATTAATATCAACCAACTAGGGTAAATCAAACCTATAGCTAATGTATGAAAACTTAACAAACATGGACAAAGCCACAAAATCATTTGAATGGGTGAAGTTAATTGGATTATTTACAAAAAGGTCAAAGTATGATTAAAGTCAGTTCAAAATGAAGTATTTACAAAAATGAGGTTTGGAAAATCATGGACTTAAGGTCCAAGTTTCTAATTTGAAAGAGGTGGGAATGTTTGCATAACATGTATATACAAGTTTGAAAAGTCAACAATGTGAAAAGGATTTATAACAAAAATGGGTGAAAGGTGGAGTGTAAAACTTCCTAGAGATTCACCTCTTGAAATCATATAGAAAATGATTCAAGTGTGTCCTTTGGAATGAGGGACAAAGCAAGTTAATAAAAATAAAAGACAAGGTGATACCGGATGCCATCAATGGTCTTACTCCAATCTCACACAAAAGCGGATATCGGATACCAATAAATGGATTTACACCAATCTCCTAAAATAAAGCAATGATACTGGATGCCAACAAATGGTCTTACTCCAATCTCACAAAGGCAAAACAAAATAAGGATGTCAGATGCCAATAAATGGTCTTACTCTAACCTCCTAAAGTAAAACAAAGTTTGGAAGTCGGATGCCAATCTATCTGGACTTAAACCAACCTCCAAAGTATGGTCATAGGAATACAAATGCCACATCACAGGGACTTACAGTTGCATCCTCTCATACGACAAACAAGAGCAAAGAAGATATGAGTGACCAATGAGGTCTTACACTCTATCCTTCCATATCATGGGAACAAAAGCCAAAGAACATGGTCTTACAATTGTCCTCAATGGGTAAACAAACAAACCACAAGGGTATATAATAAAGATCATACAAGAATTAACAATGATGAGTGCACAATGGCAAGTAAGCATGTACAAATGCAACAATCAATCAAGCAAACAAAGTCATTTATCACCCACTATAACCAAACAAGGAGGCTCAATCAAAGGGTTTGACTTAAAAAGTCCACTGGAAGGGGTGAAAGGCGCTCTTAACCTTGCCATTGAGGGGCTAAGGTGAAGCAGATGAAAGGATATGAGGGGTGTACCTCATCACTCTTATCCCTGGTCAGGGAGAGTATTGAATATAAGAAGTTGTGGGAGTTCAGAAAGATGGAACTCTCTCCATATTTTAGACTCGATAGATCTTAGGTTTGGATCTCAATGCTACAACCATATAATGGGAGCAAGGAGAAGACTCACAGAATAGTGAGAGATAGGCTACATATCTCTTATATCCACCAATTTCCTCAAATGAGGACTTTTCCTGCTTAGGACAAACATAAACAATCACAATCATTGCCTCTTAAGGAGGACTTCAGACAGTTGCCTGGCTAAATAACAAGCCAGGTCTTCCAGACTACATGGAGACAAGAGAGTCTACCTCAATGCAAATGCTATACAAGCAAAGCAATGCAAGTTCTTAAGAACTGAGCAACTAAAAGGGTACCTGAAATCAATCAAATATAATCAGCATCCCAATCATTATCTCAAAACAACAACATAAGAATCAACAAATAATGTATAATCCAACAATAATGTGCATAGCACAAAGCTCAAGTGAACCAAGCACCCTACAATACAAGACAAGTTAGTTCACAATAATCAAATGAAACAATTTAACTTGCATCAACCTCCTTAAGGCATTAGCTTCTTAACCTAAAAAGTCAAAGTCAAACTCAAACATGAGTAACAAGACCACTAGGCCAAGCCTAGGGTCCAAAGGATGGAAAAAAAATGTAAACAGCAAGTGAAACATAATCAATGTCAAGATAATTCAAATAAGAAGAGATCCCAATTGGTCTCATATCCAAACTATGCACTAATTTCATTTTATGCACAATTTAATACAAAGTGAGCAAAGTTGAACCACATATGAACAACCCGAATGATTACATCCAAAAAAATATCAAAACAGCTCAATAAATCCCACAAAAATTATATCCTAAACAGAAGACATTCAATGAGCTACATATCAATTTTTATGCCATTTGGACAAAAGGAACTATGGAAATTAAATCAACATGTTAAGGCATGCAAAAACACAACCAAATTAGGTCACCAAAATGTACACCAACTTCAATCAATGGTAAAACAGTGATATCAAATTAGAAATGAGTGGGACCAAAGCCAAATCAAAGCTATACATGTTAGGAAGCACTCCACCAAATTTCATATTCATAGGATAAGGGATGAGTATTTTACAAGACATGTAAGTTTGCTACTCAAGAAACAATCCAAAAAATGCTAAACAGCAATCAAAAATCCAAATCAATTAGAAAATGGATCAATTAAATCCACAAAAAATCATGGTGAAACCTAACATATGAAAGTCATCTCATGCAAAAAATCAGAGCCATAGGCCTAGTTTAAGCATGGAAAAATAAATCATGAACTCAGCTTAGCATAGTGTGACATATATTGTCACACTCAAAAAGAATTAATCATATCTAACAAACCAGAGGTCCAAAAATTACAAATCATATATCAAAATCTCCAGGGATGTGTCAAGAATCATCATATGAAATTTCAATAAATTTGGAGCTAGCATGATTATTTGGTGATTAAAATGGTAAAACATATGAATATTGCACACATGTCAAAAATCAATAATCCATTCTAAAATTCTACCAGGCACAACTTAAGTTTCTATGCCTAAAAAATTCTAGAGAAAAATTGGGATCCAACAAAAAAACTCCCACCTAATTTGGACTAATATTGGATTTTATATGAATTTTTTAAGATTTGTTATATTTATTGAATAATTATTTAATGTTAATTAGGATTTATTGAATTTAATTAAGCCACGAATGGCAATTCCGTAATTCTCTTCGCCAGGCCAAAACGACAGTGTAGCATTTAATGTGCTGGCGGCGCGCTATTCGCCCATTCCGGCGGTAAACAGATAATTCAAACGGAGGCGCACAGAGATGGATCAAAGGCACGGGATTCTCCAGAATCTTGTTCTTCCTCGCGTATCTTCGCCGCTCACCAACTCCAGCTTCGGTCATGGTCATTTCTTCACCAAATCAAACAAACCGCATACCGTTCTCTCCGTCTCTCCATGTAGGTCATGATTATGGCAACGAGAATGTCTATAGGTTAACATACGCAAAGAACCGATCGAAAGAAGATTCACATACAAATATTCAGATCAACATATCTAGCTCAATATCTAATGGATTCGCACGATTCGAAGTTTAACGTGACCTACATGCCATGATCTACAAGATCCATATAGGAATTGCAAGAATCAAAGACATTGAAATCTTACCTCTTGATGAACCAACTGTGAAATCCGCATGAGTTTGACTCCAAATGATGAAAACAGATGAAGTATGTTGCTTAGGAAGGTGTATGGTGATGATCTTTCAGCTCAAGAACGCACGAAACAATGGATCTTGCCAACTGCCATTGAAGAAGAAGCTTTGCACAGTTGGAGTTTTGGACGGTTTTTGCTTCAATTTGCTACAAAACAGAACTCTAAGATCACCTGCAAATGAAGATTCAACCAAGAATTCGCAGAAACAATAGTGAATTATTGAAGAATTGATGAAAAAGTGTATGTGGAAATTGGAGAAAAAGTGAGAGAATTTGAGAGTTTTTTGGATGAATCTGAAAAAGTGATTATCTCCTTGAGTTTCTGTTAGAATTAAGCTTTTATATGTGCTCTTAATCCCCGCTTTAATCATGATTAGCAAAAATTGGTAATTAGCAAAATGAGCTTCTTTGTGCAATTTGGCCTTTTTGCCCTTGGATGATTAGAACCAATGTAACAGTGATTTATCACTTTGAACAAGTCACAAATTTCATTTGAAAGCTATTGGAATTGGTCCCATGTCAAAATTCTTTATACTTTGAGTTTTGGACCATTTTGCCCTTGCATTTTTAATTAGTACACTTGAAAAATGACCTTTTTATGTGAAGGTTTTTGGCAAAATGTGATGATGGATTATGAAAGTACATATCAAATATGGTTTGCTCAAAGAAGAACCATCCAATTTGGCCATTCCATGTGAAAGTTATGCCACTTTGAATTCAGGCATTTTCTGAAAATGATTGGGCCATAATTTGTCAACCACACATGGGAATTGAGTGTTCTTGGATTTTTTGGAATGATGAGAACAAGATATTCAACTTTCATGTTGGACAAATTTTGATTTGAAGCTTGCATGATGAAGTAATTTTGAGGAGAGAAACTTTCCATTTTTGGCAGGTGACAATTACAGGTCATTTCCATTTTGGGAAACTTTTTTTTGTCTGACTTCAAATCCTTCAACCTTGATCTCTGAAATGCCAAATGAAGCTTATATGGACATGAATGAGACTTTTCCAACCATCTCACATCTTCAAATTCCTGATTAAATGCACAGTTGACCACAGTTGAGCACAATTGACTTTTCTAGGGTTTTGGTGGACTGGGCCATGTTCTGATGAATTCCAAGCCTCTTTCTCTTGAGATCTTGATTCCAAATGATATCACAAGTTATATGAACTCTTTATGAATGATCATGGTGTCCAAATTCTTCAAGAATGGCCACCATTTAGCTCAATGGCTGATTTTGACTGTTTGACCGATGATTGCTTCATCTGCAAGAAACATGGTTAGATGACAATATTTTTGTACTTTTGGTGAGTAAACATATGAAAAGCAATGATATACAAATGCAATACATGCTTGGTGATCAAAAACCACACTCACAAGGTAACCCACCCACTAGGAGGGAAGCTAGGGCATGCAATGATCCTTGAGGCTATGATATGATATGATATGAGCCATGAGGGATCTTAGGGCAAAAATTGGGGTCTTACAGTGATGAAGAACTCCCTGAGGAGGGCAGAAATCATAATCTGGCTTTGCACATTTCTATGAATTGCAAAGAGGATGCTTTGTCAAATGTGTTTGTTGACACCGGGTCGTCACTGAATGTGCTACCAAAATTAACTCTGTCAAAGCTGTCATACCAAGGAGCGCCTATGAGGTATAGCGGTGTAATCGTCAAAGCTTTTGACGATTCGCGCAAAACAGTTATTGGTGAAGTGGACCTTCCGGTTAAGATAGGTCCGAGTGATTTTCAAATTACTTTTCAAGTAATGGATATCCACTCGACCTACAGTTGCTTGTTGGGAAGGCCATGGATCCATGAGGCAGGAGTTATTACTTCCACATTGCACCAAAAGCTCAAATTTGTCAAGAATGGAAAGCTTGTGATTGTTGGTGGGGAAAAAGTGTTGTTGGTTAGCCACTTGTCAGCTTTCTCTTATGTTGAAGTTGAGGATGAGGTTGGAACTCTGTTCCAAGCCTTGTCTATTGCTGCTAAAAAGAGGTTTGGGGCACATATGTCCTCATTGAAAGATGCTAAGAAGATTGTGGAAGAAGGCAACGTTGATCAGTGGGGGTGCATGGTAGAGGTCTCCGACAACAAAGGCAGAACCGGTTTGGGGTTCCAGTTAGGTTCATCAACCGCAAGGTCTGAAGATATGCAACTTAGCTTCCGTAGAGGAGGGTTCATTCATAGCAATGAACAACACTTAGCTGCTATGCTAGAGGATGACGAAGGGGAAGACTGCACCAATTTTGTGACGTATGGAAAGGCTTACAACAATTGGATTGCTGTTAATATTCCTGTTATTTTGCATTGATCTAAGTAAGTGTTTTTATATGTTTTTAAAATCCTTCTCCTATGCCTAAGGGAGAAGTGAACATTGTTGGGCATTTTCAAATTGATCATTAATAAAATTAATTATATCCATCAACATCTATGATGTCTTGTTTTTACTTTTTGCTTTATTCTGAAAATGGTAATCACAAAAAACATAAATAAACAATATAATTGTCCATCTGCATAATATTTGGTCACAAATCCACTTCTCTAAAATCAAAATATCAAATCATTATGCAGGTTGGTTTCTAACCCCATTGAATACAATGATCCTTCTCCTTCTCCAAATTTTGAATTCTCTGTGTCTGAGGCCGAGGAGGAAAGTGATGAGGAAGTGAGTGATGAATTATCTCCTCTTCTTGAGCAAGATGAAAAGACCATTCAGCCGTTTGAAGACTAGATTGAGCTAGTCAACTTGGGTTCTGAGGATGATG
Source organism: Lathyrus oleraceus (assembly GCF_024323335.1). Taxonomy (NCBI): domain Eukaryota; kingdom Viridiplantae; phylum Streptophyta; class Magnoliopsida; order Fabales; family Fabaceae; genus Lathyrus; species Lathyrus oleraceus. Next base: position 457,255,747 of record NC_066585.1, read on the forward strand.
TTAAGGAAGTCAAGATTGGGTCTCGACTGGGTCCAGATGTCAAAAAGGGGTTGATTGATCTTCTTCGAGAGTATTCAGATGTGTTTGCTTGGTCCTATCAAGACATGCCTGGTTTGGATTCTGAGATTGTGGAGCATGGATTGTCGTTGAAGCCAAAATGCTCGCCAGTCAAATAGAAGTTGAGAAGAACGCATCCTGATATGGATGTGAAGGTCAAAGAGGAAGTTCAGAAGAAAATTGATGCCGATTTCCTTGTGACCGCTGAGTATCCGTAATGGGTGGCCAATATTGTGCATGTGCCAAAGAAAGATGGAAGAGTCCGCATGTGTGTTGATTATAGAGATTTGAATAAAGTTAGATCGAAAGATGATTTCCCTCTGCCACACATTGATATGTTGGTAGACAATACTGCTAAATTCAAAGTCTTTTCGTTTATGGATGGATTTTCCGGATATAATCAGATCAAAATGGCACCCGAAGATATTGAGAAGACCATATTCATTACACCTTGGGGAACATTCTGTTATAGAGTGATGCCTTTCGGTTTAAAGAATGCTAGTGCAACTTACCAAAGAGCAATGACTACTCTTTTTCATGATATGATGCATAAAGAGATTGAAGTTTATATTGATGACATGATTGCTAAATTGATTGATGAAGAGGAACATGTTGAGCATTTGTTAAAGCTATTCCAGCGTTTGAGGAAATATAAACTCCGCTTGAATCCCAATAAGTGTACTTTTGGTGTTCGTTCTGGTAAGTTGTTGGGCTTTATTATCAGCGAGAAGGGTGTCGCATTACGCGAAAAACCGGCGGGAAAACAAAACAACAGAGCCGCCACCGTGCGTTATTTATCCCAAAAGAGGGAAAGGAAACGCTCGAAGTAAACCTGGAAAAGACATGGTCTCGCGACCAAAGAGAATGGGATCGGGAGTCGGTTATGCGAAGGGAAGGTATTAGCACCCATACGCATCCGTCGTACTCGACGGGATCCACGCACAAAAGGAAGGATAAAGGTTTCTAAACGCTGCTCAAACAAACATCAAACACTGGCTGAAAGAGACACAAGAAAACAAACGAAACTAACTCGGCAGGATATCGCATCCTGGGCCTACGTAGTCTGTCAGGCACAGACATCAGAGTCGACGTAGTTCGGGATAGGGGAAACGTGCTCGCTAGGATGTCGCATCCTATGCATACGTATCTTCTCGGACTAAAGAAGAATCAGAGCACTCGTAGCTCGGCTAACGCACGCCAAACAAAACCACACAGGAAACCGACTGCCAATCGCTGGACTTACGTCAGACTCCACACAAAACAGGCAAACATGGAAACCGAATGCCAATCGCTGGACTTACATCAGACTCCGAACCAAACATACACACACTGGAAACCAAATGCCAATCGCTGGACTTACATCGGACTCCAAGCACACAATAAGAGGATACGGAATGCCAATCGCTGGGCTTACATCCATCTCCTAACACACACAAGGACAAAACAAAAAGGGCGCCCGGAGAGATCAGCTCATCTCCTGCCTACGTACCTCATCTGGCATGAGGATCAGGGCGACGTAGTTCCCCTACGCAGGGACAAAGGACTAGCCTAACCAGATACAAAGGGAGACACAACTAGGGAGACTACGACTCAAGCCTAGAAGTTATCATGCATATCATCCCTAAGTTAAGGTTGCTATCTAACTTGCACAGGGAGTAAGCTATCCTAAACAGCACAGGCAAAGCAGTCAATCACACAAATAGCACACACTATATACAAACAAAGTGGGCTCACATAAGGTTAGGCTGTGAAACACAAGCCAACTGGAATCGGGTGATGTTAGCTCTTAACCCTAACATTGAGAGTTAGGGTGAAGTAGATGAAATGGGAAGTGAGGGGTGTGCCTCACAGCTCTTATCCCTGGTCTGGGAGAGCTTGACTCAAATAGAAGGTGTGGGAGTTCAGAAAGCAGGAACTCTTCTATCCACATGACTGACTCAACAAGGATCTTGGGTTAATATCCACAATGCATCAACATGTAATGTGAGCAAAGGGATGACACACTGAATAGCAGGAGATGGACTGCACATCTCTTTTATCTGCCAATTGCCTTATCAAAGGTCTTTTCCTGCTTTGCACAAAGATAAACAAACACAAGCATTGCCTCTTAAGGAGGACTTCAGGCAGGTGCCTGCCCAAGTAACAGGAAAGGTCTTCCAGACTACATGAAGTCAGAGATGTTATACCTCAATGCTTAAGCTATCAAGCAAAGTAAAAGCAAGCTCACAATGAACTAAAGCAACTAATGTACCTGAAAACAATCTAACTCAATTAGTATACAACTCAAATGAACTAAACAGAATTGTCAATAGTCAACTGTACACAGTCAAACAAGCAAAGCAACATTGCACAATGCACAAGCTCAACTCAAATGAGCTAAAATCCACCTACAAAACCAATCAAGGTTAGTCAACATCACACAAATAATGCAAACATTAGCAATGTGAATCAATCCTCTTAAGGCAATGCACTTCCTTAACCTGAAACCAAAACTCAACCATAAGCACAAACCACTAGGACAAGGCCTAGGGTCAAAGTGGGAGAAATAACCCAAAAGAGAACATGAAAATTGATATGAATCAAATTAAACCAATCAAGAACACAATCCAAGTGGTCCCATGTCAATAGCATCAATCAATTTCATTTCACAATGCACATAAGGCAAAGCATGCAAGTTGAAAGCTCATAGAAGCAAACAGCATGAACCAATCCACATCAACTCAAAAATGACTCAATAAATCTCAAAAAAAATCATGGCTAAACAGCACACATCACATGATCATCACACCAAAAATCAAGGCATTTGGACAAGTCTAAGCATGGAAAATAAATTTCATAAGGCAAGGTAAGCACAAACAAGCTCAATTGAAGCACAAAATGCTACATCAAATTCACACAAGCCTAAAACAGAATCCACACATGATAAATGTCTCAAACCAAAGCCACAATAAACTTCAAAGTGTCTAGAATCAATGTACAAAATTTCAAGCTCATAGGATACACAACCAGCATTTCACAAATCATTTAAGTTCATGACTATCCAAAAGTCCACAAATGGTCAACCAGCAAGCAAAATACCAAACAAATCAGAAATCAATCCAAAAATTCCATAAACCTTCATGATCAATCCTAACATCCATAAGAAGCATCATGCAAAAATTCACATCATTTGGCATTTAATTGGCATGGCAAATAAAATCCACAAGTCAAGTAAGCCAAGGTGTGACACACATTGTCACACCTACCTTAAACAGATCATATCTCAACAACCAGAAATGAGAAAAATTCAAACTCTATACTAAAAGGTCAATTAGGATGTCTATTTTAAGCATGCAAAATTTCACCATCATTGGATTAAAATCCATCATTTCACAATCAAAATAGCAAGCAAGGTACAAGATGGCATATGTATACACAATCCCTAAGCAACATTAAAATCCATGCATGCACAATTTCTGGAAAAATCATCAAAAAATAGTAGACATGATAAGGGACAAAGTGCAAAAAACCTCACATCAATTGGATCATTATTCAATGAGTTATGAATTTTTGAATGACTGGAAAAAATAAAAAAACCACATGAAAGCATATATGAACATGGAAGGAATAAGGAACAAAAATGCAAAAGCCAATTATGGAAATGCATGCGCCCGGAATCGAGGTGTGTATACATTCAAACCAAGGCGCGCTAACAATGAAACTATGCGTTTCATTAAGTCTACGTGGCCATGACAAGCGCTATCAACCAATCAGTACGCCACGTCAAGCTGAGTTGGACCACTGCATGAGGACTAACATAAAAACACATGCAATCACGCGCTCATTGGATCAAACAGAGTTCTGGAATTAAAAACCTAAGTTCTTCATCATGTTCATCACGTTCATAGGCTCAAGAACAAATTTGCACAGAAATTGAAACTAACCACATCATCTTGTAGATCTTTCCACGTACATTAACATGCTATAATCAATTTGACCTAATTCTCATTATCATGCATGGATCAAGCAAGATAACATTCACATGTCAAACTTAGAATCAACATAACTAGGTCATTTCTTAATGGAATTCGATGCTACAAAGCTCAGTGTGATCACCAATGAAGGATCTACCAAAATCATACAACAATTTCATGAATGGTAATGATCGAATCCTAGCCTTAATTGAAGTGCAGAAGTGAAACAAGTGGATTCAAGCTTTGCCAAGTCCAAACAGTCCTTCTTTAGCTCTTGTATGAATGAATGGATGAAGAATTGGAAGTTAATCGAGCTTGATTCTTGCAGAAAATCCAACTGCCATTGATGATGCAAAGCTTCAACAGTCCTTAATTCAGCTCGAAATTCTTGAATCCTTGCTTCAATCTTGTCCAACTATGCTTGTGAATGATGATTCAACCAAAAACAAGGCAAGGTTTGTGAATAATTTTGATGAAAAAGTGTGAGAACTCAATGGAGAAAATTGTGCAACTAGATCTAGATCTGAAAAATTATGAACTGTTAATGAAGTTTCTGTTATGATTTGCCTTTTATATGATCTGTTAATGATTCTCCTAATCACAATTAGCCAAATGCAAGTGTATTAAGTGAAATGAAGGTGTTGATGCAAATTGTGCAATTCACCTCATGTGCATGAAATGGATGCTACAGTACACGAAATTTGTGCCAAATCCACTCAAAAGTCTGTTTTGGAGCCAAGGCAAGTGATTGGAAGTGAAAGCAATGCCTATTTTTCAAATTGTAATTTTCCCTCCAAATTTCAAATGAAAAATGCCAAAATTTTGTGATCAAAATGCATGGTATGTGATGCATGTTTTGGATAGCTCATGTCAAGAGAGAAATGTTACAAAAAGAACCACTTCAATTGGCCTTTTGGTTCAAAAGTTATGCACTTGTGAAATTCAAATTGACTTGGCAATGATTGATCCATAACTTTTCAACCGTACATGAGAAATTCATGTTCTTGGGCTTTTTGGAAATGGGAGACCAAGATCTTCAACTTTCATGTTGGACAAAATTTCATTTGAAGCTTTCTTGGACATGTAATCTTGAGGAGAAAACCTTTCCATTTTTGGCAATTTCAAATTACAGGTCACTTACTATTTTTGGAAACTTTTCATCTGACCTCAAATTCTTCATTGTTGATGTTTGAAATGTCAAATGAGACTTGTATGGACATGAATGAGGCCTCTCTAACCATCTCCCACCTTCAAATCCATGGCTGAATGCACAGTTGACTTTGGTTGACTTTCTAGGGTTTCAGATGAATTGCATCTTGACTGATGACTTCTGAACATCCAACCTTTGGCCAAACCACATCAAAATGATCCCTAGGTCATATGAACTCAATGAACCAACCCTAGGACTTTGCTTCAATAGGAAATGCACTTGCTTGCTTGCACAACTGGATCTCCTGATCAGTCTTGACTGATGACTTGCACTTGGGCAATGGACAATGCAATGCTATGCAGTGGACAATGCAATGCTAATGACCTAAACATGAAAATGTATATACAAGATGGGAGGTGCAAATTTGAGGTGCTACAGCTGCCCCTATTCAATCAACTGGGAACCCGAACGGATGAGAGCAATGACTGTCAGACTTTCAGGGTAAACAGGGATTGAATACCAAGAACCGTAGAAATTTGCACAATGCGGGGATCCAACAGTAACCGCAACTGGATCTGATGTTTATTACTGGGGATTTTGATTTTTTTTTTCACAAAGGTACCGCCACATCCAGACATCGAAAAGGTGATGAATGGGAATAGAAATCACAACTAGACGTCAACGGACGACTAGGAAAAACTCAACGTTTATCGAAACCAACAGAGAGGTAACCAGACATCAACGGAAGCTTGGGGTGAAAACAATACATCTAGATGTCAATGGACAACTAGGAAAAACTCGACGTTTACCAAAACCAACGGAGAGGTAACAGACATCAATGGATGACTGGGGAAAATACATCTAGATGTCAACGGACAACTAGGAAAAACTCGACGTTTATCAAAACCAACGGAGAGGTAACCAGACATCAACGGATGAATGGAAGACTCGACCAGACGTCAACGGACGAACGGGAGAAGCTCGACGTTTATCGACACCAACAGAGAAGGAGAAGCTCGACGTTTATCGACACCAACGGAGAAGGAGACCCGACATCATCGGATGAATGGGAAAGATATACAACCATACGTCAACGGACGAAATGGGAAAAACTCGACGTTTATCGAAACCAACGGAGAGGTAAACAGACATCAAAGGATGACCTGTGGGGATAATACAACTAAACGCCAACGGACGCATAGGAAAAACTCAACGTTTACCGAAACCCACGGAGAGGTAACCAAACATCAACGGATGACTGGAAAGAAAGGGATACAACCAGCCGTCAACGGACGTAGTGGGAAAAACTCATCGTTTACCAAAACCAACGGAGAGGTAACCAGACATCAACGAATGACTGGGAAGACTCGACCAAACGTCAACGGACGAAAGGGAGAAGCTCGACGTTTATTGACACCAACGGAGAAGGAGACCCTACTGGGGCAGATACAACTAGATGTCAACGAACAACTAGGAAAAACTCGACGTTTATCGAAACCAACGGAGAGGTAACTCTACTGGGGACGACCAGGAAAAACTCGACGTTTACCAAAACCAACGGAGAGGTAACTCTACTGGGGACGACCAGGAAAAACTCGACGTTTACCAAAACCAACGGAGAGGTAACTCTGAGGGGAATCAACAAGCATTAACAAATGATCTGTGGGGAACATACAACTATACGTCAACGGACGCATAGGAAAAACTCGACGTTTATCGAAACCAACGAAGAGGTGAATGCTTCACTAGGGAAGGAAGGACCCACGTGGGGGCAACCACGACACTCCCGGGTATCGCATGGACGACATCTGCATATGTTAGGGCAAGGCTGAACACTTGCTGGGGAACTCACTGGGAGAATCAAGCTTTCCTTTCACCAACGGATGAGGAAATAAACCTCTCTGGGGGGTATCAATCCTGAATGCCGTCAGGAGCAACTGTAGCACATGTGTCGTACAGATGTTGAACAAAGATCCGCCTCTGCCGGGGATACGGTCTGATGGTTAACACATGAATGCATATGTTTGAATTTTTCTATGGCGTAATGCTCCATTATGAATGGAAATGCTACGCGATTTGAGGATGCGATGATTACTACATGCCAAATGCAAAATGATGAACTCTGGCTGGGGAGCCAACACTGATCAGATACTCCAACTCCGTGGGGAGACTCTGCTTGAGGAATACTCTGCGGGGAGAGCACCGATTGCTCACTCATGCTGGAGAATAGCACTGCTACTGGGGAAAGGATCCCAATCTACTCGGGAATTCCGCTTGGGGAACGAACCAGGCAACTCCGCTGGGGAATAAATAAGGCGACTTCACTGGGGAAAGCCAACCAATCCACAAGTAGGATAAACTCTGCTGGAGATAATAATTTCCACCGATCGTGATCCACTCGGGGACTTGCTGAGGAAAATTATCAACACCAATCTCTGCTCGGGAGATCAGACCACACTGGAGATAGACATCCACAACTCTGCTGGGGATAAGCGCTCACGACCACGCTGGGGGTAACAGTACCTCAAACCAGACTGCTGGGGAATAAACTCCACTGACACCTTTGCTGGGGAAACAATATCCTTTCAACTCAGTGGGGATAGCCAACCTTCAAACTCAGCTGGGACCTCAACAACTGGGGAAATCGGCAAATATAAGCCTGCTGGGGATAGGCAACCCTTAGATCTACTGGGGAATCATCCTCAACCCTGGGAAACAAACTACCCACTGATACTCCCACTGGGGGACATGGCAACCTTCAAGCTCACTGAGGAGACACCGATCTCGAATCGGCTAGGGAAATAATACTTTCAGACCCACTGGGGAGATACGACCTTTTTGACACGGAACACCTGTCGATTCGTCGAACATTGGCATTCATCATCCAACCACAGTGTCGACTTTCCACCTTTGAGAACTCCCAGACTCGTCTGGACTTTTATGATTCATCACCTTGTATTCCCGACTACTCCGTACTTTACGGGGATCGAACTTCTGGGATTCATACAAATTTTCCAATCCTCAGACTTTGAAGAGTCTTCTTGATTATTCTTCCAGGATCGTCGTCGTAATCCTTCACCGTCCTTTCACTGTTCGTCTATCCCTTGCCCCTGGTCGGGCTCTGCAGGGATCTTTTTTTTTTCAAAAGGGTTCATATCACAACATACCAGTGAATGAAGATATCTAACAGTACATACACAAGAAATTGTTAGATAAAAGCGTGCCCCAGGCGTGCCCCATATTTCAACACCTAGGTCACTCAAACTTCCGAATAAGGTTTCCAGATTTCAATCTTATAAGCATGCATCGGAAGGGATCTCCATGTTTCAAAATGCAAATATTCTTATCAAAATAAACGGATGTTTTCGTAATCAAAGCGGTAATGAAAACAAAACAAAACTATTTGACTGAACATGCATTTATTGACTGAAAAAGAAGTGACTCAGAACCGAGCGACACACAGGAAGCAAACCCTGAAAAGAGGTGATTGCACATAAAAGTGAAAAAATCTATCCTAATGGCAATGTGAAACCGTGATCTCATCGAGTTCCAACTCGGTTACACCCCATATGTCCTCAAGACTTTCCGCACTTTCTGCCTTCTGAACAAGACGCTTCCGATCGATCTCTGTCTGGGATTAGCCGAGTCATATCTCAAGCACAAACGATCATGCTGGACGCAGTTGTTCGTTTCAGTCCCTCTTTTTCCTGGACCGCCCTTTCGGGTTTTCAGTCCACCGGGATACCCTTTTTTGCCCAAGTCGCCCTTGTGGGGTTTTCGACTTGCCGGGTGTACAGTTCTTTTCTTTTCTTATCCCTAACTTTTGCCCGAACCTTCTCTCTTTTTTTCTTGGTTCGCCAGAATGCCCTTTTTTGCCTGGACTCTTTTATTCTTTTCGTCCAGCGGGTCTCTTTTACGAAGTACCTTTTAACTGCGTCCGCTTCATGAGGGATGGAAAATCCTCACCATCTATGGTCGTCAACAACAAGGCTTTGTCAGAAAAACCTTCTCGACCGCAGATGAGATCCATAACTGTATGTCCACTTGCCCCTACGATCGTCTTGAGGAGGAAGGATCCTTTTCAACAACACGTCTCCCACATGATATGCACGAGGTCGCACTTTTCGGTCAACAACACGTTTCATTCACTGGGTACAACTGCCCCATGACAAGTAACTGCCAACCTCTTTTCCTCAATCAGGCTTAATGCGTCATACCGAGTCCTTATCCACTCAGTCTTCTCTAATTTCTCATCCATCAGGACTCTCCACAATGGGATCTAAACCTCAGTAAGTAATACCACTTCTATCCCATGCACGAGCGAGCGTGGCGTTGCCCCAGTATACGTACGCACCGAAGATCGATACCCAGGATACAAGCTTCCTACTCAGCCACCACCGTTGGTGCGTTCAAATGTTATCCGGGAAACACTAACTCATCCACTTTAAACTCCCCATCAGACATCAGAATCCGTTCGGATTCAGGGTCAGGCCCCTCCTCCAGGATCGGTTCCTCACAATCTTTCGATTTGAGCACCTCGAGATGTCCTCATCAGGGAACTCAAACTTCCTTGGTTGATAATCCTCAATGGGTTGCGGGGCGATGTAATCAGACAATACACTCCCCTTGATTGCTTTCTGAGAGGTGTACCGTATATCACAAATCAGTCAAACTCACCTTTTTTACCATCTCGCAACCCATCCGGTCCATGCTGACTTTTCAAACACATACTTGATCGGATCCATCTTGGAAATCCACAAAGTGGTATGAACCAGCACATACTGTCTCAGTCGGCGAGCAGTCTATGCCAAAGTACGGCAAGTTTTCTCGAGCAGTGAGTGTATTGTTTCACAGTCGATAAACTTTTTGCTAAGGTAAATTGCATGCTCTTTTCGACCGGACTCGTCATGCTGACACAATACGCACCTCATAGACCCCTCGAAGGCTGTCAAGTACAGAATTAACAACCATCCCCATGGGAAGCATCAGAATCAGAGGTTCCTGCAACTTATTTTTTCAATGCCCCTTAGCAATCATTATCCACCTGACCGTTTGCTCTTTTTTTTTGTTTGCTTTTTTTCGGTTCAGGCCCTTCTTGCATTGCTTTTTCCTTTTCTTTTCTTTTCTTTCTTTCTTTTTACTTTTTTTTTAGCAGGATCAACCTCGATTCCTCTTATTCGTTCACAATAAGGCTCAGCATTTTACCAGACAACACTCCACAAGTGCACTGATTCGGACTCAACCTCAATCTGAGCTGTCACAACCGGTCAAACAACTTGCCCCGGTCTACCGGATGCCCTTTTTCTGTTTGGGGCTTTGCTATCAGGTCATCAACATAGCATTCGATTTCACGATGAATCATATCATGAAACAAAGTCACCCTGATACGTGGCACCGGCGTTCTGCTTCAGTAAGGGACAATCTTCTCTCCATGGTAGCCTGTGCCCAACGACATCGGTATCCAACCCTGGCATATCCTGACATGACCAAGCGAAAGTATCCACATGCTCTTTTAACAGGGCTATCATTCTGCTCTCGACTCGCCTTTGAAGCGGCCCCAACTTCCATTTCCTTTCTGACCTCGGCGGTGCTCGGAATAACAATCTTGAATCACTCCTCATGCGGTTGAATCACCTTCTCCTCTTGTTTTAACAACCCGGCTAATTCCAGCAGATCACAATCTTCTTCGCCTTATTCTTCGGCATGATAGATCGGATTGTCGAAGTCATACAGAGGTGTAACCGAATCGTTATCAACGAGATCAGGAGAATTATTTTTTTGAAGTCGGAACGAGACAAATAAAAAAAAAAGGGAAAAATGAAAACAAACATTGCCATTTTTATTTTTTAACTGCAAAAATGAATGAAAAACAGGGAACACCGCTTTTAATCACAAAAACATCCATTTATTACTGATGCAAAATGTTGCACAATGAAACACATGAGATGGCCCTTACAATGGACCATTACGTTTCGGGCAAAACGTATGGCTTTCATGCAAACAACACTAAAACACAGAAATATTACTCTTCGGGATGAGCGACAGTGGTGATTTTGGAGGCCTTCCAGTTGCTTGGTACGCACGATCTTATCCACGCCTCGAGCTCGCGGTCACGGTCAATCTCTTCACCCACTGTATAGGCGTGACCAGGATCCAACATTCCTGCACTGACGAAGGTGTATGGTGGACGACGTCCTCTGTTTTGTCTAGACGACTCTTGATCTGGCTGATAGCCGACCCCAAACATATCCGCTTTTACCATGATGTCGATGATCCTTCCCCAGCCTTGGGCCTCTCTGTTCTTCACCACTTCCAGGGCTTGTTTATAAGAGGAAATGGACAGCCTTTTCTCTTTCTCAGCAACAAGGGCATTCTCCACCTTGACGGTTTCAATTGCTTGACTTGGTGTTTCCAATTTTTCACTGTCCGTTTCTACTTCCTTCATCTTCTGGGTCGTGTCTCTCATCACTACACATCCCTTTGTGGCGACGGCCGCACAACAATTATCAACACTAGGGCAAGCTCCATCCTTCATCAGAGGTTTTGGGACCACAGACATTGGAACCTTTAACTGATCCTCCTCAGTCACCTTCATTCTTCTCTTGTCCTTTTTCACCATTTTTACCCTTATAGGACCCTGCCTGGGTACGGGGTTGACATCCTCATTCATTATCTGTGCCAAGCTGATAGCCTTAGAGTCCACCATATCTTGGACGACATGCTTAAAAGCCCTACAACCCTCAATGTTGTGTCCGGATATCTCAGAATGGAACTCACACTTGGCATTCTCATCGTAATGTGCAGGCCTCCGATGCGGTTCTACAGGAATCAAAATCCTCGGCCGAACTAACCCAAGATCCCTCAACCTTTTGAACAAAAGGGTATAAGTCATGGGTGGCTCATCAAACTAACGATCCATCTTCCCCTTCTTCACTTGGCTCTTAGCTTTCGGTGCTTTCTGTTGAGGTGCCGGTTGTTGCAGTTGTACAGGTGGCTTACCAACAGAAGTGGTCACAGTGGCAGCATAAGGGTGGTAACGATCCTTACCGCGTTCTTTTTTAGCCTGCACACCACTTAGTTCATCCTCTTTCTTGAGCTGACCACTGCCAGAGGGTTTCTTTACTACAGTGCCAGAGGGATTGTTTACTTCGGATGACGGAGCCTTTCCCTGAACTTTCTCCTTGATCATCCAGCCTTCAATCCTTTCCAATCTCTCAGCCATTGCTTTCTGTCCCAAGGCCAGCCCTTGCACAACACTGAACAACTCCCTCATCATCTCTTTCAGTTCAAGAATGTCGGCGTTTGGTGAATCCATCAGTCTAAGTTTGTTGAGTCTGACTGGATCTCTGAATGGAAGAGCTATGCGCACCGGTTGACACCTACAAAACAGCAAATGGGTTAGTATGACTCACACATGCAATGTCTATCCGTACCAGGAATATTCTGTCCTTTGATTCTAGCGTCACTGAGACAAATAATTTTTCATCAACAACATTCTGACATCTGGCTGTCTCTCAACCAGAATCTTAATAAAAAATGGACCCCGAGTACGGGTACACATGAGTTGAATGCAGATGAATGCAGGATGGGAATGATGCAAATGCATGACTGCAGGTCACTGTGCCACCAAGTCATCTGAAGACCCATTAAGTCTCTGAACCAGTCACAGTCATCTGAGGGACTAAGTCACCATAAATCCAACTTGGGGAGTTCCGAAATAAACGGAACCGGAGAATACATCACTATCATCACAGGAACATCCACTGAACGGATGACAACCAGATCCTCTGAACAAGTACTCTCAAATTCAACCCGGGGATCCGAAATAAACGGAACCCGCTGATAGATATCACGGATAGAATTCCGACGTGACAGAAGTAAGTACCCACAAGTTCATCAGAACCAAAGTCACCATCAGTACTCAGAGTCACCAACAAGTCAGCAACAGTACCTGTAATGATGATCATTCCCTCCCCACTCACGGGTGTCATCTAGGCCAGGGTAAGGTCGAGAGAAACGCAGCATAAATAACCTTTCACAGAATATCATCATATACACACCCGAAGTATGTAACGATAATATCCCATCAGGGTCTGAACTGCTCGTGATATCAATGTTCCGCTAAGTGGCGCATACCACCCGCTTCCCATGAATCACTTTATTCCTAGGTTTCCTAGATTTCACTCATAGCCTGGGTATTGGGCCTTTTACCTCGAGTAACTCCCACCCCAACTGAGAGAACACAGCACAGCCAACACAGATGAATATGAATGAATGCAAACATTAATGCAAACATAAATGCAAACAATAAATAAATGAATGCAATAAATAACAGCAAAAGCAACCAAAACCCTAACCTAGAGAGCGCTAGGAAAGACTCGCTTAGGGAAGATGGACCAGCAAGAGGTCAACTTCTATAGCGTCCCCAGCAGAGTCGCCAGCTGTCGCATTACGCGAAAAACCGGCGGGAAAACAAAACAACAGAGCCGCCACCGTGCGTTATTTATCCCAAAAGAGGGAAAGAAAACGCTCGAAGTAAACCTGGAAAAGACATGGTCTCGCGACCAAAGAGAATGGGATCGGGAGTCGGTTATGCGAAGGGAAGGTATTAGCACCCCTACGCATCTGTCGTACTCGACGGGATCCACGTACAAAAGGAAGGATAAAGGTTGCTAAACGCTGCTCAAACAAACATCAAACACTGGCTGAAAGAGACACAAGAAAACAAACGAAACTAACTCGGCAGGATATCGCATCCTGGGCCTACGTAGTCTGTCAGGCACAGACATCAGAGTCGACGTAGTTCGGGATAGGGGAAACGTGCTCGCTAGGATGTCGCATCCTATGCATACGTATCTTCTCGGACTAAAGAAGAATCAGAGCACTCGTAGCTCGGCTAACGCACGCCAAACAAAACCACACAGGAAACCGACTGCCAATCGCTGGACTTACGTCAGACTCCACACAAAACAGGCAAACATGGAAACCGAATGCCAATCGCTGGACTTACATCAGACTCCGAACCAAACACACACACACTGGAAACCAAATGCCAATCGCTGGACTTACATCGGACTCCAAGTACACAATAAGAGGATACGAAATGCCAATCGCTGGGCTTACATCCATCTCCTAACACACACAAGGACAAAACAAAAAGGGCGCCCGGAGAGATCAGCTCATCTCCTGCCTACGTACCTCATTTGGCATGAGGATCAGGGCGACATAGTTCCCCTACGCAGGGACAAAGGACTAGCCTAACCAGATACAAAGGGAGACACAACTAGGGAGACTACGACTCAAGCCTAGAAGTTATCATGCATATCATCCCTAAGTTAAGGTTGCTATCTAACTTGCACAGGGAGTAAGCTATCCTAAACAGCACAGGCAAAGCAGTCAATCACATAAATAGCACACACTATATACAAACAAAGTGGGCTCACACAAGGTTAGGCTGTGAAACACAAGCCAACTGGAATCGGGTGATGTTAGCTCTTAACCCTAACATTGAGAGTTAGGGTGAAGTAGATGAAATGGGAAGTGAGGGGTGTGCCTCACAGCTCTTATCCCTGGTCTGGGAGAGCTTGACTCAAATAGAAGGTGTGGGAGTTCAGAAAGCAGGAACTCTTCTATCCACATGACTGACTCAACAAGGATCTTGGGTTAATATCCACAATGCATCAACATGTAATGTGAGCAAAGGGATGACACATTGAATAGCAGGAGATGGACGGCACATCTCTTTTATCTGCCAATTGCCTTATCAAAGGTCTTTTCCTGCTTGGCACAAAGATAAACAAACACAAGCATTGCCTCTTAAGGAGGACTTCAGGCAGGTGCCTGCCCAAGTAACAGGACAGGTCTTCCAGACTACATGAAGTCAGAGATGTTATACCTCAATGCTTAAGCTATCAAGCAAAGTAAAAGCAAGCTCACAATGAACTAAAGCAACTAATGTACCTGAAAACAATCTAACTCAATTAGTATACAACTCAAATGAACTAAACAGAATTGTCAATAGTCAACTGTACACAGTCAAACAAGCAAAGCAACATTGCACAATGCACAAGCTCAACTCAAATGAGCTAAAAGCCACCTACAAAACCAATCAAGGTTAGTCAACATCACACAAATAATGCAAACATTAGCAATGTGAATCAATCCTCTTAAGGCAATGCACTTCCTTAACCTGAAACCAAAACTCAACCATAAGCACAAACCACTAGGACAAGGCCTAGGGTCAAAGTGGGAGAAATAACCCAAAACAGAACATGAAAATTGACATTAATCAAATTAAACCAATCAAGAACACAATCCAAGTGGTCCCATGTCAATATCATCAATCAATTTCATTTCACAATGCACATAAGGCAAAGCATGCAAGTTGAAAGCTCATAGAAGCAAACAGCATGAACCAATCCACATCAACTCAAAAATGACTCAATAAATCTCAAGAAAAATCATGGCTAAACAGCACACATCACATGATCATCACACCAAAAATCAAGGCATTTGGACAAGTCTAAGCATGGCAAATAAATTTCATAAGGCAAGGTAAGCACAAACAAGCTCAATTGAAGCACAAAATGCTACATCAAATTCACACAAGCCTAAAACAGAATCCACACATGATAAATGTCTCAAACCAAAGCCACAATAAACTTCAAAGTGTCTAGAATCAATGTACAAAATTTCAAGCTTATAGGATACACAACCAGCATTTCACAAATCATTTAAGTTCATGACTATCCAAAAGTCCACAAATGGTTAACCAGCAAGAAAAATACCAAACAAATCAGAAATCAATCCAAAAATTCCATAAAAATTCATGATCAATCCTAACATCCATAAAAAGCATCATGCAAAAATTCACATCATTTGACATTTAATTGGCATGGCAAATAAAATCCACAAGTCAAGCAAGCCAAGGTGTGACACACATTGTCACACCTACCTTAAACAGATCATATCTCAACAACCAGAAATGAGAAAAATTCAAACTCTATACTAAAAGGTCAATTAGGATGTCTATTTTAAGCATGCAAAATTTCACCATCATTGGATTAAAATCCATCATTTCACAATCAAAATGGCAAGCAAGGTACAAGATGGCATATGTATACACAATCCCTAAGCAACATTAAAATCCATGCGTGCCCAATTTCTGGAAAAATCATCAAAAAATAGTAGACATGATATGGGACAAAGTGCAAAAAACCTCACATCAATTGGATCATTATTCAATGAGTTATGAATTTTTGAATGACTGGAAAAAATAAAAAAACCACATGAAAGCATATATGAACATGGAAGGAATAAGGAACAAAAATGCAAAAGCCAATTATGGAAATGCATGCGCCCGGAATCGAGGTGTGTATACATTCAAACCAAGGCGCGCTAACAATGAAACTATGCGTTTCATTAAGTCTACGTGGCCATGACAAGCGCTATCAACCAATCAGTACGCCACGTCAAGCTGAGTTGGACCACTGCATGAGGACTAACATAAAAACACATGCAATCACGCGCTCATTGGATCAAACAGAGTTCTGGAATTAAAAACCTAAGTTCTTCATCATGTTCATCACGTTCATAGGCTCAAGAACAAATTTGCATAGAAATTGAAACTAATCACATCATCTTGTAGATCTTTCCATGTACATTAACATGCTATAATCAATTTGACCTAATTCTCATTATCATGCATGGATCGAGCAAGATAACATTCACATGTCAAACTTAGAATCAACATAACTAGGTCATTTCTTAATGGAATTCGATGCTACAAAGCTCAGTGTGATCACCAATGAAGGATCTACCAAAATCATACAACAATTTCATGAATGGTAATGATCGAATCCTAGCCTTAATTGAAGTGCAGAAGTGAAACAAGTGGATTCAAGCTTTGCCAAGTCCAAAAAGTCCTTCTTTAGCTCTTGTATGAATGAATGGATGAAGAATTGGAAGTTAATCGAGCATGATTCTTGCAGAAAATCCAACTGCCATTGATGATGCAAAGCTTCAACAGTCCTTAATTCAGCTCGAAATTCTTGAATCCTTGCTTCAATCTTGTCCAACTATGCTTGTGAATGATGATTCAACCAAAAACAAGGCAAGGTTTGTGAATAATTTTGATGAAAAAGTGTGAGAACTCAATGGAGAAAATTGTGCAACTAGATCTAGATCTGAAAAATTATGAACTGTTAATGAAGTTTCTGTTATGATTTGCCTTTTATATGATCTGTTAATGATTCTCCTAATCACAATTAGCCAAATGCAAGTGTATTAAGTGAAATGAAGGTGTTGATGCAAATTGTGCAATTCACCTCATGTGCATGAAATGGATGCTACAGTACACGAAATTTGTGCCAAATCCACTCAAAAGTCTGTTTTGGAGCCAAGGCAAGTGATTGGAAGTGAAAGCAATGCCTATTTTTCAAATTGTAATTTTCCCTCCAAATTTCAAATGAAAAATGCCAAAATTTTGTGATCAAAATGCATGGTATGTGTTGCATGTTTTGGATAGCTCATGTCAAGAGAGAAATGTTACAAAAAGAACCACTTCAATTGGCCTTTTGGTTCAAAAGTTATGCACTTGTGAAATTCAATTGACTTGGCAATGATTGATCCATAACGTTTCAACCATACATGAGAAATTCATGTTCTTGGGCTTTTTAGAAATGGGAGACCAAGATCTTCAACTTTCATGTTGGACAAAATTTCATTTGAAGCTTGCTTGGACATGTAATCTTGAGGAGAAAACCTTTCCATTTTTGGCAATTTCAAATTACAGGTCACTTACTATTTTTGGAAACTTTTCATCTGACCTCAAATTCTTCATTGTTGATGTTTGAAATGTCAAATGAGACTTGTATGGACATGAATGAGGCCTCTCTAACCATCTCCCACCTTCAAATCCATGGCTGAATGCACAGTTGACTTTGGTTGACTTTCTAGGGTTTCAGATGAATTGCATCTTGACTGATGACTTCTGAACATCCAACCTTTGGCCAAACCACATCAAAATGATCCCTAAGTCATATGAACTCAATGAACCAACCCTAGGGCTTTGCTTCAATATGAAATGCACTTGCTTGCTTGCACAACTGGATCTCCTGACCAGTCTTGACTGATGACTTGCACTTGGGCAATGGACAATGCAATGCTATGCAGTGGACAATGCAATGCTAATGACCTAAACATGAAAATGTATATACAAGATGGGAGGTGCAAATTTGAGGTGCTACAAAGGGTATTGAAGTTGATCCTGCCAAGGTCAAAGCAATACAAGATATTCTTGTGCCCAAAACCGAGAAGCAAGTCAGAGGTTTTCTCGACCGCTTGAATTATATCTCCAGATTCATTTCCCACATGACTTCCACATGTGCGCCTATATTCAAGCTTCTTCAGAAATATCAGTCTTAAGATTGGACCGAAGACTGCCAGAAAGCTTTTGACAGTATCAAAGAATATTTGCTTGAACCTTCAATTTTCTCTCCACCTGTTGAAGGAAGACCGTTGATCTTGTATTTGACTGTGCTTGAAGATAGTATGGGTTGTGTTCTTGGTCAGCAAGATGAGACTGGAAAAAAGTAATTTGCAATTTACTACCTTAGTAAGAAGTTCACCGACTGCGAGACTCGGTATTCAATGCTTGAGAAAACTTGTTGCGCATTGGCCAGGGCTGCTAAGCGACTGCGTCAATATATCTTGAATCATATCACTTGGTTGATATCCAAAATGGATCCGATCAAGTATATATTTGAGAAGCCTACTTTAAATGGGAGGATTTCCCGTTGGCAGATGTTGTTGTCAGAGTATGATATCAAATACCGATCTCAAAAAGCGATCAAAGGTAGTATCTAAAGGTGAGAAAAACAAGAAAGGGGGGTTTGAATTGTTTTGGAAAATAAGCGCTTTTACGGAATAAGAACACACAGGATTTTATACTGGTTCGCTTATAACACAAAGCTACTCCAGTCCACCCGGCCAAGGTGATTTCGCCTTCAAAAAGGACTTAATCCACTAATCTTGAAAGATTATTACAACCAACGTCTAAGAGAAAGATCTCTTAGTCCTCCCAAGTATACAGACTACTCAGAGTCACTTGAGGAACAAAGTCAATTTAGCAAAAGAAAAATGTAATCTAAAGTGCTTCTAAGATAAAGCAAATATTACAGCAAATAGAGCAAGCAAGTGATTTCACGTATGAGCAGCAGCTCGTGAAAGACTAAGAAGGAGAGTAGAGTATTTCTGTGCGTTCAGGTGTGTCTCTCAATGAAGTATGTCGTCCTTTATATAGTGATGAAAGGACCGTTTGTAGTGATGGCAGAATATTTGTCTTTGATGAGAGTTTAATGCCATTACTTCTGTGTTTCTTGTCATAACAAATTTGTCTCCCTGAATAACTTCTTTCCAAATATATTTTCTTTCCATTTGAAGTTGTAGTTGCCGTTACTCTTTCTGGATTAGGAGATCCTTCGTCAGAATCTGCGTTAACTCTGTTAATCTGCGATTGTGTTGAAGTTACATCAGAGCTTCTGATAGTCCTGGTCTTTTAGATCATCAGCGTTGATTCCAAAGGAAGTTTAGATCTTCTGGTATTCTGCTATGCTGTTTTGCTCAGAGTCAGAGCTTCTAGAGCGCGCTTCTTCTTCAGATGCTTCTGATCTTCTGGTACTTTGTATCTGATTCGATTCTGTATCTGATAAAGCGATCAAATTCCTTTGTTCTTGTTCAGAGTCCTGCACACTTAGAGAGATTTCGTTAGAATGCCACTTTTGGTTTCATCCTTTGTTATCATCAAAATCCTGGAATCTGTTGTAAAACAATTTTTATTCTTACAGTATCTTGGCTGACCATTTGGCTCACCAACCTATTGAAGACTATCAGTCAGTACAATATGATTTTCCTGATGAAGAGATTTTGTACTTGAAAATGAAAGATTGTGATGAACCATTGCTTGAAGAAGGTCCAGAACCTGGTTCCCGTTGGGGCATGGTATTTGATGGAGCTGTTAATCAATATGGAGATGGCATTGGGGCAATGATCATTACTCCTTGAGGCACGCATCTACGATTTACAGCTAGATTGACTTTCAAGTGTACGAACAACATGGCAGAATATGAAGCTTGCATTATGGGGCTTGAAGAGGCCATGAATCTCAGAATCAAGCATTTAGATGTCTTTGGAGATTCAGCTTTGGTGGTGAATCAGATCAAAGGTGAATGGGAGACGAATCAACCCGGTTTAATACCATATAGAGATTATGCGAGGAGGATTTCAACTTTCTTTACAAAGGTTGAGTTTCATCATATCCCTCGAGATGAGAACCGGGTGACAGATGCTCTTGCAACGTTGGCGTCATTGATTGTGGTAAAGTATTGGAATGAAGTTCCCAATTTGTCTGTGATGCGTCTTGATAGGCTAGCTCATGTGTTTGCTTTTGAAGAAGTCAAAGACGAGAAACTGTGGTATTACGATATCAAATCTTTCCTCCAAAGTCAGGTTTACCCGTCTGGGGAATCTTTGAAAGATAAGAAGACTTTGAGAAGATTAGCCGGTAATTTCTACTTGAATGGTGATATACTGTACAAGAGAAACTTCGACATGGTTTTGCTCAGATGCGTGGATAGACACGAAGCAGAGCCGTTGATGACTGAAGTATATGAAGGTTCCTTTGGTACTCATTCCAATGGATATGCAATGGCAAAGAAGATGTTGCGAGCAGGTTACTATTGGATGACAATGGAATCTGACTGTTGCAAGTTTGTGAAGAAATGCCACAAGTCTCAAATTTATGTTGATAAGATTCATGTTCCTCCGACACTATAGAATGTTATTTCTTCCCCATGGCCCTTCTCCATGTGGGGAATTGATATGATTGGGATGATTGAGCCTAAAGCTTCGAATGGACACCGTTTCATTTTGGTGGCAATTGACTACTTCACAAAATAGGTTGAAGCGGCATCATATGCGAATGTGACCAAGCAAGTTGTTGTAAGGTTTATCAAGAATCAGATCATATACCGTTATGGTGTGCCAAGAAAGATCATTACTGACAATGGATGGACTTTAATAACAATATGGTGGAAGCTCTTTGCAAAGACTTCAAAATTGCACATCATAATTCTTCTCCCTACAGACCTAAGATGAATGGGGTTGTTGAAGCTGCAAATAAGAACATCAAGAAGATTATTCAGAAGATGGTTGTAACATATAAGGATTAGCATGAGATGCTCTCGTTTTCTTTGTATGGGTATCGCACATCCGTCCGCACTTCAACACGGGCAACCCTTTTTTTCTCTTGTATATGGTATGGAAGCAGTGCTCCCCATAGAGGTCGAGATTCCTTCATTGCACGTGCTCATGGAAGCCAAGTTGACTGAGGCTAAATGGTGTCAGACTAGGTTTGACTAGTTGAATTTAATTTAAGAAAAGCGACTGACTGCCATGTGTCATGGTCAGTTATATCAGCAGAGGATGAAGAAAGATTTTGATAAGAAGGTCAGACCTTGTGTATTCAAAGAAGGTGACCTTGTGCTCAAGAAGATTTTATCGTTCAAACCAGATTCTAGGGGAAAATGGACTCCTAATTATGAAGGCCCATATGTTGTTAAGAGAGCCTTTTCAGGCGGTGCTTTGATTCTTAAAACTATGGATGGTGAAGAGTTCACTCGTCCTGTGAACGCAGATGCAGTCAAGAAATACTTCGCCTAAAAAGAAAAGAACAGCTTGCTAAGTTGAAAACCCGAAAGGGCGGCTTAGACAAAAAAGAGCGTCTCGGTGGATTGAAAACCCGAAAGGGTGATCTAGGCAAAAATTAGAGACATAAAAACAGAAAGAATTTCCCGATAAGTTGAGTACCCCACCTTGGGGCAACTTCTGCAAAAATTAGGGATTATAGCAAGTAACTGCAATCTGCTGATCGTCTAGTTTTGGAAAGACTTTGTTGAGCACAAAGGTTGAGATCAATTCATCATCCCAGTAGCGGTCAAGAGCACAGTGGATATCAAGAGTTGGTAGAAGGATTAAGGATCATTTGTATTCAATGTAACCCTTTTCCATCTAAATTACCATTTTCAACTTTGTAAAAATCTATAGAGTCTTATCATTTACAGACTACCATCCCATTAAATAAAGTTGAGCTTTTGTCCAATTGTTTCTACTCTTATTTACTTCAGCCAATAGTTTAAATTTTATTATGATCATTTTGGAAATTTAAAATTTTTAATCAAAATCTTTTTCTTTAAACATATAAAAATAAGAAATTTTTCAAAGCAATTAAAAGGAAGTATCAACAGCACTTCAAAGAGCAGCAAGTCCTTAAGTGAGAAACATCAGAGGTTCCCCAAGCAGTTAACCCTTCGGGTATCCCTAGTTGTTTGTGTTGATCTGGTTCCCCTGCGGAGTGTTTGTTCCCTAGCAGAGTTCCGATTCTTTTCCCCAGCTAAGTTGGTTAATTCAGTACCTTGCGGCGTGTTATTTCCCCGACGGTGTTTCTGTTTTCTCCAAGAGAGTTCACGTTTCTTCAGCAGAGTAAGATGTTTTCCCTAGTAGATCGCATTGGTTTCCCCACCAGTCGTCATCCGACTCACTCCCAGTCAGAGTTTCCTCCTGGTTTATGAGAGGATGCTTTGTGTTTATCTTCTATATGGTTGTCTCCTATTTGATATGGTGTTGACCTAAAATTCCCTGCAGACTCGATAACTTCTCCTTTCCTCAGCAGATCTCCTCCTCGACTAGATTTGAGCCTTTGGTTTCCTCCTGGTTTCTCTGTTCTCCGGCAGTTGTCTCCCTCTTTTTGTGGATTGATCGAGGATTATACGGATGATTCAAATTCTTTGCGACACCTTCGTATCCTTCATGATCGTTTTGTCAGTATAATCATCATATATATATATATATATATATATATATATATATATATATATATATATATATATATATATATACACATATACATATACATATACATTCATATAATTTCATAAATTGCATATTGACACCATCATATTTGATTAACTTGTTGGTTTGAGATTCTCATTCTTTGTTATGGCGGTACTTTATCCCCATACGAACCTCGGTGTCTGCCATCCCTCAATTGTAGAGCGTCATCCCCTTAGGCAGAAAGACTTTAACCTTTCTCCTCTTCCCCACTGAGTTGTTTCCTCGTGGATGATTATTGCTTCAGTTTTCTTCCTAGTTGATTATCTGGATGGAATCACTCCCCTTGAGTTATATCCTCATTGGGTTGAGTCTTGATTGACTGTTTCTTTCTAGCTCTTTCCTAGATAGATGCTTTGAGTCTTCTAAGAGTTTATTACCCAGTAACTGGTAATATTCTTCTTACTTTGCAGTTTGTTACTTCTTGCCCAATACCCGACAAAAGTACCCTTGCTTTCCCAACAGTGGAGTTCCCAGTGAATTCATTTGTTTCTGATTCCCCAGGAAGTATATCCTTGATATGTTCATCATAATCGGTGACAGATATCTTCCTTTCCCCTGCCTGAGTCTATCCTTGATATGTTCATCCTAACCGATGACGGATATTCTCATTTGTGGTATTCTACCCAGTAAAAAGGTAGTTGTAATCCCTATTTTGTTCCCCAGAGAGTTAATCCTTGATATGTTCATCCTAACCGATGATGGGTTTCCTTCTCTTTGTGGTATTCTACCCAGTAACTGGTAGTTGTAAACCCTACTTTTTCCCGTAGAGTCTATCCTTGATATGTTCATCCTAACTGGTGACGGACTTTCTCTTCGATGGTATTCTATCCAGTAACTGATAGATGTAATTCCTATTTTCTCCCCTTTCAGAGTCTATCCTTGATATGTTCATCTTAACCAATGACAGATTTTCTTCCCTGTTGAGTTTATCCTTGATATGTTCATCCTAACCGATGACGGATACTCTCACCTTTGGTCTTCTGCCCAGTAACTAGTAGTTGTAAATCCTATTTTCTGCAGTTTTCCCCAACAAGGCTATTCTTACCCAGTAACCGGTAATGAATACTCCCTCCTAGCATTTCCCAGCGAGTCATCCTTGATATGTTCATCCTAACCGATGACGGATGTTCTCTCTGTCAGATCTTTATTATCTCCTCAACCAGTAATCGATATTAGATAATAGATTTCTTCTCCTCTTGTGTTGAAGTTTATTTCTCCCCAATCGAGTTAAGTGTGTGTTTCCTTAGTGAAATCGCTTTCCCTACATGATTTGAGTACTTCAGTGTTATCCTGATATACTCGTTTTCCCTGCAGATGTTTTGTTTCCCCGACTGAGTCTTTCCATTTTGTATGGAATTCCTCTAGTCCCCCAGCATTTTTAAGTCGTAGCCTGGCCTACGCATAACCCCTTTATCCCCCAAAGTCTCTGTCTCCCTAGTGAGTTTTCCTATGGAATGTATTATACTCCTGTGGACTTTCGGTCTCTCTGATTTCTTTTCCTTTGTGGCAATATTTCCCCACAAAGAATTTGTAAGGGCAAATTGTCAGACAACATACAATCACAAGTTTCGATGATGACAAATGACCATCATGGACGAATCGGCATTGTCGATTCCACGTCTACAAACAAATGCAACACATCACTTATCATATCCTTTCCTATGCTTATCTAAATCTGTTATAATTCATAAAACATATGTGGACAAAGTGTGATCATGACGAAATGCATGAAAATCATAAAATACGAATTTTTGCAGATTTGAAGACCTTGAGTCGACCATAGGGGTCGGCGCATCACCCACGGGTCAGCGCATAACTCAGACCAGTTGGTGACTAGTCAGCGCATGCTTGCTTGAGTCGACCACAAGTCGGCACATGGCATAGTGCTGTTGGCCACGGGTCAGCGCATGGAACACTTGAGTCGACCATAGGGGTCGGCGCATTTCCCACGGGTCAGCGCACGCCGACATATGGTCGACCGCTCGTGCGTAAACTCAGTTTTCTGAGTATTTTCCACTGTTTGAAAAGCTGTTATTTTTGGTTGGTTAGCTAGTTACTATAAATAGAAGTCAAATTACTTTTATCAACTAACATTTGTCAAATTGATTTCAAGTGTTCAAGGAAACAAGAAAGAGTGAAATAGGTGTCCAAGATTCATCATCTTCATCTTCAACATCTCACAACACATCAACTACACACAACCATTTTTGATGTGCTTCGTGATCGGTTAAAGGTGATAAGGTTCGAAGCTGAGATTGGAGAATCCGGTTCGGGTTGAAGCTTATGGCAGGTTCTTTCTTGAATAAAACCGTTAGGGTTTTGCCCTCCAAGACCGGTTTGTGTTTGGGGGTTTTTGGACGAATTGCTTCATCAATATTCAGCTGAGCGAAGGTGATTGAGAAGAGGAAGTCTTCATCAGTCTAGTAGCGGATTCGGTGACATTGAAGGGAAGAATTCGGGGTCGATTTGTTGTGGTTGAGATCAGCCGGGCCGAGGGTTTGAAGAACGGAAGGCTTTTCAACAAAGGGGCAGGAATCGGAGGTCTATCAATAACAATCGAAGGTCTTGATTCATCTTGAATCAAGGAACAAGGAGAGGAAGCAACATTCAACATCTTGAGAGTTCTGTTGTTTACTTGCTTTGCAATCCTTGTATAAACGGTTAAATTCTACAGGTGATATCTAATTAAATCATCTCAATTCTAATTTTAGAATTGAGGGCAGACGTACCCCGAAGCGAGGACGGCGGGGGAACTGCCTCATCAAATATCTGTCTTCTTTAATTTTCGGCATAATTGTTTTTCAGCTTAAAAATTAAGTGATTTTAGTTTAAGCACTTTTACCAAACATTGATATTAATTGAGTAAGAGATTAAAACTCTGTTTTTGAATCCAAAGTACAATAGTATATTGTACTAGATCAATTTGAATTACTTACTCAACACAAATATCACTTGGAGTGTTTATGCACACCAAGTGTTTGATAATTTGCCTAAACCAAAGTTGTCTTAAGTTTGTATCTAGTTTGATTTGGTATTTGGATCATTGGAACTAGGAATCCTAGTAAGTGAAACAAATCATTGATTGTTCAAAAAGTGTAGTGATTCGTATTTCACTTTATCTCTAATCCATTGGCTTGACGCATATCCGGTTTTCCAATAACGGTTCGTTTTAGACTATATTTTTCCTTGGCCGCTTCCGCACTTAAAACAAATTTTCAAAACCAATTTTAAATTGGTAGCGCCGACTCAAATTTTAATTGGGATCTATTCAACCCCCCCTTCTAGATCCGTGCCATAGTCTAACAGAATTTACTTTTACATTCATATCATTTGCATTATGAGGTCTCTTAAGGACCAAAATTTGTTTCTATGTTGTTATTTAAGCCCATTCTATTGAGTCGACATGAAGATTTTAACCTTCGCCTCCTTAGTTAGAATCTCCTTAAATAGGGGTAGTTGTAAGACCCCAATTTTGACCCTAAGATCCCTCATGCAATTTCATCATAAACATTAGCATTGGGATCATACCTTGGCATCCTCCTTACCCCTTTTTCATTGGGTTTGTTTTGAGAGAGATCACCAAGCACTTTGTGATTGTATCATACTTGTATATTATCATTTTACTAACCAAAATACAAAAAAAAATATGTCTTTGTATTTGCCTAACTCTTTTGTAGGTAGGGCATGATCATCATTGATCTATCAAGTTCATATCTAGGGTTTGAGACCGACATGACAAAGAGTACAACCATTGAATTGATCCAAGAATGGTTATAAGCATCGTATATGAGTTCCATTGATTCCTACATGTTATATTGATCAAGTGTTTTTCAAGAGTTTGGAAGTGATTTGCCTTGGAAACCCTAGTTTGACTGGGTATCTTAAGTAACTTCGCCAACAAGCTATCTCACCAATTGATCAAACTTCTCAAGGTACACTTCAAAATTCATCATCTTATGCATATATGATCTACCATTATGCAAGAAAGTCTAAATAATTGAAGGTTAGCAAGTTGGTTGATGGTGGTTGGTCAGATGAATTCATCTGATCAAAACTGGGTCTTCCTAGACCCTATCTCCTACAATTTTCACCATATGAAAATGATTCCAAGAGAAACGTTACTCTAAATGACATTCCAAACAATTTTCATGTTGATAACTAGAGCTATTTTTTCTTGGAAAATCATTTTCTATGTTGAAACATTATAGGTTATTTTGTCTAAACCCTAATTTGAAATTCAACTTCCCAAGGCCATAACTTGCTCATTTTTTATGAGATGAAAGATTTATAAGTTGCACAATCAAATTAAAGATGTATACTTCAACTTTAATGTTTGGAGTGAGAGCTAATTCAACTTTTATGAGCATGTGATATGAGGTTACATTATAGGTCATTTTTGACCTATACCATTGAACAAGTGATTTTTCCAAACTTCAAAAATGCATAACTCTATCATTATAAATCCAAATGACATGAAATTGGTTACCATTTTGAAGGTCTTTGAAATATCTACAACTTTGATAAAGACACTTTTCTCATTTGAAGCCCACATAAAAAGTTAAGTAAGGTGGAATATTGAGGCATATGGCTTGACACTTAGAAAAAATTTCAACATGTTGAAAATTCCAAACTTCCACCTCAAAATTCTCCATGTTCCATGCTCCAAATGAAAAAGTGTTCAACATAAAACTTGTTCCCCTTGATCCAAGCTTTCCAAAGAACCAAAATTCATGCATTTTGGATGAGGTTTGCTAGGTCTGGGCATGGCTTTAACATTTCTGCATCATTGAAAAGAATCAATTGCACAAACTTCAGTTCACAATGCCTTGCCATTCAAGCTTCATTCAGACTTCATTTGGAATCATTTTGGACCTTTTTGCATTGCATCATGGGCCTGTACATGCCCATGCACTTGTGCCATCAACATTGCTAATTTTGGACAGATTTTTGAAGTGTGCAAATATCATTCATTCATGCTATAAATACATGACCTTTGTGCTCATTTGAATAACACTTTGCGCGCCCGCTTTTCCCCCCATTGAAACCCTCTCATTCTAAAGGAAAACCTGAGAAATTTCAATTTGGAATTTGAGTTTGAATCTCAACTATTGGAGATTCAATAACTCCAGGATCCAAAGCCTTGCAACCTCTCTAATCACTTCCTGCTAGCTTCTCAAGTGTGATCAGATAGTGTTTGAAGCAAGCAACATCAAGAACTGCATAGCATTGAAGGTAATTATCAAAAAACTTCATCTCTTCGATTCTCACCCAATTCTACTCAATTCTACTCAATTCTCTTGGATTTTTGGTTGTCTGAAGTCCTACCAATGTAGGCAAGAAGATTGAGTTGCTTAGAGGTCAAATCGAAGCAACTCAGTTGACACACCTCAAAATTCAACTCCTCATATCTTTTTATATATGTGGAGTTAGTTAAAATTGAGGTCAGATTCGTGCTCTACGCCATTTTTCTTTCAGATCATGTCCTCCTTTTTCATTTACGTGATGGTGATGACTGAACCAGTCCGGTGAGCCTTGCCTGAGAAGGTGACCGGAGGTCCAGCACCGGTGGTGTGCTGGACAGGTTCTGAGCCACAGGATCATTTCAAAATGTTTTAATCTCACGAGTCCATTGTGATTACCATCCCTGCAGCGCGCTGACTCGTGTGTTTGGTGGAACGCGCATTTTAGGCCACTTGATCTGCCACCTCAATTAATGAGGGAGATCAAGTGGCTCACATTTTTTTTGTTATTTTCTGGTTTTCTTTTATTCCTTTTATTTTCATTAATTCATATTAATTTTAATATTAATCCAAAAAATATGACAGTTTCACCAAAAAATTTCAAAGAATTTCCTCTTTCATATTCTGAATTAAAATTATTTTTTGGATCATTATTAATATTTTTCACGATTTAATTTATTTTGTGATTATTTTTAATGGTTTAAAAATACTTTTAAGTCTTTAAAAATTCTGAAATTTTTTCTTCAAGGTCCTTTGACCTTGTTTGACCTATGATAAATCTCATGGCCATTTCTTTGGTGTTTTGATGAGGTTTTAGGAATTTGACAAACTATATTTAATTTAAATGCCTTATTTTAGTTTTTTTTAATTTGAATAAATGCCAATTAATTGTGTTGACCAATTCTGATTGATTTGTTTGAGTTTGACTCTTGTTGTTGGGCCTTGCTCAAGGTTGATTTGACTTTGTCAAGTTAATATCATTGGATTTAGGGGATTGATGGAATGTACATTCCATCTCCCAAAATGAATGGATGATATTAATTTGGTAAAAGTCCTCCTTTGACCAATTTGGGTTTTGATCCATTCCCCTCCCTCTTCATCTCATTCCCCTTCTTTATGCATCCATCTCATTTGGCTTATGATATCTCAAAGTCTTAAGGCTAGTTGATTGAAAAATCAACATAAGTATGGATGAGATTAGGCCACCTCTTTCGCATATTCTTTTTGTGTGTGGTATGTTTCATGAGCATAGTCCATTATACTATGTCTCAAACATGCATTAACACCAAAATTCTATTGCCCAGCCTCAAATAGTTGTGACTTCTGCATAAGTCCAATTATGATTGCTTAACATAGCGCTAAATTTGTGACATAAAAAGGCATAGCATTCTAGTTAATGAGATTGTAAGTCTCCCCTCTTTCATGGTATTGTGTGGAAACTTGGCCTTTTTTCCTTCCTTTGGAAGATATCTTGGCTCAAGGATCCATGCTTGTGATAAGTGGGTTAAGTGTTCTCCAAAGAATGTCATAAAATGAAAAGCAAAAGCAAAACAATACTAACTTCTAACTCATTAACAACTAACTTTTAATTTCAAGCCATTTACTTTAATGTCATTTAATTTTAGTCCTTATTCATTTGCCATTATTCATACCATTCTAATTGTTTATGTTAATGAAATTTTCACTTTGTCCACTTGGACCATATTGTGTGATATATCTTGTTTGTGTATACTTTGCTTGTTTGTGTGGTCTTTGACCATTAATGTACATAATAACAACAAAAACCCTAAAAAAAATTGTGTGGACTTTTGGCTTGATCTTGGACAAATGGACTTAGAACTTAGGCAACATTCCTATGCTAAAGGACTTGGCCAATGCCCACTTTTTGTGAAACCAAGTGCTTGCAATTTGAAACTTCATCTGATACATCATTGAAGATCCCTCTGAGTTCATCTGCAGTATGATCATTGTGAAGCTGTTATTTTGAACCTGTGACTTGTGGAATTCATCTGTTGCATGGGCTAATTTGAAGAAGATCATGGAGTGGCTAAGCTTGGATGTGGCTATCTTTATTTGATGCCTTTGATCTTCAAGATTAATATAATTGTGCATTTGTGTGTTTCTTTATTCTAAATGTCCAAGGGAATCTGGGTTTCTACTGACATTCTTGTCTATTGGATTGCTACCCATTTGGTCAGATCTTTTCAACTCTAGACTTTTAATTTTGTGCATAGGATTAGTCTCTTCATATTCTCCCCATTTCTTAAATTTCAAAATCTCTCCCTCCCTTTTTAAAATCTTCTTTGTTTGAACTTGTTTTGTTCTAAACTTTGGCTATTTTGCAAAAAGATGGAAACTTTGGCCTTATGCCATTGCAATTTCAAACTTCTTTTCTTAAATCAAATTTGTAAATAAACTTAACTATACTTGACTTAAACTTTTAGAAAAGCCAAAAAAAGGACTAACCCATTCAAACCATTTTTAGGCCTTCGTGCCTTTCATTTTCAAACTTCTTTTCTTAAATCAAACTTGTAAATAAACTTAACTGTACTTGACTTAAACTTTCAAAAAGCCAAAAAGAACTAACTCATTCAAACCATTTTTAGGCCTTTATACCTTTCAAACTTAATTTTTATTAAAAAGTAATGCACCCACTTTGAAATTTGTATCACGAACGACGAGGTTTTGATCCCTCATTTTTATGTTGGTATGTAGGCACAAGTCCGGGGGTCTTGTCAAACACAAAAACATAATTAATGAATAATTTTCTCATCCCCCCATTCTATTTGTTTGTACACATCATTTTATACCAAATACATATGCATACAAAAAGGGATCCCTAGGAGTACGTAGGACACTTTGGGTGCTAACACCTTCCCTCTGTGTAACCAACCCCCTTACCTGTAATCTCTGACATTTTATTAGTTTTGATTTGAAAACTTCTTACTTTTGGGTTTTGTTCGTACTTTTTCCCTTTTCCCTTGTAAACAATAAAAGCGCGGTGGCGATTCTTGTTATTTGATCTCTAGCTTATCTATAGCTTGATGATCATGAATTTACCGTTACAGGCTCCAACTTGGATAATTCAACAAGTATGCCACTAGCTCTCATGAAAGGAAAAAAGGTCAAGTATCCATAAAATACCATGAAGAATGGGAGACTTACAATCTCACTTACTAGAATGCTATGCCATTAGGGTAAAATTTAGCTCTATGTTAAGCAATCGTAATTGGACTTATGTAGAAGTCACAACTATCTGAGGTCAGGCAATAAAAATTTAGGTGTTAATGCATGTTAGAGATTTGGTATGAAGAACCAAACTCCTAAAACATATCACACACTAAAAGAAAAGATCAAGAGGGAGAGACTTATCTCAGTCATACTTGTATTGGTTCATCTAACACAAGGTCATTGATGAACCAATTAACCTTAAGACATTAGAGATTTCATTGATCAAATGAGGGAATGAGAAAGAATAAGGATGAAGATGAAGAGGGAGGGGAATATAGAAACACAAATTGATCATGGGAGGAATTTCATCAAATCAAAACCATTCATTCATTTTAGGAGATGAAATGTGCATTTCATCAATCCCCTAAATCTAATAGTTTTGATCCAACAAAAGTCAAAGCAACCTTGACCAAGGCCAAAACAGAAAGTCAAACATCACAAGACCATAAAAATGGCTCAACATAATTTTTAAGCATTTAATCAATTAAAATCCAATTAAAAGTGAATTAAAATACATTTTAATTTGGTCAAAACCTAAAACCTACTAAAAACACCAAATAAATGGCCAAGAGATTTATCCTAAGTCAAACAATGTCAAATGACCTTAGACAAAAAATTTCATGATTTTTGAAAAGTCAGAAGTATTTTTAAACAATTAAAAATATGCACAAAAACATTTAATTCATGAAAAATATCAAAATTAATCCAAAAAATAATTTTAATTCAGAATATGAAATAGAAGAATATTTAAAGATTTTTTAGTGAAAGTCCCATATTTTTTGGATTAAAAATGAAATTAATATGAATTAAACAAAATAAAAGGATTAAACATAAAATCAGAAATTAAAATAAAATAAGAAAAAACAAGGGCCATCAGATCCCCCTCATTACTTGAGGTGGCAAATCTGATGGCCACACGTGCGCGTTCCATGGCGGTCTTGAGTCAACGTGATGTACGCATGGTAATTCAAAACAAATGTCTAGATTAGAACATCCAAACATGATCAGATGGCCAGAAGGTGTGCCAGCACACCACCGGAGCTAGGGCTCTGATGACCTCCACCGGACTGGTCCAACTTCATCTCAATGGAAAATAAAAACAAGGACACTATTTCAAAGAGAAGATGCTCAGGATCACTAATCTGACCTCAATTTTCTCCAATTCCAAATATATAAAAAGATATAGGGATTTGAATTTTGAGGATCATGAACTGAGTTGCTTCGATTTGACCTCAAAGCAACTCAATCTTGTATCCTACATTGGTATGACTTCAGCCAACCAAAAATCAAAGAGAATGGTGAAGAATTGAGACAGAATCTAAGAGATGAAAATTATGGAAAATCACCTTCGAGGGAACTTGAATCTTGCTTGATCTTGCTTCCAATTGGCCTTGGTTTGACTTCAGAAGCTTGCAGAAGTTGAATTGGATCAAGGAAAGGCTTGGATTCTTGGAGTTTCAACTTCAAAACTTAAGTGAAATCGAAACTCAATTTTCGAATGAAAACCTTCAATATTGTCCTCTAATGGTGAGGGTTAGGATTGCAGGTTCAAAGCTTGGGCAAGGTCCCCCTAATTCTGAGCATGAAGGGTCTCATTTATAGGCAATACAATTGGTTTTCACACCCTTCCATAAAAATTCCAAAAATAATAATTCACCCTTATATGGTTGCATGGGCGTATGATATGCCCATGCAACGACTTAAAATTGGAATGTGAAAGTGTGTCATGTGATCATGCAATGGAAATTGGAATGTGAACATGAAATTCATCCAAATGAAGTTTTGTGAAGAACGCATGTGCAAGTCCTCCAATTCTTGGCCAAATGAGATGATCTTGGACTTTTTGGAAAGGTGGGATCAAGGGGAACAACTTTCATGTTGAACACTTTTGCATTTGGATCTTGGATCATGACGAATTTGGGGTGGAAGTTTGGGAAACCAAACATATTTGAAAAAAATTGAAGTACCAAGTCAAATGTTCACTTCTTCCACCTTGAATAACGTTTGCTATGGGTTTCACATGGAAAAAGTTCCTTCATCAAATTTGTAGCTCTTTGAAACCTATTCAATTTGGTAACCAAATTTTTCTTCATTTGGATTTTGCATGAAAGAGTTATACATTTTAAAATTTGAGGAAAATCACTTGTTCAATGATAATGGCCCAAAATGACCTATAATGTTTCCTCTTGGCACATGCATTTGAAAGTTTAATTTTAATTTCTTCCAAGAATCAAAGTTTAATGTGAACCATCTCTTGATTAGTATCCTTGCACTGAGGGTCCCAAACCCTATATATGAACTTGATGAGGCATAGGTATACACACACGCTACCTACAAAAGAAGTAAACTATATATTGACATATTTTTGGTATTTGGTTAGTAAATAATGGGAAAAAAAGTATGATACAATCAAATGTGCTTGGTGATATCTTCCAATGCAAATCCAATTAATGAGGGGTAACGAGGATGCCAAGGTGTAATCCCAAAGCTAATGCATATGATGCGATAACATGAGGGATCTTAGGATCAAAATTGGGGTCTTACAACTGCCCCTATTTAAGCACATTCTAACAGAGGATGTGAAGGTTAAAATCTTCGTATCAACTCAGTATAATGGACTTAAATAATAACATATAGAAACAAATTTTGGTCCCTAAGAGACCTCATGATGCATATGATATGAATGTTAAAATAATCTTCGTGGGGAATATATTGCCACAAAGGAAAAGAATCCGGAGAAACTGAAATTCCACAGGAGCATAATGCATTCCATAAGGAAAACTCATTGTGGCGACAAAGACTCTAGGGGATAAAATTTGTGCGTAGGCCAGGCTAAGACTTAAAAACTGCCGGAGACACGAGAGAAATCTCCATGAAAATAAATCAATGAAAGAACCCGGTTGGGGATAAGGGAAAATCCGCAGGGGAACCGAGTATATTAGAACAAAGCTGAAATACCTGATTCAAACTCAACTAGGTAAGAATGTACATCAACACAGGAGTACCAGAAATATATTATCTATTACCGGTTACTGAGTAGGAAGATAATACACTCTGACAGAGGGACATCTGTTACCAGTTAGGGTAAACATATCAAGGATGACTCGCTGAGGAAAAAGAGGTGTATTCTTTACCGGTTACTGGGTAAGAATAACCTGTTGTGGAAAAAGATCAAATAGGATTTACAACTATCGGTTACTGTGTAGAAGACCAAAGAGAGAATATTTGTCACCGGTTAAAGTGAACATATCAAGGATAACTCAAAGGAAGAATGTTTGTCATCGGTTAGGATGAACATATCAAGGATAGACTGTCGGCAAGAAAATAGGAATTATATCTATCAGTTACTGGATAGAATACCAAAGAGAGAATATCTGTCACCAGTTAGGATGAACATATCAAGGATAGACTCGTAGGGGAAAGTAGGATTTACAACTAGCAGTTACTGGGCAGAAGATCGCAAAGAGGAGAAAATACGTCATCGATTAAGATGAACACATTAAGGATTAACTCTATGGGAAACAAAAGTAGGGATTACAACTACCTTTTTACTGGGTAGAAAACCATAAAGGAAGAATATCCGTCATCGGTTAGGATGGACATATCAAGGATTAGACTGCCTGGGGGAATGTGAAAACGAATCCACTAGGGAAAACAAAAGAAGTAGATTAATTTTTACCGGGTATTGGGCAAAAGCAAAGTACTCAAAAATTGAGAAGAATATTACCAGTTACTGGGTAATAGACTCTCAGGGGACCATAATATCCATCTAGGTAGTAACTAGAAAGAAATAATCAAACAAAGACTCAACCCAATAAGGATATAACTCAAGGGGAGTGGTTCCATCGAGATAATTAACTAGGGAGGAAACTGAAATAATGATCATCCACGAGGAAATAACTCAGTGGGGAATGAGAAAGGTTAAAAAAAATTGCTTAACGGGGCCGACCCTCTACAATTAAATGAGGTCAGACACACCAAATATGTATAAGTAATGATATCACCAATACAGGGGAACAAAATCAAATGCAATAAAAAATGCATAATGAAATATTTGATGAATATGCATGTATATGGTTGATGAATATGCTGACAAAACAACACAAAGGATACAAATATCACAAATTTGAATCATCACTGCAACACTCGACTATTCTCAACAAGATGGAAACACCAACTAGAGAAAATGCTAGGGATGAACATAAGTCATCTAGCTCTGAATAACTTAACTTCGACTGGGGAAAGAGAAAAGATCTGTTGAGGATCCAAATTGTCAACTCTGCGGGGAATTTTAGATCTACACAATATCAAATGGGAGACAATCCTACAGGGGAACAAACCAAATAGTACTCATAATCCAAAACTGTCGGGAACAAGGGATCTTCAATATCTGAAGATAAACTCCGACGGGGAATACAAGAGGTAAAACTCTGCATGCGGATCTAAGCAAAAATGTTGAGGATGCTATGACCAAGATCATTGCATTCCTCAAAAATCATCAAATTCCCTTAGGAAATTGTGAAATAAACCAATTCCAAGGAAAAGATGGCCGAATCCGATGAACTGTCGAAGTTATGCAACACAAATATGCTAATGGAAACCAAATAAAGGTTTCGGATCTCCGAAGTCACAAACTGGAGAACATCAAAAGGAGTACCGCAAATGTGGGATAGGGACCGATCATCAGCTCAACTCTACTGGGGATGATAAATTACTTGGGGAGAAACTTATCAACCAAGTTGGGGATGAATGACGAACTATTGGGGAAAAGTTTCCAAACCAAACTACTTGGGGAAGACCAACAAGGCTTTGCATTTCAAGACTTACCTGTTCTCAGATTGCTGTTGATATTCTTTGCTGAAATCGATTATTCTTAAAGTGATTGTTTCTATTATTTTTAAGAAAAATAATTTTTATTCATTAATTTATTTCAAAATTATCATCATAAAAATTCAATTTTATTTAGCAAAAGTAAATAAGAGTAGAAACAATTGGATAAAAAGCTCAACTTTATTTAATAGAATGGTAGTCTGTAAATGAAACGACTCCATAGATCTTTACAAAGCTGAAAATGGTAATTTACATGGAAAAGGGATACATTGAATACAATGATCACTAATCTCCCTACCAACTTCAATATCCATTGTGCTTTTGTCTTCAGTTGAGAGTGATGAATCAGACCCAAACGTATTGCTAAAAGCTGCCTCCGTGATTAGGGCCAACCAAATGTAGTTACTTGCCATAATCCCTAATTTTTGCCTAGATTTCCCTAGGGTGGGGTACTCAATCTACTGGGATGAATTTTCTGTTTTATGTCTCTAACTTTTACCTGGGTCGCCCTTTCGGGTTTTCAATCCACCGAGACGCTCATTCTTGCCTAAGTCGCCCTTTCGGGTTTTCAACTTAGCGAGTTGTTCTTTTCTTTTTAGGAGAAGTATTTCTTGAATGCATCAACATTCACAGGACGAGTGAACTCTTCATCATCCATAGTTGTAAGAATCAAAGCACCACATGAGAAGGCTCTCTTAACAACATATGGGCCTTCATAACTAGGAGTCCATTTTCCCCTGGCATCAGGTTTGAAAGATAAAATCTTCTTGAGCACAAGTTCACCTTCTCTAAACACACAAGGCCTAACCTTCTTATCAAAAGCTTTCTTCATTCTTTGTTGGTATAACTGACTATGACACATGGCAGTCAATCACTTATCTTCAATCAAGTTCAACTGATCATATCTGGTCTGACACCATTCAGCTTCTGCCAACTTGGCTTCCATTAACACACGTAGTGACGGGATCTCAACCTCTATTGGGAGCACAACTTCCATGCCATAAACAAG
The DNA here is from genome assembly GCF_024323335.1 of Lathyrus oleraceus. Taxonomy (NCBI): domain Eukaryota; kingdom Viridiplantae; phylum Streptophyta; class Magnoliopsida; order Fabales; family Fabaceae; genus Lathyrus; species Lathyrus oleraceus. Next base: position 457,293,166 of record NC_066585.1, read on the forward strand.
TGATAAATGGGTTGCCCTTGTTGAAGTGAGGACGGATGTACGGTACCCATGCAAAGCAAATGGGAGCATCTCATGCCAATCTTTATATATTACAACCATCTTCTGAATGATCTTCTTGATGTTCTTTTTTGCAGCTTCAACAGCCCTATTCATCTTGGGTATGTAGGGAGAAGAATTATGATATGCAATCTTGTGGTCTTTGCAAAGAGCTCCCACCATATTATTATTCAAGTTCGATCCATTATTAGTTATAATCTTACTTGGAACACCATAACGGGATATAATCTAATTCTTGATAAACCTCACAACAACTTGCTTGGTTACGTTTGCATACGATGCCGCTTCAACCCACTTTGTGAAGTAGTCAATAGCCACCAGAATGAAATGATGTTTGTTTGAAGCTCTGGGCTCGATCATACCAATCATATCAATTCCCCACATGGAGAAGGGCCATGGAGAGGAAATGACATTTAACAGTGTTAGAGGAACATGAATCTTATCTCCATAAATTTGAAACTTGTGGCATTTCTTCACAAACTTGCAACAGTCAGATTCCATTGTCAACCAATAGTAACATGCTCTCAACATCTTCTTTGCCATAGCATGTCCATTGGAATGAGTCCCAAAGGAACCCTCATGGACTTCAATCATTAATAAGTTTGCTTTGTGTCTATCCATGCATCTGAGCAAGACCATATCGAAGTTTCTCTTATAAAGCACATCACCATTTAGGTAGAAGTTGCCAACTAATCTCCTGAAAGTCTTCTTATCTTCTAAAGATCCCCCAGGCGGGTAAATCTGACTTTGGAGGAAACACTTGATATTAAGATACCATGGCTTCTCATCTTTAACTTCTTCAACAGCAAACACATGAGTTGGCCTATCAAGATGCATCACAGTCAAATTGGGAACTTCATTCCAAAATTTCACCATAATTATTGAAGCCAACTGTCATACCCCAAAATTTGCCCGTTAATCTTGCAAGACATTTTTCAAGGCACTCTAACTCATTTTTCAAGGCATTGATCTTAAAGGAACAAAGACCCAGCACACAGGTGGTCAAATCCAGAAAATGGCTTAAAATGGCTTGCTCGCTAGGCGAGCCAAATCATTCGCCTAGCGAACTCTTCGATGCGCCACTCGCCTAGCGAAGCTTGCGAATACCAGAATTTTTGGGCTTCATTCTGAGCCCATCAGGTCACAAAAACTATTATAAATACCAAGACCTCATTCAGAAAAAAGGGATCAGTGAGAGAAAAGGACAGAAGGAGACGGATAGAAACCCTAGCAAGGAAACCCTAACAGAAGCAACCGAGCAAACCCTGGAGGCTAACCAAGAGAATTCAGAGCAACCCTAAAGGAAACCCTGAAGGCAACTCATCTGCACAAAGGTTACCTCCGCCCAACTCAATCCGACACCAAGAGTGATCTGCCAATTCAACGTTGCAATTCAATTGCAAACAGGTTTGCACTACCATTACCGCTTTATGCTCTTAATTTACATGTGGCATTATGATTGAATTTATAAACACATCTTAGATTTTGCATATGGGTTTAGGTATATATGAATGTGCAAAATAATATCTTGAATGTTTAACCATGTAATTTCTGTAATGGATGCCATAGGGTTTGGAGCTCGCTGAAATCGCACTGTTCTTAAATTCAAACCCGCAGCCGTTCGCTAGCACATCGCTAAGCGAACCTGTAGCGAGTGTTCGCTAAGCCCTCGCTAGGCGAGGCAGCAGCGAACGTGACAGTCGCTGACTTTTCTGTTCTGATCTTTGCTCATCTGACATGTTTTATCATAGCCATGCATTGTTTACCTGACCCTATTACTGTTGTGATTCCTTTTGTTTGGTGCAATTCTCAATTGCACCCTGATTTGGTGTTCTGACCTGTTTACTGAATTTTGTAAGGGTTCACATACTCCCGGAAAAGGTAGCTTGCTAGGTATTCCACTTTATTCGTGGGATACCCTTGTGGAGATTCATCCTAATTACCTAATTGATTATGATATGAAGATTCATCCTAATTGCCTAATTGATTATAAAATATTGCCTTTGAATATGTGATCTTGGCCCTCTCTTTGTTGCCTTACGGTATTACGGTATTACGGTCATGTCCCGCGAATGTGGGGTTACACTTAGCAAAGACCCTTCGATTAAATCATCATGTCCCTATAAGATAAATCATAGTCCCTCGGATGCTGCCTGCGAATATATGATTTTGTCCCTCGATGACCCGTCGCTGTAGCCTACGGTTAAATGATGATCGTCCCTTCGAATGCTAAGGTATCCTTACAAATGTTGCCTTCAATGGCCAATCGATGACCCTACGATGTCCCTTACATCCAAAGGACAAGACTACTTACTTCTCAATAGTAAGGACAGTTTTACCCTCATAAGGATAGGAAATACCTATAAAGACCTGGGTAAGTATAACTCTTAATTGCTGACTCACAACTTAAAATATTTTTCACATCCCACAAATTTGCAAAATATCTATTAGAAAATCACCACTTGGCATACATTCGTACTAGGATCATTGCCAAGTTATATTTTTCTAAACAGCTTTCAAAATTAAACGAGATAAATACTTTGTATACATTCGTACAAGAATCATTACAAAGTTAAACTCTCTCTTCAAAACATTTTCTAAGCAGTTCACAAACACTTTTTTTTCAGACAAGAAAAATAACATAAGTGATCAAGCAATTAAGAGCCCATGGATAACCATGGATACAAAGGGTGCTAACACCTTCCCTTTGTATAATGTACCTCCCGAACCCAAAACCTAATCAAGGTCTTTCCTGTTCTTTTCCGCCTTTCCTTATTGGATAAAAGAAAAGTCGGTGGCGACTCTTGCTAACCGCGACATTTGCTTTCCAAAGCAAAAACACAAAAGTCCAGTTCACCGTATGACAGAACTGGCGACTCTGCCGGGGAATAACAAAGAGAGGTTACCTTAAAAAAAATCAAAAAAAAAAAAAAACAAGATCGCTTATTTGAATTGTCTGATTTAATTTTAAGGGGTTGCTTGGGTATGTTGTGCTTGAGTGAAAGATCTTACACCCGGATCTAGTGTACCTTAGGTAAGTAGCAATAGATCATCACGACTATCCAGCGTATACTGGAATGGTTAAAATGATGGCTACGGTTAATGTGACACTTTGGATGTCCTGATGTTCCTCATGTTTACTTGAGGAGAAATTTGGCGTCTGCGTGGTGTCATCAAAGCATTAACCAGACCTTTAGAACCCTAATTGACTCATCCTGGCCATTAGAATGTAGTGAGATAACTGACTTCGGTTCCGACTGGGGTTGGTTGAGACTCGATACTACACTCTTTGAGATTGGACTTTAGGGAAGCTTTGGTCAACCACTTGGTGTTGCACTGAAGTGGACTTAAAGGAAGGTCAATGATTGGAGATCCTTTTAGAACCCGGTTACTATTCTAGGACAGGTTGAACCAACCAAACTTCAGTGGCGAGGGTACTTACCTATGGAACTCATGCAAGCCTTAAAACTTAGGGATGATTGTTGTGTGACTTGTTTGTGCTTATTATTTGCTTACCATCATAACATCATAACATCATGACATCATGGCATTGTACTAACCATTTCAAGGACTTAGGGATTTGACTTTGCTCTGTTTAACAGGGCTATGGCTTCCAGGAAGACTATCCGGATTAATTTCGTAGTGACCTCTCCTCAACTAAAGAATTTAGTGTCAGAACTTCCTGATCAGGCTCAGTTCATCAAGAAACATGGTTCTCTCCTCAATTTAGTTACCACCGGTTTCAAGGTAGATATGATGAGAGTTTTATTCCAGTTCTTCGACCCTAAACATCATTGCTTCACCTTCCCGGATTATCAGTTGGTGCCCACGTTAGAAGAATTCTCCAGGCTGCTTGGGATACCTATCCTTGATCAAACACCTTTCAGTGGTTTAGAAAAGATTCCGAAGTCTGAAGAAGTTGCCGCGGCTTTACACATGACAAAGTCCGATATTGAAACTAATTGGGTAACAAGAAGTGGAATTAAGGGTTTACTTGCCAAATTTCTGATAAATAAGGCCCGAGAATTCTTAAAAGTTATGGATGTCCATGCTTTCGAAGATGTCCTAGCATTACTAATCTATGGTTGGGTGTTATTCCCTAATCCAGACCAATTCATAGACATGAATGCTATTAAGATATTTCTCACTCAAAACCCTGTGCCTACCTTGCTTGGAGACATTTTGCATTCCCTTCACACCCGTACTATGAAGAGGCAAGGGACTCTCATGTGCTGCGTACCTTTATTGTCTAGGTGGTTTATTTCGCACCTTCCTCAATCAGTCTTGAAAAACGAGCAGAATTTGAAATGGTCTCAAAGGATAATGTCGCTCTCCCATTCAGACATCCGTTGGTGTCCTCATCTCAAAGAAAATTTTATCATCATTGACCGTTGTGGAGAGTTCCCTAACGTACCACTCCTAGGAACAAGAGGAGGTATTACTTATAACCCGGCCTTAGCCCTACGTCAGTTTGGTTGTGCTCGAAGAGATGGCCCACATGAAATAGTTATCCAAGGCATTGTGTTTGACTATGACAACGATTCTCAAAGTCTCCGTCAAAGGTTTGTACGAGCTTGGGGCATGGTGAAAAGAAGTACTTTAGGATAGAAAAACTCTATTCCTATGGAACCTTATCTCAGATGGGTACGCGCAAGAGCTCGTGAACTTGTCATGCCATATCTTGCAGTCGGACCATTGATTGTTGAACCAGGAGTTGAAGGAGGTACTCCTCAGATCATTCCTTATCCAGATATGCCTACCGATGTTGAAGAATTGAAGAGATCCTGGATCCAGTTGAGAGAGGAAAGGGATACTTTTGAAGCCCAGTTATGTGTTGAAAGGAAGAAAGTGTTAGAACTTACCAGCCAGCTTAATGAGGAATGAAGACTCAATGCATATCTTCGCCCAAAAAGAAGCCGTCCCTGGGAGACTTGAACTTTCATTGTATTTTATTATTTTGTTGTAATGAACATTGATTAAAGAAATTATTAATAAAAGTTCCTCTCTTTTTGGTGGTTTACGCAAAGTTAAATTCCAAAAGTCCTTGAAAACATTTCATACATTGCATAGCATAACATAACATTGCATAACAGGTATTCTAAAGGATCAATGTTCTCACGGTCTTCCTTCTAAACAGAAAAATGGCTCTCGAACAAACTGTCAAGGATCTCCAGACTCAGAATGCTCAATTCCAGGAGATGATCCTGAACTTATCCAAGGGGCAGGAGGAGCTGAAGGCTCTCTTGCTCGAGAAGAAGAAAGACAAGAAAGTTGTGAGCTACATTAACCCGGGAAGAAGGCTTAAAGGACAGGCCGCAGGAGTCAAGATCAGAATGCCGAAGGATCAAGAAGAGGAGACAGAGAATGATTCAGAAGAGGAGAATGTTGATCTCTTCAACCCTGAGGACGACGATGAAGATTACGAGAATGAACAGTACTCTCCAAGAGATGGCAAGTACAAGTTGCTGGAAGAACGTATGCTAGCTATGGAGGGCCAGAAGGCGCCCGGTCTGGATTTCGAAAGCTTGGGTCTGGTCTCCGATGTGGCCATTCCTCGCAAATTCAAGATCCCCACTTTCACTAAGTACGATGGTGCGTCTTGTCCTCAGATGCATCTGAGAGCTTATGTGAGAAAGATTCAACCGTATACCACTGATAGGAAGTTATGGATCCATTTCTTCCAAGAGAGTCTGGCTGGCACACAGTTGGAATGGTACTATCAGCTCGAGAGCTCTAACATCCGCACCTGGACTGATTTAGCAACAACTTTCTACAAGCAGTACCAGTATAATTCTGAACTAGCGCCTACTCGGCTACAGTTGCAGAATATGACTATGGGATCTAAAGAAGGCTTCAAAGAATACGCTCAAAAATGGAGAGATTTGGCTGGCAGAGTCAAACCCCCTATGACTGATCGAGAATTAGTAGACATGTTCATGAGTACACTGACGGGCCCATTCTACAGCCATCTACTGGGAAGTTCTTCATCGGGTTTCACTGAACTTATATTGACAGGTGAACGTGTTGAAAGCGGCATTCGAAGTGGAAAGATACAGGCGGCTACCTCTGCAAGCACCAAAAGGTCCTATCAGGGGAGGAACGAATCAAATGCTGTGTACGGTCAAAGGGGTCATAGCAAGAAAAGTCGTGACCATACCATTGGAGCAGTTACGATTGCAGCACCGCCATCTCAAAACTTCCAGCACAGGCAAGACAGGCCAAGAAGGCAGTTTACCAGGATCAATATGACTTTAGCACAGGCACTGTAGGGTATGCTAAAAGCAAAGTTGATTACCCTCAGAGATCCTCCTACGAATCCCAACACTACTTCTCCTCGTTATAATCCCAATGCCAGGTGTGCATATCACTCCGATAGCCCCGGGCATGATACAAACGATTGTTGGTTGTTGAAGAATAAGATTCAGGATATGATCGAGGCTGGAGAAATTGAATTTGATCCTCCAGAGACTCCTAATGTCATCACTGCTCCTATGCCTAATCATGACAAGACTGTTAATGTTGTGGATGACAATTCTCACATTTCTAATGTAGCTGACTTAGCATCTCCTCTCCTGAACATCAAGAAGAATTTATTGCAAACTGGTTTATTTCCAGGTTGTGCTGAAAATTGCGATCTCTGTATACTCCGACCCAATGATTGCTTGAAGTTGAGAAATGGTATTCAACGGCTAATGGACGATCGTACAATTCTCTTCGAAAAGATTCTTAAGGTAGAAAACCCTATTGAAGAAATATCTGTGATTGCTAGGTCCAAAGTTCCAGTAAAGATTACCACTACTAGGGCGCCTGTGAAGATTACTGCTGAGCCCAAGGTAGCTCCCCTAATCATTACCGCACCTGGCCCAGTACCGTATTCCTCAAGCAAAGCCATTCCGTGGAATTATGGAGGTGATGTTTACATCCATGGCGTAAAGCAAGTTGATAATTCTGCTAATCCTAATGGCATTGTTGGGACTAGTAAAATTACTCGAAGTGGAAGGATCTTCTCTCCAGAAATCTCACCTCCCGCCCCCGAAACTCGAGGAAAGGAACCAGTCAACCCTTCTCAGTCAGAGACACCGGTCGAAGTTACTACTGAAGATGTTGCCAAACAAGAAATGGAAGAAGTGCTGAAAATCATCCGCAAGAGTGATTTTGATGTGGTAGAACAGTTAGGGCATACTCCGTCTAAGATCTCGATGTTATCCTTGTTGTTATCTTCTGAATCTCATGCCAATGCATTGATAAAATTCTTGAAGACTGCTCGTGTACCTCAGGAAACATCTGTCGATCAGTTCGAAAATTATGTTGCTCACCTGGCTGTTGACAACGGCCTAGGCTTTTCCGATGCTGACCTGACACCAGCAGGAAAGAATCACAATAAAGCTCTGCATATCTCCATTGAGTGTAAGGGGATCACTTTGTCTCATGTGTTGATCGATAATGGCTCTTCTTTGAACGTGCTACCGAAAGCTGTGCTCGATAAACTTGACTGTAAAGACATTGAACTGAAACCTAGTGACGCTGTGGTGCGTGCTTACGATGGTGCGAAGAGCGTTGTCCACGGTGAAGTGGTCCTCCCTATCAAGATAGGACCTCAAGTCTTCAACACTATCTTTCACGTAATGAACATTCGTCCTGCCTATTCCTGCTTGCTGGGACGCCCTTGGATTCATGGGGCAAGTGCTGTAGCTTCGTCTCTCCATTAAAAGCTGAGGTATCCAATAGAGGGTAAGATCGTCACTGTGTGTGTGGAAGAAGAGTATATTGTCAGTAGTGTGCATACCTTCAAATACGTCGAGATGGATGGTGAATTCTTTGAGACTCCGTCTCAGTCATTTGAAGTAGTTCCTCCGACTAATCCTGTCCTTAAGCCAACTTCCTGTGTGCCCGAGGTTATTCGTGCTCCTCCTGCTATGATTTCTCTGAAAGATGCTCAAGCCGTGGTTGAAGATGGTGGTCGTACTGGTTGGGGTCAACTGATCGATGTACCATACAAGTCTGATAGATTCGGCCTGGGATTTAGCTCTGAGAAGGTAGTCAAGAATCAGATTAATGTTGTAGAAGATGCTGACAGCGATTGCGACCTGGATAGCTGGATTTTCCCAACAATTGGTGACGGACTCAATAATTGGAAGGCTGAAGACACTATCCCGATTTCCTTTAGTCAGGAGTAATTGTTATTCTCTATTTTAGTGTTGCAAATTTTTAATTTTTTTTCTTACAATTGAACTTCTTAAAGCATTGTGTCTGTGCCCGGGACACAAATAGCTAATTTGTTAAGGGTTTTGTCATTTTCATAAGCATATTCACATTCAATAAATCAATGGACCTTTTTGCATTCAAATATTGCGCTCTTTATCTTTCCTGTCATCTTCCAAACAAGCTATGTTTTCTTACACACACTCACGTAACAAATTGCAGATCCATACCCACTCTGGATCCTGTTGATAATAGGTCTACTACTGTTCATTATGACTTTGAAAATCCGATCTACCAAGCCGAGGATGGAAGTGAGGAAGATTGTGAAGTCCCTGGAGAACTTGCCAGACTGTTACTGCAAGAAGAAAAGACCATACATCCGCATGAGGAATCAATTGAAATTGTAAATCTGGGTACTGAAGTAGACAAGAAAGAAGTCAAAATAGGAGCGGGCTTGGAAAACAGTGTCAAGGGAAGATTGATTCAGATGTTACATGACTATATAGAGATTTTTGCTTGGTCTTATGAAGACATGCCGGGACTGGATACTGATATAGTAGTGCATCGTTTGCCAATGAAGGAAGATTGTCGTCCTGTTAAGCAAAAGGTTCGTCGCATGCGTCCTGAAATGTCTGAGAAAATCAAAGCCGAGGTTATGAAACAATTTGATGCAGGTTTTCTGGCTGTTACTTCTTATCCTCAATGGGTTGCTAATGTGGTACCAGTGCCAAAGAAGGATGGTAAGGTGCGAATGTGTGTAGATTACAGAGATTTGAATAAAGCGAGTCCCAAGGATGACTTTCCACTTCCGCACATTGATGTTCTGGTAGATAACACCGCTCAACACAAGGTATTCTCATTCATGGATGGATTCTCGGGTTATAACCAGATTAAGATGGCACCTGAGGACATGGAGAAAACTACGTTTGTGACGCAATGGGGCACTTTCTGTTACAAAGTAATGCCATTTGGTTTAAAGAATGCAGGGGCAACGTACCAGCGTGCTATGGTGGTCTTGTTCCATGATATGATCCATCATGAAATAGAGGTATATGTGGATGATATGATAGCCAGATCTCATACTGAAGAAGAACATCTCGATCATTTATACAAACTATTTGAGAGGTTGAAGAAATACAAGTTGAGATTGAACCCGAACAAATGCACCTTTGGAGTAAGATCCGGTAAACTTTTGGGCTTTATTGTCAGTGGTAAAGGAATTGAGGTAGACCCGGCTATGGTGAGAGCTATTCAAGAAATGCCAGTTCCCCGTACAGATAAAGAAGTCAGAGGTTTCTTGGGACGCTTGAATTACATTGCCCGATTTATCTCCCATTTGACTGCTACCTGCAAACCCATCTTCAAACTACTGAGGAAAAATCAAGAGATGATATGGAATGATGAATGTCAAGAAGCTTTTGATAAAATCAAGAAGTATCTCCAGGAACCTCCAATTCTGATACCACCAGTTGAAGGAAGGCCTCTAATCATGTATTTGACCGTGTTAGAAAGTTCAATGGGGTGCGTGTTGGGGCAACATGACGAGTCTGGTCGAAAAGAGCATGCCATATACTACCTTAGCAAAAAGTTTACCGACTGTGAAACAAGATACTCACTGCTTGAGAAAACTTGTTGTGCTTTGGCCTGGGCTGCTCGCCGACTAAGACAGTATATGTTGAATCACACCACTTTATTGATTTCTAAGATGGATCCTATCAAATATATATTTGAGAAACCTTCCCTCTCCGGAAGAATAGCAAGATGGCAGATGATTTTAATAGAGTATGATATCCAGTATACTACCCAAAAAGCAATCAAAGGAAGCGTGCTAGCTGATCATTCGGCTCATCAAGCAGTGAATGATTACTAGTCTATGAATTTTGAGTTCCCAGATGAGGATGTCATGCTTGTTACTGATTATGAAGAACCTGGACCGGATGAAGGACCCGAACTGGGATCCCGATGGACTATGGTTTTTGATGGATCTTCTAACGCATTGGGCAATGGTGTTGGTGTTGTAATTATTTCTCCCAGGGGTTGCCATACGCCTTTCACTGCTAGACTATGTTTTGATTGTACCAATAATATGGCTGAGTATGAAGCATGTATTTTGGGACTCAAGGCTGCTATAGACTTAAGAATCAAGTTTTTGAGTGTGTACGGAGACTCAGCATTAGTAATCAGTCAGATCAAAGGAGAATGGGACACTAAATATCCAAATCTCATCCCATATCGAGAGCGGGTGTTGACATTAATCCCATACTTTGAAGAGATTACATTCGAACATATTCCACGAGAAGAGAATCAGTTGGCAGACGCATTGGCTACCATGTCATCTATGTTCAGAGTCAGATGGGACAGTAAAGCTCCCAGGATCACCATTGAACGATTAGATGAACCAGCATATTGTTATGAACTTAATACTGAGGGAGTAGAGGAGAAACCTTGGTTCCACGAAGTGAAAAGATATTTAGAAACTCAGGAATACCCTGAAAGGGCATCCATCAATGACAGAAAATTCCTGAGGAAGTTCTCCGCTAAATTTTTTTTGAGTAATGGAGTATTATACAAACGTAATCATGATTCGACTTTGCTTCGCTGTGTGGATAAAAAGGAAGCGGAAAAGATTATGGAAGACATGCATGACGGTATTTTTGGGACTCATTCTAGTGGACATACGACGGCCAAGAAGATTCTGAGATCAGGTTATTATTGGTCTACCATGGAAGCTGATTGCCACCATCACTTCAGAACCTGTCACAAGTGCCAGATCTATGTGGATAAAGTACATATGCCTCCTGCTCCATTAAACGTGTTGACAGCCCCTTGGCCCTTTGCAATGTGGGGCATTGATATGATTGGAGAGATTAAACCTACTGCTTCTAACGGACATTGTTTCATTCTTGTTGCTATTGATTACTTTACAAAGTGGGTAGAGGCAGCCTCATTTGCTTCTGTTACCAAGAAGGTGGTGGCACGGTTCATCAAGAATAGTCTTATTTGTCGATATGGCATCCCTGAAAGAGTTATCACGGACAATGGCACCAATTTAAACAACAAGATGATTACTGAACTCTGCACGCAGTTCAAAATAAAACACCATAACTCTTCTCCGTACCGGCCAAAGATGAACGGCGCCGTGGAGGCTGCTAATAAGAATATCAAGAAGATCATACAAAAGATGACAGTAACGTACAAAGACTAGCATGAGATGTTACCGTTTGCTCTCCATGGTTATCGCACTTCAGTGCGCACTTCGACAGGGGCAACTCCGTTCTCTTTAGTCTACGGAATGGAAGCCGTTTCACCAGTGGAAGTTCAGATTCCCTCTCTAAGAATCATGAAAGAGGCGGGCTTAGATGAAGATGAATGGATTCAGACTCGACTCGATCAGATAAATTTGATCGATGAGAAGAGACTTGCGGCTGTTTGTCATGGGCAGATATATCAGAAGCGCATGACCCAGGCATTTAACAAAAGAGTCAAGAGACAGGTGTATCAAATTGGCGACTTGGTGATCAAGCGTATCATTCTACCACAAGGTGATCCCAGAGGCAAATGGACTCCCACATACGAAGGGCCATTTGTAGTTAAGAAGGTATTCTCTGGTGGAGCCATGATGCTTGCTACAATGGATGACGAAGATTTCCCGCATCCTGTGAACGCGGACATAGTTAAAAAATACTACGCATAAAAGAGACCCGCTAGGTCGACGTATCTAGGCAAAAGTAAGGGCATCCCGGCGAACCAAAAGGGTTCGGGCAAAAATTAGGGATAAACATATAAAAATGTACACCCGGCAAGTCGAAAACCTGACAAGGCGGCTTGGGCAAAAAAGGGTATCCTGGTGGACTGAAAACCTGAAAAGGCGGTCCAGGCAAAAATTAGGGATTAAAGCGTATGACTATGTCCCGTTCTCAGTCAGCTTCACCCAAGTTCAAAGGACTGAACAAGCTAATCACTTTTATCCGACCGCAGGAGATGAGAGGCTTGAAGACATAATGACAGTAGTGGAATTAAAATCAATAGGACTTTTTCTGCATAACTTTCTCTTTGTTTTCTTGACAATTTCCTCTTACTAGGATTTCTGTCTCCTTGTACACAAATTGCCTGTTTATAGGCCCTCTTTCAAAATCAATACAATTTTATTTCGAAAAAAAAATGCTGTTGTTTTACTTCCTCTGTTTTGTTTGCGTAAACGTCCATTGATTTAGTATATGCATTTGAATATGATCGATGTTTATCAAAAATACATGCATAAAATAGCAATAGAAATTACTGAAAGACTTCAGGATCGAGGAGGAGGTCTAACCATGCGTTCCAAGGAATCCGGTCGCTAATTCTATTCCCCAACAAAAACCAGCTATTTCCCAGAAGAGGTCGGCATCACTAGACAGACTGGTCATCTCTTCCATCCCCAGCCAGGCTCTGTTGGATATTTCCACCATCAGACAGAAATCAAGTATCCCCAGCTAAGAAAGGGTCATCAATACAAGTATCTCCAACCAGAATATTGGGATTTATTTTCCCCTGGAAGAACTTTTCAGACGCATAATTCATTCATTACATCATTTCACAGCATACGCATGCATACATTGTTCGCATTTATTTTCAGAAGCATAAAACATCTCATGCATCATGACATGGCATGAAGCTAACTTTATTTTTCAGGTTAATTATCCTCTGGATACGGTCAAAATAAAGATCCATTCAGACGGACATCTTTATCGATTACATTTACATCTTTCAGATATAATCCACATGAACATCCATTCCGACAAGCACTCTGATATCCTCCTAATGGTGGCATCTTTAAGCCCATCCCAGACATTTATTGCAAATACAACATATACAAATATTGTCAGACATAGCCTAACGTACGGTTCATTCTGATTCAGCCTAACGTATGGTTCCTCCAACTGTTCCAAAACGGTCTAGCGTACAACCCATTTGGATGTTCATCCCCTCAGATACGATCTAGCGTATGATCCATTCTGATCTTTATTCTTCAGATACTACCTAGCGTGCGGTACATTCTGAAACGTGGTCTAGCGTACGACTCCCCTTTCATCCTCAGATACAGCCTGATGGACGGCTCATTCTGCGACTCAGATACGATCTAGCGTACGATCCATTCTGATCTTTCATCCCCAGTGAAATCACCCGCCTAAGGGACGGCTCATTCTGCTATTCAGATACGATCTAGCGTATGATCCATTCTGATCCTTTATCCCCAGCAGGGTATGATCCATTCTGATCCTTTATCCCCAGCAGAGTCGCCAGTTCTGTCATACGGTGAACTGGACTTTTGTGTTTTTGCTTTGGAAAGCAAATGTTGCGGTTAGCAAGAGTCGCCACCGACTTTTCTTTTATCCAATAAGGAAAGGCGGAAAAGAACAGGAAAGACCTTGATTAGGTTTTGGGTTCGGGAGGTACATTATACAAAGGGAAGGTGTTAGCACCCTTTGTATCCATGGTTATCCATGGGCTCTTAATTGCTTGATCACTTATGTTATTTTTCTTGTCTGAAAAAAAAGTGTTTGTGAACTGCTTAGAAAATGTTTTGAAGAGAGAGTTTAACTTTGTAATGATTCTTGTACGAATGTATACAAAGTATTTATCTCGTTTAATTTTGAAAGTTGTTTAGAAAAATATAACTTTGCATACATTCGTACTAGGATCATTGCCAAGTTATATTTTTCTAAACAGCTTTCAAAATTAAACGAGATAAATACTTTGTATACATTCGTACAAGAATCATTACAAAGTTAAACTCTCTCTTCAAAACATTTTCTAAGCAGTTCACAAACACTTTTTTTTCAGACAAGAAAAATAACATAAGTGATCAAGCAATTAAGAGCCCATGGATAACCATGGATACAAAGGGTGCTAACACCTTCCCTTTGTATAATGTACCTCCCGAACCCAAAACCTAATCAAGGTCTTTCCTGTTCTTTTCCGCCTTTCCTTATTGGATAAAAGAAAAGTCGGTGGCGACTCTTGCTAACCGCGACATTTGCTTTCCAAAGAAAAAACACAAAAGTCCAGTTCACCGTATGACACCAACGTTGCAAGAGCATCTGCCATCCGGTTTTCATCTCGTGGGATATGATGAAACTTAACTTTTGTAAAGAAAGTTGAAATTATCCTCACATAGTCTCTATATGGTATCAGACTGGGTTGATTCATCTCGCATTCACCTTTGATTTGATTCACGACCAAAGCTGAATCTCCATAGGCATCAAGATATTTGATTTTAAGATCAATGGCCTCTTCAAGCCTCATAATGCAAGCTTCATACTCAGACATGTTGTTTGTACACTTGAAAGTCAAATATAATTGTAAACGGAAAATGAGTGCCTTGAGGAGTAATAATCACTGCCCCAATGCCATTATCATATGAATTAACAACTCTATCAAATTCCATTCCCCAGCGGGAACCAGGTTCTGGCCCTTCTTCAAGCAACAGTTCATCACAATCTTTCATATTCAAGTAGAAAATCTCTTTATAGGGAAACTCATACTGCACTGATTGATAATCTTCAATCGGTTGGTGAGCCAAATGGTCAGCCAAGACACTACCTTTGATAGCCTTCTGAGATCGGTATTCAATATCATACTCAAATAACAACATCTGCCAACGAGCAATCCTCCCAGTTAAAGTAGGCTTCTCAAAAATATACTTGATTGGATCAATTTTGGATACCAACCAGGTAGTATGATTCAACATTATACTGCCGCAGATTCTTAGGAGCCCAAGCCAATACGCATCATGTCTTTTCGAGCATAGAATACCGAGCTCACGGTCGGTGAATTTCTTACTGAGGTAGTAGATTGCATACTCTTTCTTTCCAGATTCATCTTGCTGACCAAGAATACAACCCATACTATCATCGAGCACAGCCAAATACATGATCAATGATCTTCCTTCAATAGGGGGAGATAGAATCGGAGGATCAAGCAGATATTCTTTGATACTATCAAAAGCTTTCTGGCAATCTTCGATCCAATCATAAGACTGATCTTTCCGAAGAAGCTTGAAAATAGGCACAAATGTGGCAGTCATATGCAATATAAATCTTGAGATATAATTCAAGCGACCGAGAAAACCTCTGACTTTCTTCTCAATGTTGGGCGCATGCATTTCTTGTATTGCCTTGACCTTGGCAGGATCAACTTCAATACCCTTCTCGCTGATAATAAAGCTCAACAACTTACCAGAACGAACATAAAAAGTACACTTATTGGGATTCAATCGGAGTTTATACTTCCTCAAACGCTGGAATAGCTTCAACAAATGATCAATATGTTCTTCTTCATCAATTGATTTGGCAATCATATCATAAACATAAACTTCGATCTCTTTATGCATAGCTCTCTGGTATGTTGCACCAGCATTCTTTAAACCTGAAAGGAACCACTCTATAATAGAATGTTCCCCAGGGCGTAATGAATGTGGTATTCTCCATATCTTCAGGTGCCATCTTGATTTGATTATTGTAAGACCCCAATTTTGGGCCCTAAGATCCCTCATGGCCCATATCATTCATATCATGACCTCAAGGATCATTGCATGCCTTTGTCCCCTCTTAGTGGATAGTTTGCCTTGTGGGTTTGTTTCTTGATCACCAAGCATACTTTGCATTTGTATATCTTTGCTTTCATATGTTTATCATTCAAAAAGTACAAAAATATTGTCAGTCTAACCTTTTTGCTTGCAGATAAAGTAATCACCAGAAATTAGGTCAAAGTCAGTCATTGATCAGTCAAAGCAATGGATGGTGGCCATTCTTGCAGAATTTGGGCATCATGGTCCATAATCAAAGGTTCATACATCTTGGGACATCATTTGAAGTCAAGGTCTCAAGGAATCAGGGTTTGGAATTCATCAGAAATAGTTCAGTCACTCAAAACCCTAGAAAAGTCAACAGAAAGTCAAACTTGGTCAACAGCTGATTTAATCAGTGATTTGATGGATAGAATTGATTTGAAGGAGTTCATTCATGCTTGTATAAGCCTCATCTATCATGTTCAACCTCATCATGGAAGAAAATCAAGCCAATCAGAAATTTTCCAGAAATAGCAAGTGGACCTGTAATTTCAACTGCCAAAAATGGAAACTTCTTGATCTTAAACTTGCATCATGATACAAGCTCCAAATGAATTTTTGCCCAACATGAAAGTTGAAGATCTTGTCTTCCCATTTTCAAAAAGTCCAAGAACTCTCAAATCCCATGTGTGGTTGTCAAGATATGATCAAATCATTTTCATCAATTTTTGAACTTCAACAAGCCATATCTCCCAAACCATAAGGCCAAATTTGGTGGGGTTTTTTCCTACACACCACATTTTTCATCCTCTTTCCAAAAATATAAATTTCATGACCTAAAACCTTGCCAATCAAAATGGCATTTTTGGACCTTTTGCATTTAAATTCAAAGTTTGACCAAACTTTGACTTTTTGAGTTTTTGACTTTTTCTTGATTTGGTCAATTGGGAAATGTTCCATATCACATTTGTGACTTGTTCCAATCCCAAAACCATCATCATACCACCATTTTCCCATCATTTTGAATCAAAATGCAATTTGGCAATTTGGCAAAAGAAGCTTCACAAAAGTAAAAATCAGTACAACATTTCACTTGTACAACCAAAGCAGCAGAAATGCAGTCTGCTTCCAGCCTGTTGCAAGCCCACTCAACCAGCCTTGCACCCTCCTTTTCACTTGTGCACACAATGGACAAATATGCAAATGATGCATTTTAAGCAAAACAAAGTTGGCAATTGAAGAGCAGATTTCAAAACAGCATTTGGATGGTCTGTTTACAGCATTTCCAAGCCCACTCGAGCAAACTTCACACCACCACTTCCATTTTTACACAATTAGCAAAAATGCAAAATGTGTCATTAAGCATAAACTAACTTAGCACTTGGTTAAGTGATGTTTAACAGGTCATATTTAAGTTTCATTCTGTCCAAACAAACCCTAAGGGACACAGCCTACCAAGCAGAACACTCTCCTCTCTCTCAATTGCAATTTGGCTCGAGCAACCTTTTTGCCAAAAACTCTCAAAACACCATAAGCCTCTATCATCAATCCTTCATCTGAGCAACATTTGGAAGAGTTTTCAGCCTCCATTCCCCTGCTGTAACAACTCTTTTTCATTCTGCATCTTCAAGCAAACAACAATGGCAATTTGTGGTTGGAACACTTTCATGCCTTGCTGAGCTCACATACTTCACCATCTACCATTCCAAGGCCAAAAGAGCACCTGTTTCGAGCTAAAGGATCCAAAACAACACTGCATCATCAACTTGCTTCATCATTGGTATTTTTTCGAATCCTTCACTTTGCCAAACTATCACATGATTAATGTATGTCTTAACTTGTTGAGTTCATTGATGTTTATATCATGCTAAATGGTTGAGTGTGCTGTGAGAAAAATGAACTTCATTGTTTATGCTCAAAAATGATTTGGCTCGATTTGCATTGTTGGAGTTGTTTTGATGGAATGTATTGACATATTTGTGATATTGGATGAATGATGATGAGATTGGCACACATAATTTTGATTTCTGGGCATAATAATTTTTCAAGTTGCATGAGGTTGTTGGTCTTATGCTGCTCATGTTCAAACATTTTCCTGCCCAGATTTTTTTCCCACGATTCTGTTTGTCTTGTTGTTAGCTGATGATGATAATGTTGTTGTTTCATAGTTGAGTTCATGGGATGCTGTTTGTTTGGTTGATACTTGAATATTGTTGATGAGCTTGGTTGAATAAGCATGAAAACACGATGCCCTGCTGTTTGGAAAACCTTTAAGCTTGCTTGTAAAGTCCACATGAGTGATGTTTGGTTGTGTTGGTTGTGGATGCTGTTTGTTCATTTTTTGTGGTTGATGCACGATGATGAATGTTGCTGTGAACCTACTGTGCTATACCATGATGCTATACCATGCTAATAAAACCCTGCTGCTATTTTGCTATCTTAATATGCCTAGGTTTTCATGCTTATGTTGTGTGTTTTGGTTGAATCATTTTTGTTTGATGTGGCTGAATATGATGAGTGCTGCTGAACCAATTACTTTGTCAAGAAAATCTCATGAAGTATGCTTATGCTGTGTTGGTTGGTAATGCAATGCTGTTGTATGCTGGTCGAGTTCTGTGTAGATGTTTGAATGAAAATGCCTTTGCCATGATAAAACCTTGCTGCAGTTTTGAGCCTTATGAACATTGCCCTAAGAATCCATTTGATTGTGCTGTATGCTGTTGATTGCCTGCTGCTACACATTGCCAAATGCTTGCTGCTATGTGCTGTTGTTTCTAAAACCATAAACCCTGCTGTTCATGAGCTTCACCTGTTTTAATTTCCAGAAATTTGAACGTTGTGTTTTGGTTAGTATTGATTGATGCTCCTGTACCAATGTCCTGCTAAATGATATGCTGTTGGGTGATGGTCGATTTTTTTGTTTTGATGTTGATGAACCATAAACATGAAATTGATGCTGCTATTGCTGTTTTGAACTTGGCCCAGAAATCCATGCTGTTTATATACTGTCATGTGCTGTTGTTTTGTTTATGAACATGCTGCCATGCTAAAACCATGCTGCAATTTTGAAACATTGTTGTTGCTTTTGTTTGTTCAATTTGATATGATGATTGATGAACATGATGCTATGCCTTGCTGTTGTGATAAGGAGGATGACTATCCTGCTGTGTATGTTGGTCGAAGTTTTGTTTGGATGTTTGAAGATAACATGAGCCTTGCTGTGTTAGAAACCCTTAGGGTTTTAGAAACTCAGAGCTTTGAAGCTCATTGGCCAATTTACTGTTTCATTGGGCAACAGCCAATGAAAACATTTCAATTGCTTTGCCCAAAACGCAGCACTTCAATAAGTGACTGCAGAATTACACAAATGCCATTGTTGACCTTGTTTGACCATGCTCTTGTTCATACTTGTTCCAATTATTCACTCAACTTAAACAATTCATTTTTAATTCATTTCAACTCCAAAAATTGTGGAATTTTTTGCATTAAACTCATGAAAATGTCTAGTATTTGATTATGAATTTTAATCATTTTTCCATTGGCTGGATTTTTAATGATGATTATTTTCTTGACATGTGTGCATGAATGATACCTTGTGCCATTCTCTTTGTGAAATTGTCATATTGCATCCATTGCCTTTGAAATTTTTTGTGGTAAAACTAGACACATTGACCTGCATTTGGTATAAAGTTTGTGCATTTATCATTTGTGGATTGAGAGTTATGATTTTCTGAAGTTATGTGTTGCATTTGGTGCTATACCATGATCATGTATTTTCCCAATTTTTGTTCACACACTTCCCTACATCCAATTGACTTCAAATTTTGCATGAATGATCCCTTGTATGTCTAATTGATGTATGAATTTTCTTGGAATTAATCTTGCTGTTTTCCATTTGATTGAGAATTTTCTCCCATACTTGGTCATTTGTTGATTCTTTGTGCTATACCTTGCCAAATCTTTTGTGAAATTCTCAAATCTTATTGTATGATCATGAAATTTCATATGTGATAACTAGACACTTCAAGCTTTGCATTGGTGTTAATTTCATTCATTTCTCTTCTGTTTTCAAATTGATATGATTTTTTGAAGTTGACCTATGTTTGTTGACTTTCACCATGCTTACTTGAATCTGATTTGACTTCATGAATTTCATTGAGTGCCTTCCTCTCATCCAAATGCCATGAAATTTTACATGTATACCATGTTAGATGTTAGGATTGAGTGTGATTTATTTCATAATTTTTGAAAATGTTTGAGTTGACTTTTGGATGAAGTCCTTGCTGTTGACTTTTGCATGCTTCCTTTGCTATGCTTTGCATTCTTTTGCATATGAAATGACTTTGATGCATGATATAAGTTTGAATCCAATTGTGTTTACTTTCCTACATGATTGAATTTGACTTTGATTGAACATTGCTTGCTGCCTTGACTTTTTCTTTCATCTTTGACCCTAGGCTAGCCCTAGTGGTCTTCTAAGCTTATGTTGAGTTCATCTGTTTCAGGTTAAGCACCAATGCCTTGAGGATCATTCAAATATTTGTTTGAGTTGAATTATATGATTTGCTAACCTTTGTTTTGCAGGTGACTCATATGCTTGAGTCTTTGTGCCTTGCACAATTGGTCCCTCTGTGGTTGACTATTGGTTCATTTTCTTTTGATTTTGACTGTTGACTTGTTTGCTAATGAGTTTGACTTTTGCAGGTACTTTAGTTGCCTAAGTTCTTTGAACTTGATTGCTTGCTTTGCTTTTTAGCATTTGCTTTGAGGTATAATTACTTCTTCTTCATGTAGTCTGGAGACCCGGTCTGTTATTTGACCGGGCAAACTGTCTGAAGTCCTCCTTAAGAGGCAATGCCTGTGTTTGTTTATATTTGTCCCAAGCAGGAAAAGTCCTTCAAGTAAGGCAATTGGTGGAAGGTAGGGATAAGCAATCTATCCCCCACTATTCAGTGTGTCCTCTCTTTGCTCCCATTACATGGTAGAAGCAATGAGATAAAAACCCAAGATCTAATCGAGTCAATAATGTGGAGAGAGTTCCTACTTTCTGAACTCCCACACTTTCTTTGATGCTCTCTCTAATCTGAGATAGAAGCAATGAGGCACACCCCTCATCTCCTATTCATCTGCTTCACCTTAGCCTCTCAATGGCAAGGTTAAGAGCGACCTTTACCTATTACAGTGGACTTTTAAAGTCAAACCCTCTTGTGTGAGCCCCCATTGTTTGGCTATAGAGTGTGTTGTTTGCTATTCATTGATTGATTGATTGCTTCATATGCACTTGCTTGCCTGTATGTTATGCATCTATCATCATCATCAATTTGCCATTAGTGCATGACCATCTCATCTGTTGTGTGATGTTATCATTTGTTGTTTGCCCATTGAGGACAATTGTAAGTCCATTGCTTTGGCATTTGCTCCTGTGATATGGAAGGATAGAGTGTAAGACCTCATTGGTCACTCATATCTTCTGTTTATCTGTGTGTATGTGAGGATACAGTTATAAGTCCCTGTAAGTTGGCATCTGTTATCCTGTGATCATAATTTGATCTGTTTGGTTTTGTATGTGAGGTTGCAGTTATAAGTCCCTGTAAGTTGGCATCTGCTTTCCTGTGATCATAGTTTGTTTCATCTGTTTGTATGAGAGGTTGCAATTATAAGTCCCTGTAAGTTGGCATTTGCATTCCTGTGATCATATTGTTGCTTTTGTGCTTGTATGTGAGGATCCATTGTAAGTCCCTGTGATGTGGCATTAGATTTCCTGTGAGCATACTGTGGAGTTAACCTAAGTCCAGATAGATTGGCAGTTAACTTCCGTTTCTCATCTTTGTTTTTCTTTTGAGGAGATTGGTGTAAGTCCATTGAGTGGCATCTGATATCCATTTTGTTTTAGGAGATTGGTATAAGACCATTGATTGGCATCCGATATCCGCTTTCTGCTTTGTTTGTTTATTATTATCCATTGCTATTCCAAAGGACACACTTGAATCATCTCCCATATGATCTCAAGAAGTGAACCTTCTAAGAAGTTTTACTATCCATCCTCATCCATTCATCATTCATTATGTCCTAGACTTTTCACACTTTATCTTTCAAACTTGGCATAAGTGTTGTGCAAACATCTTCATGTTTTTCTAACTAAAAACCTGGACCCCAAGTCCTTGACTTTTTTCAAACTCATTTCATAATACTTCTTTGAATCAATCTTAATCATACTTTGACTCCATTTTCATAATCACAATCAATTAACTTCACCATTCACTTGTTTTGGCTTTGTCCATTAATCTTTTCATACATGATCTATAGGTTTGATTTATCTTAGTGGTTGATGTTAATCTCACCTTCTGTCTTTAGTGATTGAATTGTAAGCCTTCCTTGCCTATTATAGGGTTAACCCCTCCCTGGCAAGTTGAAGCTGTTCTCACATGGTGGACGTTGTTGTTTGTATAAGGTTGAGTTTTCTCCCGTGGATAACGTAAGACCTAGGGTTTGTGTTTAAAATTGAACCTAACCCACTTTTGGAAATCTTTTAGCCGAACTACGGCGTTCTGATCCTTACCTTTGATGGAAGGTACGTAGGCAACGGGTTCATCCGTTCGAACCCAATAAATAATAAACTTGTATATTCTTTTCTCACCATCCCAATCATGTTTGCACAATACTTTTGTCATAACAAATAATAATTTAGCATAACAAGTGTGAAAAGGGCTCCCTAGGAGTACCTAGGACGTAGTGGGTGCCTAACACCTTCCCATTGCGTAATTTACCCCTTACCCAGAATCTCTGATCTTTTTATTAGTTTTCTACGTGTAAAACTTCTTAGGCTTTTGTTCGCTTTTTAGCCAATCCTTTGGATAAATAAAAGTGCGGTGGCGACTCGAAATTTTCATGTATCTCTTAGCTTATGATTTAATCGATAGATCATATAGCGACGAATACACCGCTACAGAAAAGTGGCGACTCTGCTGGGGATCGAACCCAGAATCTCTGGTTGTATTGCCTACTTTTCACCCTTGTTGTGCTATATTGTTATTCTTTATCTGACATATTTTTGTACAATTTGGGATGAATGTATTGATTGTAATGTGTGAATTGCTTGATATACATTTGCTGTGTGCTTTGGTGATCTGTGAGATGAGTTCTGTACCCGAACTCGAGTGCTCTCTAGGATAGGAGAATGGCATAGTCTTGTCGACTGGTGTGGAGTAGTCCTTAGCCAGTTGACTTGCGAGCCCATTCACTTGGTGGAGGTCATGTTGAACTAATAATGTCACACAAGTTATTTGTGGTTAGGCATTATTCTTTCAATCATGTTCCGCAGAAGCCAAGGACCTTAGTTTACCAAACCCATCTTGGCCTATTTTTAGGACCGTAGTGCGGAGGTCGTTCAGATGTCAGTTCTGATACGATTGTTACGCGATACTACACTCATAAGAGTTTCTCTTGAGAATATTCTTGGAATACGAGTATTCGTTCCTCCGATAATATTCGAAAGATGGAACGATGATTATGGGAACCTCTGATAGAACATGTCTGGCAGGTTTAAACCCTAGTACACTCCCTTTGGGTGGTTCTTAACCGAGACCTCATGCTCGTGACTCTCAACAAACCCGTGATTCGTGGTTGAGTCGTTCAAACATTGTTAATATCAATGGATCCCGGATCAGGTGTAAAACCTAAGATCCACCAAAGCGGCTGGTTGATATTAAGAATGTCTGAACCGGTTCATGTACCGTTAATATCAATGGAACTTGGGTGTCGATAAGGTGAAAATCTAAATCCACCAAAATGGATGATTGATATTAGGGATACAATGAGCTTTCCCACGACCTTTGTTTGGTGTGCTTTGCTTGATCCTTGAGTGTGTTTGTTGCATTCATGCATTCACGCATTCATCCGCATTCATGTCATCAAAAGAGAAAATTTTCAAGGAACTTAAAGGGTTATTTGCAAAATTTTCAGACATGGAAAGACCGAAAAGGCATACAAAGAAGTACAGCTTTAAGCAGCCAGATGTAAAAGAGTTAAGGAATCTGACATCGTATGTATTAGATCCCTTGGGTTTCAAGGCTCGCTATGGGAAGCTTCTGCCGTTGTTGACTACTCAAGTGGATGAGGGATTGATGAGCACTCTTGCTCAGTTCTATGATCCGCTCTATCATTGCTTCTTATTTCCGGACTTCCAGTTGCTGCCAACTTTGGAAGAATACTCTCACCTTATTGGGATTCCTATTCTGGATCAAGTGCCGTTCAGTGGCTTAGAGAGTATTCCATCTGCTCGAGAGATTTCCAGTCTGTTGCACATAGATGAAGATCTGATTAGAGCTAATCTGACTACCAAAGGCGGAATTCAGGGTTTTCCTTCCGAGTTCCTCATTGCCCAAGCTACCTTTTATGGGAAGGCCATGAGTGAGGATGCCTTTGAGGCTCTATTCGTTTTGCTTATCTATGGATTGGTGTTGTTTCCCAACTTTGACAAGTTCGTCGACATGAATGCCATTAGGATCTTTTCAGTTCTTAATCCGGTTCCGACCTTGTTGGGTGATGCGTATGTCTCCATGCATCTAAGGAATATGAAGAATGGAGGAGTCATTGTCTGCTGTTTACCCCTGCTGTACAAGTGGTTTATTTCGCACTTGCCGCAGACAGTTGCTTTCCAGGAGAACAAGGGATGTCTACGGTGGTCTCAGAGACTCATGTCTCTCACCAATGATGATATCACCTGGTATGATCGCGTGTATGATACCGTCCAGATCATCAATTCTTGTGGTGAATTCCCCAATGTGCCTCTTCTTGGTACATGTGGTGGGATTACCTACAACCCTACGCTTGCACGTCGTCAGCTTGGGTTCCCCCTAAAGGATAAACCCCATAACATTCTGTTAGAAGGTGTGTTCTTTCAGGAGGGTAAAGATCCCCAAGGCCTGAAAGCCAGATTTGTCCGCGCTTGGCGCAATATTCGCATGAAAAGTAGGAACGAATTGGGTCCAAAGAACTGCATTGCTTTGGAGCCATATACCTCTTGGGTCAGACAGAGGGCTGCTACCTACCTGATGCCATATGATCATCCAAGACCTACACTGTTGGATGTGGCTGGGCCTTCAACCCTCCCTACCCAACGTGTAGAGGAGTTGAGAGAAGAAGACCTTTCGCGTGCCTGGATCCGCGAGAGAGAGGAATTGCTGCAGCAGCTCAAGGAGAAAGATGATATGATTGAATTTCTCGAGCACCGAGTGATCGATGATCCGAACGACACTTGGACTTCTCTGCTTCCTCAATCATCCAAATTCTGGAAAAGGAAGTATGATCAACTTGCAAAGGAGAAAGCTGATATGGAGGCTGCCTATGAGAGAGAGATCAAGAAGTTGTACACTTCTCGTCTCCCGGCATCCCGAGCTAATAGGGATCCATAGGATGTTATTTACCTTTTCTCTTTGTAATATTTAAAAGAATGTTGTATTTCTTTGTTTTGATATATTTGAATGAAATATTTTCCATGAACAATTAAAATGTTTAAAAATTCAAAATATTGCAAACAAATACCCTGAGGGTTCCTTGAAAATCAAAGCATTTGCACGAGCATTTCATGCATCATTCTTGCATAAACAGGTACCATTTTTCTGGTCTTCCGGTTCTAACATCTGCTCTTCATTTATTTTGAAGACAAGCTGACTCACCGGTATTATACGAGAGTCAACTCTGCAAGGATTATGGAGCAATTGGAACAAGAGAACCAGAGTCTGAGAGATGAAGTCGCCAGACTTGGCGCATTGATGGAGCAACTTCTTGCTGCTCAGAATCAGCCTGCTCCTCAACAGCCAGCAACTCCCGTTCAGCGGACGGTTATATCTGAGATAACTACTTCATCGGTGCCTGTCAGTGCCCATCAGCCAAATGCTATGCCTCCCGGTTTTCCTTGGGGGATGCCTCCTGGCTTTATGCCTGATCTGCCAGCTCCTACATTTGCTCAAATGCCGGCATCTAGCCCGGTCCCTATTCCTGTTCCTCCTGTCGTGCATACCATGCCTAGGGTAGACGACACCATTTATCACTCTGAAGCGTCTGAGGGCTCAGATGTACACGAGAAAATGGATGCGATGAACGACCAATTCCTTGAGCTGAGAAAGGAATTGAGAACTCTTAGAGGCAAAGATCTCTTCGGCAAGTCAGCAGCCGAACTTTGTCTAGTTCCCGGTGTGAAGATACCAGTTAAATTCAAAGTCCCAGACTTTGAGAAATATAAAGGGAACACTTGTCCTTTGGCACACTTGGTTATGTATGCCAGGAAGATGTCCACGCAGACAGACAACGATCAACTCTTGATCCACTACTTTCAAGACAGCTTGTCTGGTGCTGCTCTCCGCTGGTACATGAGTCTGGACAGTGCCAACATCCGCTCTTTCAATGATCTTGGCGAAGCTTTCGTCAAGCAATATAAATACAACGTTGACATGGCGCCTGACAGAGATCAACTCAGGTCTATGTCACAAAAGGACAAAGAGACGTTCAAGGAGTACGCCCAGAGATGGCGTGAGCTGGCAGCTCAAATCACTCCACCATTAGAAGAGAAGGAGATGACCAAGATCTTTCTGAAGACTCTTGGGTCATTTTACTATGAGAGAATGGTGGCCAGCGCTCCCTCTGATTTCACCGAGATGGTGAACATGGGGATGCGTCTTGAAGAAGGTGTCCGCGAAGGACGATTGGCTAAAGATGATGGTTCCTCCTCTAAACGATATGGAGCGTTTAAGAGGAAAGAAGGTGAAGCGCATGCCGTGCAATCTCAGCCGAAGCATCGAAGACCCTCTGTTCAGAGGAAGCCTGCACATCGTGCCGGACATCAGCATCAGGTGGCTAGTGTGGCGCCTGTATTCAAGGATAATGCTCAACAGTATCAGCATCAGCAGCAATATCCACAACCGCAATATCAACAGCAACAACAGCGTCCACAGCAACAGGCTTACCAGCCTCGTGGAAGTACAACCAACCAAGCAAATGTGAACTATGATAGGAAGAAGGTCAGCTTCGACCCGATTCCGATGACATATACAGAGCTTTATCCCTCCTTGTTGGAGAGGAAGTTGGTTTCTCCTAGGGATCCTCCTGCTATTCCTGCCAACCCGCAATGGTGGTACAAACCAGACCAGCATTGTGTCTACCATTCAGGCGCTCCGGGCCATAACGTTGAGAACTGTTTCCCGCTGAAGAATAAGGTGCAAGACCTTATGAGAAGCGGAATCCTGAGTTTTGAAGACTCAAACCCGAACGTCACCAGGAACCCATTGCCTTCGCATGGGAAATCTGTGAATATGATCCAGGAAGACCTTGGGAAATACAAGGTGAAGTACATCAGTCATATCCGGCAGTCATTGGTTGGATTACATAAGATGCTGTGTCAGCACAGCTATTTGAAGCATAACCATGACCAATGCCGCGTCTGCTCGGCCAATCGTTTGGGTTGTGACCAGGTTCGCAAGGAATTGCAAATGATGTTGAATGAAGGTACCATTGAGATTCTCCAGAATCGCAATGTTGATACAGTTGAACCTGAGGTGAATGTCATATCACCGGTATTCAAGTTGCCTGAGCCTGTTGTTATTCGCTACAATAGCAACAAACCAAAGGCTTCACCTGCTTTGATCATCAAACCAGCTGGCCCTGTGCCCTATTCATCTGATCGAGCTGTGCCATTCCGGTACAATCCTGTTGCTGTCCAGGATGGGGTTGAGGTACCTTTGCCTTCCACTTCCGTGACCACTATCGCTGATGTTAGTGGATTGACCCGCAGTGGTCGAGTGTTTTCCGCACCTGCCAAAGCTCCTGCTGTTTCTTCTGAATCTGTTGAGCGCCCTGTAGGGAACGCTGTGAATGTTCAGAATCCGGCACTTGCTGTTGCCCAGCCTTCCTCGTCTGTACAAAAGACTCCCATTTCTTCAGTTGGCCCGAGTGGCATTGTTGACGAAGAATCTGATGAGATGCTGAGGCTCATCAGAAAGAGTGAGTACAATATCGTAGACCAGCTTCTACATACGCCCTCCAAGATTTCCATTCTTTCTCTATTGCTGAATTCAGAGCCTCATAGGGAGTCTCTGCAGAAAGTCTTGGACCTGGCGTATGTTGATCATGACGTCACCCTGGAACAATTTGATAGCATTGTTGCAAACATCACCGCCTGCAACACTCTGAGCTTTTGTGACGCTGATCTCCCTGAGGAGGGAAGAGACCACAACATGGCTTTACACATTTCAATGAACTGTAAATCTGATGCAATGTCCAATGTGCTGGTGGACACTGGATCGTCCCTTAATGTATTGCCAAAATCCACACTCTCCAGATTGTCATATCAAGGTCCTCCTATGAGGCAGAGTGGGGTTGTTGTGAAAGCATTTGATGGGTCGCGCAAGACCGTGATTGGGGAAGTTGACCTCCCAATCAAGATTGGACCAAGTGATTTCCAGATCACTTTTCAAGTAATGGATATCCACCCATCATACAGCTGTCTCTTGGGCAGACCATGGATTCACGAGGCTGGCGCCGTGACATCCACCCTACACCAAAAGCTGAAGTTTGTCAAAAACAAGAAATTGGTTGTAGTAGGGGGAGAAAAGGCTCTCCTGGTCAGTAATTTGTCTTCTTTCTCGTACATTGATGCAGAGGATGAAGTTGGAACTCAGTTCCAAGCTTTATCTATTGATAAACCAATCGAGAAGAAGTCTCCTTCATTCACTTCCTACCGTGATGCAAAGCTGGCCATTGAATGTGGTGCAGTTGCTGGTTTAGGGAAAGTGCTTGAACTTGAAGATAATCGTTCCCGGGCTTGCATTGGCTTTGGCTCTGGGGCATGCAATGAGCAAGGTCTGTTCACAAGTGGAGGATTCATTCACGCTGATCAACCTGCAGAAGAGGAAGCTGCTGCTATCATTGAAGAAGAAGATGCAGAAGATCTGAACACTTTTGTTATTCCTGGTGGTGTCTGCCACAATTGGGTCGCTGTGGATGTTCCTACAGTTATCCATAGATCAGAGTAATTGTTCATTTTGTTTAAAACCCTTCTCCCATGCCAAAAGGAGAAGTGATGACATTGTTGGCAAAGCATATATACAATGATATTTTCATTCAATTTTTGCATTGTCAAAACATTTGTTTTTCCTTTGTTTTCACTTTTTGCTTTTCTTTATGAAATCAGTGATCACAAAAAACCATAAAAACAAAAATAAAAGCTATAAAAGCAACATTTTTCATCTGCATAATGATTTGCTTGTTTAAATGCTGAAGTTTTTCTTAACCAAAATCATTATGCAGGTTGATCCTAAAACCCATTGAACATAATGATCCAACGCCATCTCCCAACTTTGAATTCCCTGTATTTGAGGCAGAAGAAGATGACGTTGAAGAGATTCCTGATGAGATCACCCGTCTCCTTGAGCACGAAGAGAAGATCATTCAGCCGCATCTCGAAGACTTGGAAACAGTCAACTTGGGATCTGAAGATTGTGAGCGCCTGGTGAAGATTGGGGCACTTCTTGAAGGGTCTGTTAAAGAAGATTTGATCAGCTTGCTACGAGAATATTCAGATATCTTTGCTTGGTCCTATGAAGACATGCCGGGTTTAGATACAGATATTGTGCAACATTTCCTGCCTTTGAAGCCTGAGTGCGTGCCTGTGAAGCAGAAGCTCAGAAGAACTCATCCAGATATGGCAGTGAAGATCAAAGAGGAAGTTCAGAAGCAAATTGATGCGGGGTTTCTGGTGACTTCGACATATCCTCAATGGGTGGCCAATATTGTGCCTGTTCCTAAGAAGGACGGAAAAGTCCGTATGTGCGTTGATTACAGAGATTTGAATAAAGCTAGTCCAAAAGACGATTTTCCTCTACCACACATTGACATGTTGGTAGACAATACAGCTAAATTCAAAGTCTTTTCCTTTATGGACGGATTTTCCGGATATAATCAAATCAAGATGGCACCAGAGGATATGGAGAAGACAACATTCATCACACCTTGGGGAACATTCTGTTATCGAGTGATGCCCTTCGGTTTGAAGAACGCCGGAGCCACGTATCAACGAGCTATGACTACCTTGTTTCATGATATGATGCACAAGGAGATAGAAGTCTATGTTGATGATATGATTGCTAAGTCCCGAACGGAAGTTGAGCATATTGAGCATTTGTTGAAGCTTTTTCAGCGTTTGAGGAAATTCCAGCTTCGTCTGAATCCGAACAAATGTACTTTTGGAGTCCGTTCCGGAAAGTTGTTGGGTTTTGTGGTAAGTGAAAGAGGTATTGAGGTTGATCCTGCAAAGGTCAAAGCAATACAAGAGATGCCCGCACCCAAAACTGAGAAGCAAGTCCGAGGTTTTCTTGGCCGCTTGAACTACATTTCCAGATTTATATCCCACATGACTGCCACATGTGCGCCGATATTCAAGCTCCTCCGGAAAGATCAGTCTCATGATTGGACCGAGGATTGCCAGAAAGCTTTCGACAGTATCAAAGATTATCTGTCCGAACCTCCGATTTTGTCTCCGCCAGTGGAAGGAAGACCTCTGATTATGTACTTAACAGTTCTTGAAGACTCGATGGGTTGTGTACTCGGTCAACAAGATGAATCAGGGAAGAAGGAGTTTGCTATATACTACCTCAGTAAGAAGTTTACTGATTGTGAGTCTCGGTACTCTATGCTTGAGAAGACGTGCTGTGCTTTGGCTTGGGCAGCTAAGCGTTTGCGCCAGTACATGATAAATCATACAACTTGGTTGATATCCAGAATGGATCCAATTAAGTATATCTTCGAGAAGCCTGCTTTAACTGGGAGGATTGCCCGTTGGCAGATGTTGTTATCTGAGTATGATATCGAGTATCGAGCTCAGAAGGCTATCAAAGGTAGTATCTTGGCTGACCATCTAGCGCACCAGTCAATTGAAGATCATCAGTCTGTTCAGTATGACTTCCCTGACGAGGAAATTCTGTATTTGAAGATGAAAGATTGCGATGAGCCT
Source organism: Lathyrus oleraceus (assembly GCF_024323335.1). Taxonomy (NCBI): domain Eukaryota; kingdom Viridiplantae; phylum Streptophyta; class Magnoliopsida; order Fabales; family Fabaceae; genus Lathyrus; species Lathyrus oleraceus. Next base: position 457,323,978 of record NC_066585.1, read on the forward strand.
ACACTTGATGAAGGTCCAGAACCTGGTTCCAGATGGACGATGGTGTTTGATGGCGCTGTTAATCAATATGGAAATGGAATTGGGGCAGTAATTGTTAATCCCCAGGGATCGCACATTCCCTTTACAGCAAGGCTAACCTTCAAATGCACGAATAATATGGCGGAGTACGAAGCCTGTATAATGGGACTTGAAGAATGCATTGACTTGAGAATCAAGTATCTTGATGTCTATGGTGATTCAGCCTTGGTTGTCAATCAGATCAAAGGTGAATGGGAGACAAATCAACCAAGTCTCATTCCATACAGAGATTATGCAAGGAGAATTTCAACTTTCTTCACAGAAGTTGAATTTTATCATATTCCTCGAGAGGATAATCGGATGGCAGATGCCCTTGCTACGCTTGCTTCCATGATTGTTGTCAGATGGTGGAATGATGTCCCCAATATTACTGTGATGCGCTTGGACAGACCCGCTCACATATTTGCAATCGAAGAAGTAAAAGATGACAAACCTTGGTATTTTGATATCAAGAATTTCCTCCAGAACCAGGTCTACCCGCCTGGGGCATCTGTGAAAGATAGGAAAACTTTGAGAAGGTTGTCAGGCAGTTTCTACCTCAGTGGAGAAGTGCTGTACAAGAGAAATTTTGATATGGTTTTGCTCAGATGCGTGGATAGACACGAAGCAAACCTATTGATGACTGAGGTCCATGAGGGTTCATTTGGTACTCATTCCAATGGACATGCCATGGCTAAGAAAATGTTGAGAGCAGGCTACTATTGGCTGACAATGGAGTCTGACTGTTGCAAGTATGTGAAGAAATGTCACAAGTGTCAAATTTATGCGGATAAGATTCATATTCCTCCGACACTCCTGAATGTGATTTCATCACCATGGCCTTTCTCTATGTGGGGAATCGACATGATCGGTATGATTGAGCCGAAAGCGTCCAATGGACATCGGTTTATTCTCGTAGCAATTGATTACTTCACCAAATGGGTTGAAGCCGCGTCGTACGCGAATGTAACCAGACAGGTGGTTGTGAAGTTTATCAAGAACCAGTTGATTTGCCGTTATGGTGTGCCAGAGAGGATCATTACTGATAATGGATCCAATCTGAACAACAAGATGATGGACGAGTTGTGCGCTGAATTCAAGATTGCACACCATAACTCCTCTCCTTACAGACCTAAGATGAATGGGGCTGTTGAAGCTGCTAACAAGAACATCAAGAGAATTATCCAGAAGATGACTGTCACGTACAAAGATTGGCATGAGATGCTGCCATTTGCTTTGCATGGATATCGTACGTCTGTACGCACTTCAACAGGGGCAACCCCTTTCTCTCTTGTTTATGGCATGGAAGCCGTTCTCCCAGTAGAGGTGGAGATCCCATCAATGCGAGTCTTGATGGAAGCCAAGTTGACTGATGCTGAATGGGTTCAGAGTCGTTATGACCAGTTGAATTTGATCGAAGAGAAACGATTGACTGCCATGTGCCATGGTCAGTTGTATCAACAAAGAATGAAGAAAGCATTCGACAAGAAGGTCAAGCCTCGTGTATTCCGAGAAGGTGACCTTGTGCTCAAGAAAGTTTTGTCTCTCGCGCCCGATTCCAGGGGCAAGTGGACTCCAAACTACGAGGGTCCATATGTTGTTAAGAGAGCCTTTTCAGGCGGTGCTTTGATGCTTACAACAATGGATGGGGAGGATTTCACTCGTCCTGTGAATTCAGATGCAGTTAAGAGATACTTTGCCTAAAAAAAAAAAAAAAAAAAAAAAGTATATGCAAAAAAAAAAAAAAAAAAAAAAAAAAAAAAAAAGAATGAAAAAACAGAATTGCTCGCTAAGTTGAAAACCCGAAAGGGCGGCTTAGGCAAAAATGAGCGTCTCGGTGGAGAACCCGCAAGGGTAATCCAGGCAAAAATTAGAGACTTGAAAAAAGAATATATTTGCATCCCGCTAGATTGAGTACCTCACCCTGGGGCAATCTAGGCAAAAATTAGGGATTTGGCAAGTAACTGCATCCTGACAAGACTTTCTGTTCACCAGTCGTCATTTCGTCAGAAGATTCTCGATTCGTCGTCAACTGAAGCTTTGGATACATCGAGATTCAAATTGGTAGAGAAAGGATCATTATGTTCAATGTAGCCCTCTTCCAATATATATCACTGATTTCAAATTTGTACAGATCTATGGAGTCTTGCCATTTGCAGACTACCATTCTATCAAATCAATTTGAGCTTTTTATCCAATTATTTGCACTCTTATTTGCTTCAATTCAACAAATGTTTTGCATGTTTTAAATTGACAAAATGTCATTGTTTAAACAAATCAATTTTTCAAAATTTTTGTTTTAAACAAAGTGAACATTCACAAGATTGAAAGGATACTCAAGAATATCTCAGTGCTCTCCCGAGGGTGGCATGATTCCCAACAGGTAAGACATTGGTTCATATTCCTGGTTTGGTGGTATCTTCTTTCTTCAGACCTTTGTTGAGGTTGTTCCTCAAACAAAGTTGTTGTTGGGGTTGTTCCCCAGTACAGTCGCAAGCGATTTGTTGTTGAAGGCTTCGTTCTCTCCAGCAGCAGTTTTCCCTAGCATGGGTGTTTTCTTGTGAAGTTTCGGTGGTTGATGGTTTGTCATCTTGGTGCCCCGTCACTTTCTCCAGTGAGTCGTCTGCCCCAGACTTTATTTGTCTCCTCAGCACAGTCATGAGTATAATTGATTGATTGATACTCCCCTCGGAGTCGCGAGTGGAGCTGTTATTGATATCCCCACCAGGGTTGCAAGTGGAGTTGTTACCACTCTTCCCCATGCAGTGTTGCCAGAAGGAACTGTCTGTTTCCTCAGTGTGATCGCTTTTCTTTTTGAAGACTTGGTAAGTCAGTGGTTTGATACCCGGTACTTTACCTTTTCCCCGGCGAAGTCGTCTGCGGAATTGTTGATATCTCTCCATCAGAGTTTTATCTCTTCAGCAGAGCAGGATTTACTTTCCTACTCAGTGGTTGTTTGGGTTGACATCCCAGTGTTGTAACCATCTCTTCCTCAGCGTAGTCTGCAGAGTGGTTGTTGTGGCAGTTTCGCCTGTTGAATACTCTTTCAATCCCCGATATGGTCGGATGATGGCTCTAGCCTCCAGTGAACGGATTTGATCTCCTGACTGCTTGTGATCCCCAGTAGAGTGGTTCCTATTGCAGAATCTACTTGTTGTGATCAGTTTGCTGTGTATTCTCCCCAAGTGGAGTGGTTCGTTGCAGAATCTACTTGTTTGATCTGTCCTCCCTCAGTGGGTTGTTCCCAAGAGAGTAGTCGACAGTGTTCCCCAGTAGAGTTGCTTATGCAGTTAGATTCTATCTGGATGATATCATCCTCCCTCAGTGGTTTGTTCCCAAGAGAGTAGTCGACAGTGTTCCCCAGTAGAGTTGCTTATGCAGTTAGATTCTATCTGGATGATATCATTCTCCCTCAGTGGGTTGTCCCCCAGCGGAGTTATGTGGATTTGCTTCTACAGCAGTTCGTGTTTGTGCTTGTATAACGCACTTTTTCGTTTCTCAGTTGACACTGGGATCCCCTGCAGATATACTTTGGGACTTCTCTTGTTCCCCTACAGATTTGTCTTGGTGGCTGTTTCGCCCGTTGTGGCTTTCTGTACCCTGTTTGGGTTGTTTCCTGATATCTCCGATCCTCTGCTTTTTCAGCAGTACCTGCAGATCTTTGCTTTACAGCATATAGATCTCCGCAGATTGGCTTTCCAGCTGGTTTATTTCCCCTGGAAGTATAATACCGGACGTTTAGTTCCTGAACCTGTTTGTGTTAGAATTGTCTGTTTTGTCAGCATTCATCAAACATAAATTACGCATATTCATGCATATTCATAAACATTCAGATATTCATGTTGCATTTCTTGCCATATATCTTTTGTTTGTCGTGTCTCCTGCTATGGTAATATAGATCTCTTTACAGATCTCCCCAAGCAGATGTCGGGTGTTATAAATCTCTCCATATAGAGTCAACCCCATAAGCAGAAAATGTTGTCTTTTCTTCTGCAGTTCCCCACTGAGATATACCCTCGTGGACGACGGTTTCTTCCGTTTCCTCCCAACACATATATTGGGATGGATTTTCCTATTTGAGTTATATCCTCATTAGGACGTGTCTTGATTCAGTCTGTCTTTTCGGATCGTTCCCGAATCGGCTATTTGTCAGATATCTTGTACTTCCCAGTGGGTTGTTCCCCAGCGGAATGTTTTTTGGGCCTCTGCCTACAAACCAGCAGTTGTAAGTCCTATCTTTCCTGGTTTTCTTAACAGAATTTGTGGTTATACACCTTTTATTCTCCAGCCAGAGTTTTTGGTTTTCTACCTCATACCCGGTAGTCGTAAATCCTATTTTCCTGTTTTTCAGCAGTTTGTGGTTTGTTATAAACCCTATTTTGGTTTCCCGTGCGGATTTGTGATTTGTTCTATCCCCACGCGGAGTTTTTGGTCTTCTACCCCGTATTCGGTAGATGTAAACCCTAATTTTGTGGTTATCTTCATTCAATACTTGATGATGATTTTCCTTTTGCTTGTATAAGTTGCTCAGATCAGCACTTATATCCTCAGCAAGTCTTTTATGGATAATTGCCGTATGCTAGCAATTTTATCCCCAGTGGGTCTTTTCACCGTATGCTAGTGATTCGTTACCCGGATCATTGATTCTTTATCAATGCATCCCCAGCTAGTCTTCTTTGGATAATTGCCGGATGCTCGCAATTTATCCTCAGCAGTTCGCCTTTCATTTACCCTTTTGTTGGTAATGTCTGTTGCTCTTTTTGATTGGTCATCACTATATACCTATTCTGGTATCCCGATGCCTTTCTTTTCGGATTTTTATCCTTAAACAACCCAGTAACCGGTTCAGGATAATCGTCCATGCGAGTATATTATTCACGGTCTGCCGGTAATGAATAATATATCTCATGCACTCTTCAGTCGAAGCCTTTTGTGTTTCCCCAGTCGAGTAAGATTCGTTATTTCCCTTTGTGGAGTCGAATATTCTTGTTGTTGGATAATTGCCGGATGCTTGCAATTTATCCCTTTGAGTTGTCTTTCGTTTACCCGTATGCTTGGTATCGATTGTCTCTCTTTTTGGTTAGTCACCTATTATATACCCAGTAACCGGTATCTCTGGTGTCTTTTCCTTTCGAGTGTATTATTCACGGTCTGCCGGTAATGAATAATATTTCTCATGCGCTCTTTAGTTGGAATCCTTTGTTGATTTTCCCTAGCTGAGCAAGATTCGTATTCTTTGTAGAATCGAATAGCCATCCTTTAACCAGTTTGTGTTTTGGATGATGAGTGTTTTGGAAGTGAAAACCAATTCACGTTTTCGGTAGATCACCTATTATATACCCAGTAACCGGTATCTCTGGTGTTTCTTACCATGCGAGTTTATTATCTACGTTCTGACGGTAATAGATAATATATCTCATGCGAGTATCTTATCCACGGTCTGCCGGTAATGGATATTATATCTCATGCACTCTTTGGGTTTGTGTCCCCATTTGAGTAAGATTCGTTTTCCCGTTGTGGATTCGAATGCCCATCCTGTAAGTCGATTTGCTTTTTCAAGCCCTCCTTTCGGATGATGAGTGTTTTGGAAGTGAAAACCAATTCACGTTTTCGGATTTTATCCTATAAACAACCCAGTAACCGGTTCAGGATAATTTTCCTATCGAGTATATTATTCACGGTCTGCCGGTAATGAATAATATGTCTCATCTGAGTATTTTATCCACGTTCTGACGGTAATGGATATTATATCTCGTTCACTCTTGAGTCAATCTTTTGATTGTTTCCCCCTCAGAGTAAGATTCATTTTCCTTGTGGAATTGAATGTCCATCCTATAAACAAGTTTGCTTTTCTAGCCCTCTTCAGGATGATGAGTGTTTTGGAAGTGAAATCCAATTCACGCTTTGGTCGGTCACCTATTATATACCCAGTAACCGGTATCCTTGGTGTTCCCTCCTTTCTGCTCCCTATTATGACCTCGGTCCCCCTGTGGAGTCAGATTTTCCTGAGTTTGTTACCCGTATGCCTGGTAACATCTCATTTGCTTTGTTATTTCCCCAGTGGAACCTTTTGTTGCTTCTCCTCAGGAGTCAGCTTGTGTCTCTCCAATGGATTTATTTTCCATTTGGAATTCTTTTCCCCAGTGTGAGTCCTTCACTCCCCAGTGAGTTCTCCAGTCTGTTTTCTGTTTTCTAATCAGAGTCGTGTTTTGTTCACGTTATGTCAGTTTTGTTTTTTCCCCAGTTTAGAGTCGTGTCTTGTTCACACATTTCTTCTTCTTTTATTATCCCCATAGAGTCTTGTTAGAGTCTCTGTTCCTGGTGAGTGTACTACTCCGATGGATCGTCTTTTCTTCTGTGTGAACCATATTCCCCACAGAATTTGTGCCTTTTGCATACATACATTTGCATCATGAGGTCTCTTAGGGACCAAAATTTGTCTCATTACTGTTATTTAAGCCCATTCTACCGCGTCGAGATGAAGATTTCTAAACTTCACTTCTCCGGCTAGAATGACCTTAAATAGGGGCATCTGTAAGACCCCAATTTTGGGCCCTAAGATCCCTCATGGCCCATATCATTCATATCATGACCTCAAGGATCATTGCATGCCTTTGTCCCCTCTTAGTGGATAGTTTGCCTTGTGGGTTTGTTTCTTGATCACCAAGCATACTTTGCATTTGTATATCTTTGCTTTCATATGTTTATCATTCAAAAAGTACAAAAATATTGTCAGTCTAACCTTTTTGCTTGCAGATAAAGTAATCACCAGAAATTAGGTCAAAGTCAGTCATTGATCAGTCAAAGCAATGGATGGTGGCCATTCTTGCAGAATTTGGGCATCATGGTCCATAATCAAAGGTTCATACATCTTGGGACATCATTTGAAGTCAAGGTCTCAAGGAATCAGGGTTTGGAATTCATCAGAAATAGTTCAGTCACTCAAAACCCTAGAAAAGTCAACAGAAAGTCAAACTTGGTCAACAGCTGATTTAATCAGTGATTTGATGGATAGAATTGATTTGAAGGAGTTCATTCATGCTTGTATAAGCCTCATCTATCATGTTCAACCTCATCATGGAAGAAAATCAAGCCAATCAGAAATTTTCCAGAAATAGCAAGTGGACCTGTAATTTCAACTGCCAAAAATGGAAACTTCTTGATCTTAAACTTGCATCATGATACAAGCTCCAAATGAATTTTTGCCCAACATGAAAGTTGAATATCTTGTCTTCCCATTTTCAAAAAGTCCAAGAACTCTCAAATCCCATGTGTGGTTGTCAAGATATGATCAAATCATTTTCATCAATTTTTGAACTTCAACAAGCCATATCTCCCAAACCATAAGGCCAAATTTGGTGGGGTTTTTTCCTACACACCACATTTTTCATCCTCTTTCCAAAAATATAAATTTCATGACCTAAAACCTTGCCAATCAAAATGGCATTTTTGGACCTTTTGCATTTAAATTCAAAGTTTGACCAAACTTTGACTTTTTGAGTTTTTGACTTTTTCTTGATTTGGTCAATTGGGAAATGTTCCATATCACATTTGTGACTTGTTCCAATCCCAAAACCATCATCATACCACCATTTTCCCATCATTTTGAATCAAAATGCAATTTGGCAATTTGGCAAAAGAAGCTTCACAAAAGTAAAAATCAGTACAACATTTCACTTGTACAACCAAAGCAGCAGAAATGCAGTCTGCTTCCAGCCTGTTGCAAGCCCACTCAACCAGCCTTGCACCCTCCTTTTCACTTGTGCACACAATGGACAAATATGCAAATGATGCATTTTAAGCAAAACAAAGTTGGCAATTGAAGAGCAGATTTCAAAACAGCATTTGGATGGTCTGTTTACAGCATTTCCAAGCCCACTCGAGCAAACTTCACACCACCACTTCCATTTTTACACAATTAGCAAAAATGCAAAATGTGTCATTAAGCATAAACTAACTTAGCACTTGGTTAAGTGATGTTTAACAGGTCATATTTAAGTTTCATTCTGTCCAAACAAACCCTAAGGGACACAGCTTACCAAGCAGAACACTCTCCTCTCTCTCAATTGCAATTTGGCTCGAGCAACCTTTTTGCCAAAAACTCTCAAAACACCATAAGCCTCTATCATCAATCCTTCATCTGAGCAACATTTGGAAGAGTTTTCAGCCTCCATTCCCCTGCTGTAACAACTCTTTTTCATTCTGCATCTTCAAGCAAACAACAATGGCAATTTGTGGTTGGAACACTTTCATGCCTTGCTGAGCTCACATACTTCACCATCTACCATTCCAAGGCCAAAAGAGCACCTGTTTCGAGCTAAAGGATCCAAAACAACACTGCATCATCAACTTGCTTCATCATTGGTATTTTTTCGAATCCTTCACTTTGCCAAACTATCACATGATTAATGTATGTCTTAACTTGCTGAGTTCATTGATGTTTATATCATGCTAAATGGTTGAGTGTGCTGTGAGAAAAATGAACTTCATTGTTTATGCTCAAAAATGATTTGGCTCGATTTGCATTGTTGGAGTTGTTTTGATGGAATGTATTGACATATTTGTGATATTGGATGAATGATGATGAGATTGGCACACATAATTTTGATTTCTGGGCATAATAATTTTTCAAGTTGCATGAGGTTGTTGGTCTTATGCTGCTCATGTTCAAACATTTTCCTGCCCAGATTTTTTTCCCACGATTCTGTTTGTCTTGTTGTTAGCTGATGATGATAATGTTGTTGTTTCATAGTTGAGTTCATGGGATGCTGTTTGTTTGGTTGATACTTGAATATTGTTGATGAGCTTGGTTGAATAAGCATGAAAACACGATGCCCTGCTGTTTGGAAAACCTTTAAGCTTGCTTGTAAAGTCCACATGAGTGATGTTTGGTTGTGTTGGTTGTGGATGCTGTTTGTTCATTTTTTGTGGTTGATGCACGATGATGAATGTTGCTGTGAACCTACTGTGCTATACCATGATGCTATACCATGCTAATAAAACCCTGCTGCTATTTTGCTATCTTAATATGCCTAGGTTTTCATGCTTATGTTGTGTGTTTTGGTTGAATCATTTTTGTTTGATGTGGCTGAATATGATGAGTGCTGCTGAACCAATTACTTTGTCAAGAAAATCTCATGAAGTATGCTTATGCTGTGTTGGTTGGTAATGCAATGCTGTTGTATGCTGGTCGAGTTCTGTGTAGATGTTTGAATGAAAATGCCTTTGCCATGATAAAACCTTGCTGCAGTTTTGAGCCTTATGAACATTGCCCTAAGAATCCATTTGATTGTGCTGTATGCTGTTGATTGCCTGCTGCTACACATTGCCAAATGCTTGCTGCTATGTGCTGTTGTTTCTAAAACCATAAACCCTGCTGTTCATGAGCTTCACCTGTTTTAATTTCCAGAAATTTGAACGTTGTGTTTTGGTTAGTATTGATTGATGCTCCTGTACCAATGTCCTGCTAAATGATATGCTGTTGGGTGATGGTCGATTTTTTTGTTTTGATGTTGATGAACCATAAACATGAAATTGATGCTGCTATTGCTGTTTTGAACTTGGCCCAGAAATCCATGCTGTTTATATACTGTCATGTGCTGTTGTTTTGTTTATGAACATGCTGCCATGCTAAAACCATGCTGCAATTTTGAAACATTGTTGTTGCTTTTGTTTGTTCAATTTGATATGATGATTGATGAACATGATGCTATGCCTTGCTGTTGTGATAAGGAGGATGACTATCCTGCTGTGTATGTTGGTCGAAGTTTTGTTTGGATGTTTGAAGATAACATGAGCCTTGCTGTGTTAGAAACCCTTAGGGTTTTAGAAACTCAGAGCTTTGAAGCTCATTGGCCAATTTACTGTTTCATTGGGCAACAGCCAATGAAAACATTTCAATTGCTTTGCCCAAAACGCAGCACTTCAATAAGTGACTGCAGAATTACACAAATGCCATTGTTGACCTTGTTTGACCATGCTCTTGTTCATACTTGTTCCAATTATTCACTCAACTTAAACAATTCATTTTTAATTCATTTCAACTCCAAAAATTGTGGAATTTTTTGCATTAAACTCATGAAAATGTCTAGTATTTGATTATGAATTTTAATCATTTTTCCATTGGCTGGATTTTTAATGATGATTATTTTCTTGACATGTGTGCATGAATGATACCTTGTGCCATTCTCTTTGTGAAATTGTCATATTGCATCCATTGCCTTTGAAATTTTTTGTGGTAAAACTAGACACATTGACCTGCATTTTGGTATAAAGTTTGTGCATTTATCATTTGTGGATTGAGAGTTATGATTTTCTGAAGTTATGTGTTGCATTTGGTGCTATACCATGATCATGTATTTTCCCAATTTTTGTTCACACACTTCCCTACATCCAATTGACTTCAAATTTTGCATGAATGATCCCTTGTATGTCTAATTGATGTATGAATTTTCTTGGAATTAATCTTGCTGTTTTCCATTTGATTGAGAATTTTCTCCCATACTTGGTCATTTGTTGATTCTTTGTGCTATACCTTGCCAAATCTTTTGTGAAATTCTCAAATCTTATTGTATGATCATGAAATTTCATATGTGATAACTAGACACTTCAAGCTTTGCATTGGTGTTAATTTCATTCATTTCTCTTCTGTTTTCAAATTGATATGATTTTTTGAAGTTGACCTATGTTTGTTGACTTTCACCATGCTTACTTGAATCTGATTTGACTTCATGAATTTCATTGAGTGCCTTCCTCTCATCCAAATGCCATGAAATTTTACATGTATACCATGTTAGATGTTAGGATTGAGTGTGATTTATTTCATAATTTTTGAAAATGTTTGAGTTGACTTTTGGATGAAGTCCTTGCTGTTGACTTTTGCATGCTTCCTTTGCTATGCTTTGCATTCTTTTGCATATGAAATGACTTTGATGCATGATATAAGTTTGAATCCAATTGTGTTTACTTTCCTACATGATTGAATTTGACTTTGATTGAACATTGCTTGCTGCCTTGACTTTTTCTTTCATCTTTGACCCTAGGCTAGCCCTAGTGGTCTTCTAAGCTTATGTTGAGTTCATCTGTTTCAGGTTAAGCACCAATGCCTTGAGGATCATTCAAATATTTGTTTGAGTTGAATTATATGATTTGCTAACCTTTGTTTTGCAGGTGACTCATATGCTTGAGTCTTTGTGCCTTGCACAATTGGTCCCTCTGTGGTTGACTATTGGTTCATTTTCTTTTGATTTTGACTGTTGACTTGTTTGCTAATGAGTTTGACTTTTGCAGGTACTTTAGTTGCCTAAGTTCTTTGAACTTGATTGCTTGCTTTGCTTTTTAGCATTTGCTTTGAGGTATAATTACTTCTTCTTCATGTAGTCTGGAGACCCGGTCTGTTATTTGACCGGGCAAACTGTCTGAAGTCCTCCTTAAGAGGCAATGCCTGTGTTTGTTTATATTTGTCCCAAGCAGGAAAAGTCCTTCAAGTAAGGCAATTGGTGGAAGGTAGGGATAAGCAATCTATCCCCCACTATTCAGTGTGTCCTCTCTTTGCTCCCATTACATGGTAGAAGCAATGAGATAAAAACCCAAGATCTAATCGAGTCAATAATGTGGAGAGAGTTCCTACTTTCTGAACTCCCACACTTTCTTTGATGCTCTCTCTAATCTGAGATAGAAGCAATGAGGCACACCCCTCATCTCCTATTCATCTGCTTCACCTTAGCCTCTCAATGGCAAGGTTAAGAGCGACCTTTACCTATTACAGTGGACTTTTAAAGTCAAACCCTCTTGTGTGAGCCCCCATTGTTTGGCTATAGAGTGTGCTGTTTGCTATTCATTGATTGATTGATTGCTTCATATGCACTTGCTTGCCTGTATGTTATGCATCTATCATCATCATCAATTTGCCATTAGTGCATGACCATCTCATCTGTTGTGTGATGTTATCATTTGTTGTTTGCCCATTGAGGACAATTGTAAGTCCATTGCTTTGGCATTTGCTCCTGTGATATGGAAGGATAGAGTGTAAGACCTCATTGGTCACTCATATCTTCTGTTTATCTGTGTGTATGTGAGGATACAGTTATAAGTCCCTGTAAGTTGGCATCTGTTATCCTGTGATCATAATTTGATCTGTTTGGTTTTGTATGTGAGGTTGCAGTTATAAGTCCCTGTAAGTTGGCATCTGCTTTCCTGTGATCATAGTTTGTTTCATCTGTTTGTATGAGAGGTTGCAATTATAAGTCCCTGTAAGTTGGCATTTGCATTCCTGTGATCATATTGTTGCTTTTGTGCTTGTATGTGAGGATCCATTGTAAGTCCCTGTGATGTGGCATTGGATTTCCTGTGAGCATACTGTGGAGTTAACCTAAGTCCAGATAGATTGGCAGTTAACTTCCGTTTCTCATCTTTGTTTTTCTTTTGAGGAGATTGGTGTAAGTCCATTGAGTGGCATCTGATATCCATTTTGTTTTAGGAGATTGGTATAAGACCATTGATTGGCATCCGATATCCGCTTTCTGCTTTGTTTGTTTATTATTATCCATTGCTATTCCAAAGGACACACTTGAATCATCTCCCATATGATCTCAAGAAGTGAACCTTCTAAGAAGTTTTACTATCCATCCTCATCCATTCATCATTCATTATGTCCTAGACTTTTCACACTTTATCTTTCAAACTTGGCATAAGTGTTGTGCAAACATCTTCATGTTTTTCTAACTAAAAACCTGGACCCCAAGTCCTTGACTTTTTTCAAACTCATTTCATAATACTTCTTTGAATCAATCTTAATCATACTTTGACTCCATTTTCATAATCACAATCAATTAACTTCACCCATTCACTTGTTTTGGCTTTGTCCATTAATCTTTTCATACATGATCTATAGGTTTGATTTATCTTAGTGGTTGATGTTAATCTCACCTTCTGTCTTTAGTGATTGAATTGTAAGCCTTCCTTGCCTATTATAGGGTTAACCCCTCCCTGGCAAGTTGAAGCTGTTCTCACATGGTGGACGTTGTTGTTTGTATAAGGTTGAGTTTTCTCCCGTGGATAACGTAAGACCTAGGGTTTGTGTTTAAAATTGAACCTAACCCACTTTTGGAAATCTTTTAGCCGAACTACGGCGTTCTGATCCTTACCTTTGATGGAAGGTACGTAGGCAACGGGTTCATCCGTTCGAACCCAATAAATAATAAACTTGTATATTCTTTTCTCACCATCCCAATCATGTTTGCACAATACTTTTGTCATAACAAATAATAATTTAGCATAACAAGTGTGAAAAGGGCTCCCTAGGAGTACCTAGGACGTAGTGGGTGCCTAACACCTTCCCATTGCGTAATTTACCCCTTACCCAGAATCTCTGATCTTTTTATTAGTTTTCTACGTGTAAAACTTCTTAGGCTTTTGTTCGCTTTTTAGCCAATCCTTTGGATAAATAAAAGTGCGGTGGCGACTCGAAATTTTCATGTATCTCTTAGCTTATGATTTAATCGATAGATCATATAGCGACGAATACACCGCTACAGAAAAGTGGCGACTCTGCTGGGGATCGAACCCAGAATCTCTGGTTGTATTGCCTACTTTTCACCCTTGTTGTGCTATATTGTTATTCTTTATCTGACATATTTTTGTACAATTTGGGATGAATGTATTGATTGTAATGTGTGAATTGCTTGATATACATTTGCTGTGTGCTTTGGTGATCTGTGAGATGAGTTCTGTACCCGAACTCGAGTGCTCTCTAGGATAGGAGAATGGCATAGTCTTGTCGACTGGTGTGGAGTAGTCCTTAGCCAGTTGACTTGCGAGCCCATTCACTTGGTGGAGGTCATGTTGAACTAATAATGTCACACAAGTTATTTGTGGTTAGGCATTATTCTTTCAATCATGTTCCGCAGAAGCCAAGGACCTTAGTTTACCAAACCCATCTTGGCCTATTTTTAGGACCGTAGTGCGGAGGTCGTTCAGATGTCAGTTCTGATACGATTGTTACGCGATACTACACTCATAAGAGTTTCTCTTGAGAATATTCTTGGAATACGAGTATTCGTTCCTCCGATAATATTCGAAAGATGGAACGATGATTATGGGAACCTCTGATAGAACATGTCTGGCAGGTTTAAACCCTAGTACACTCCCTTTGGGTGGTTCTTAACCGAGACCTCATGCTCGTGACTCTCAACAAACCCGTGATTCGTGGTTGAGTCGTTCAAACATTGTTAATATCAATGGATCCCGGATCAGGTGTAAAACCTAAGATCCACCAAAGCGGCTGGTTGATATTAAGAATGTCTGAACCGGTTCATGTACCGTTAATATCAATGGAACTTGGGTGTCGATAAGGTGAAACCTAATCTTGACTTCCTTCACATCGTCTTCGGAACCCAAGTTGACTAGTTCAACTTGCTCTTCAAACGGCTGAATGACTTTGTCCTCGTGCTCTAGTAAACGAGATAACTCATCAGATACTTCTTCATCATCAATCTCTTACTCAACTTCAAACACAGAGAAATCAAAGTTTGGAGAGGGAGTAGGATCATTGTGTTCAATGGGTTTGAGAATCAACCTGCATAATGATTTGATATTTTGATTTTAGAGAAATGGTGTACGACCAAATATTATGCAGATGGAAGATTATTATTTATTTATGTTTTTTTATTACCATTTTCAGAAAAGCAAAAAGTAAAAATAAAACATCATAGATGTGGATGAATAAAATTGTATTTTATTGATGATAATCAGGAAAATGCCCAACAATGTTCACTTCTCCCTTAGGCACAGGAGAAGGGTTTTTCTTAAAAATAAATGAAAACAAATTACTTAGAGCGATGAATAACAGTAGGAACATCAACATCAACACAATTGTTGTAAATCTGGCCATGCGTCACAAAGTTGGCGCACACTTCGTCTTCAACACCATCGTCTTCAATCACGGCAGCTAAGTGTTGATCATTCCTATGAATGAATCCTCTACTGCGGAAACTCGGTTGTACAACTTCAGTCCTGATGTGGAACGGCCCTGGTTGAAATCCCAATCTGACCCTATTCTTGTTCTCAGCAATCTCTATCATACGACCCCATTGATCAATGTTGTCAGTCTCAATAGCCTTTCGTACATCTTTCAAAGAAGACATGGGTGCCCTAGTTTTCTTTATTTCATCAGCAATAGAAAAGGCTTGGAACGGGGTTCCAACCTCTTCCTCAGCTTCAACATATGTGAAAGATGGCAGATGGCTCACCAACAATGCTTTCTCTCCACCAACAACGACAAGCTTGTTGTTCTTCACAAATTTCAGCTTTTGGTGTAAAGTAGATGTCACAGCTCCTGCTTCATGAATCCATGGCCTTCCCAACAAGAAACTGTAGGCCGGGTGGATATCCATTACCTGGAAAGTAATTTGGAAATCACTCGGACCTATCTTCACTATAAGGTCCACTTCATCAATGACAGTTTTACGAGAACCGTCAAACGCCTTGACAATTATGTTGTTGTACCTCATTGGGGCGCCTTGGTAAGAGAGTCTTGGTAAATTTGATTTTTGTAGCACATTCAAAGAAGAACCAGTGTCGACCAACACATTGGATATAGCGTCCTCCTTATAGTTCATTGAAATGTGCAGCGCCAAATTGTGATTTCTACCTTCCTCATTAAGCTCTTCATCATAAAATCTCAGTTTATTACAAGAAGTAATAATGGCAACTATGTGTTCAAACTGATCCACAGTCACATCATGCTCGACATAAGCCTACTCTAGTACTTTCTGCAATGCTTCTCTGTGTGCCTCAGAATTCATCAATAGTGACAGCATGGAGATCTTTGACGGAGTCTGGAGCAACTGCTCTACAACATTAAATTCACTTCTCTTAATCAGCTTTAAAACTTCATCGTCGTTAGCCTTCAGTTTGTTGGATTCACCAGAATGATACATTTAAACACTAACCGGATTCACCACCGGAATCTCTGCCTTCTTACTTGCTACAACATCTTCTACTGGACCAAACACACGACCACTATGGGTCACCTTCGCAATATCAACAATATTCACCATGGAGTCTGCAACTGGTAGAGAAACCTCTTAACCATTCTCAATCATTGTGGTGTTGTATTGATATGGCACAGCTTTATTGGATGGATACGGAACAGGGCCCGCTAACCATTTGACCAACGACGATACCGATCTATTGACATTGTTGATGTTGTTGCTATCAAATTGGATAACTACCTGCTCAGGGGTCTTGAATACAGGAACGATCACATTTACATCATCTATATCCCTTGACTGTTGAATTTGGATTACATTCTTATCCATCAACTTCTAGATATCTCTCTTGACAACCATACACCCACAGGGGTTCACATTGCAAATCACACAACCATCATGGTCATGTTCACAATCACTTATTAAACACTAGGTTCTATGGATTTCCATCAACGACCTACGGATATGTCGTACATCAAAAACTCAGAAATTCCCTAGACAATCGTCCACCATGTTGACAGTAGCATTACTATGAGCAGGCGATGGATTGGCTTTCACTTTGGCGCTCTGTCCTCAAAGGACACCATTCCACTCTTCACAAGATTTTGGACTTCATATTTCAATGGATAGTAGTTCTCTATGTCATGGCCAGGGGCTCCCTGGTGAAAAGCACAGTGTAAATCAGGTTTGAACCACCATGGTAGTGGCTCAGGAATTTGCGGAGGATTTCTTGGTTGAATGAGGTTCTTGAGAACCAATGATGGGTACAATTCTGCATATGTCATAGGAATATGGTCAAAAGAGACCTTCTTCCTCTCAAAGTTTTGTTGATGACTATTATTGTTGTTGTTGTTGTTGGTTCTTTGTTGTGGTTGTTGTTGATGTTGTTGTTGCTGAATCGGAACTAATTGATTAGAATTGTTAGAAAATACAGGAATTACTGATGACTTGATGTTGATGTTGACGGGGTTGAGAACTCTTTCTGACATGAGGCCTCTTCTGCCTCCCCACTGACACTGAATTAGTTTCTCCTTCCTTCCTCTTAGAGAAACTCCCACCATACTTCTTGCTGGATGATGCTTCTTGTTTAGACAAACGTGCTTCACGGACTCCTTCTTCTAGCCTCATCCCCATGTTTACCATTTCGGTAAAATCATTGGTGGAACTTGCAATCATACGTTCGTAATAAAACGAACTCAGCGTCTTCAAGAAGATCTTCGTCATTTCTTTCTCTTCAAGAGGTGGACTAATCTGGGCGGCCAATTATCTCCATCTTTGGGCATACTCTTTGAAGGTCTCTTTATCCTTCTGAGACATAGACCTCAACTGGTCTCTATCGGGAACCATATCCACATTGTACTTATACTACTTAATAAAGGCCTCGCCCAAGTCATTGAAAGTACAAATGCTTGCACTGTCCAAACCCATATACCATCTTAAGGCAGCCCTGGTCAAACTGTCTTGGAAATAGTGAATCAACAACTGATTATTATCAGTCTGAGTAGATATTTTTCTGGCATATATCATAAGATGGCTCAACGGACAAGTACTCCCTTTATACTTTTAAAAGTAGGTATCCTTGAACTTCATCAGGATTTTAACATTGGGGACCAAGCAGAGTTTAGCAGCACTCTTCCCAAACAAATATTTTCCTCTCAAAGTCTTCAACTCTTTACGCAGATCGAGGAATTGATCTTTCATCTCATCCATCTTCTCATACACATCTGGACCCTCAGATTTCTTAGAGTGGTAGATAATGTCCTCAACACGAGGTATAATGTGAACAACAGGAGGTGGCACTGACATGACCGGGCTAGATGTCGACAGAGAAACAAAGATGGGCGCATACCCTTCTGGCATAAAGTTGAATGGCATCCCCCAAGGGAATCCAGCATACATAAAGGGAACAAATTGACTGGCAGTAGCAACCAAAACAATTGAGGTAGCCACCTCAGAAATAACAGTCCTCTAAGGAGGAGTTGCGGGAGTTGGTGAAGACTGGTTCTGTGCAGCAATGACAGATTCCATCATCGCCATTAACTGGAAATCTCATCCTTCAGCTCTCGATTCTCTTTCTCTAGATGCTCCATCCTTCTTGTTTGATTAGCACGAGTGTTATAACGGTGATACAGCTTGGCTGATGCACAGAAGAAGAACTGATAAGACATCTGGCGGAAGAAAACATGTTATGCAAATGATGCATGAAATGCAATGTTTTTTATTTTTTAATTTCACGGAACATGTGAAGTTCTATTTTCAAATATGTAATGACAACAATTTGATTGACCATAATAATCTCTTTTTATTCATAAAATTTGGAAGGATTACACTGAGTATAATTTCAGAAACCAAAGTACAAATACAAGAGAAAAGGAAATTATCATCCTAAGGATCCCTTAGCAATTGTATCAGATGATCTGGTTGTGGGTGCATACTTCCTTCGGATGCATCGAATCTCGGACTCAAAGGATGTCTTCATCTAAGCCTTCTCAAGGACTAGCTGATCAACAATCTTCTTCCAAGCACCAGAAGGCTGAGGCATGCTAGAGGAAGGTAGACCCTTTGGATCTCTTTGCCTCTTCACTGCACGGTCTTCAAGAATCTCAATAAGTGCATCCTTGTCTTTCGACTCAAGTTGCAACTCTTCATGCTTTCAGCTCAAAGCATGGAACCGCTCTTCCCATATATCTTTCTCTTTATTCATCTTGATGAGCGCGTATTCCAACTCCTTTACATCTTGGTTAGGAAGAGTTGATGGCTCATCCACAACCAAAGACATAGGTCTTTCACAAGCATACGGCATCTTCAGCTCCAAAGCTCTCTTCTTTACCCAAATAGTGTAAGCTTCCAAAGTTACACGGTTGCACTGACCAAGCTCGGATCTTCCTTTCCTATGCATATTATACCAAGCATGTATCATCCTTTACTTCAAATGTTGGGTTATTTACCCTCTTGATATAACTGAGTGTTATTAGGTTTATCTCTCAAGGGGAACCCAAGTTGACGACGAGCCAAAGCAGGGTTATAGTTGATTCCTCCTTGTGTACCAATGAGAGGCACATTAGAGAATTCACCAGAACTATCAATAATATCCACACTACTCAATGCAAAATCATACCAAACAATATCATCATTAGTGAGAGACATAAGTCTCTAAAACCACCATAGACATTGTTTGTTCTCCAAGAAAGCAGACGTCTGAGGCAAGTGCAAAATAAACCACTTGTACAGAAGAGGAACACAACACATAATAGTCCCACCACCTTTAGAATTCCTCAAATGCAAAGAGAAATATATATCACCCAACAGAATAGGAATAAGATTCCCAATCAACAAGATTCTAATGGCGTTAACATCAACAAAACCGTCAATGTTAGGGAATAAATCCAAACCATAGATGAGCAACATAAAGATGGCTTCAAAATCATCCATACTACCGGCTTGAGCAAAGACAATAGCTTTTCCAATGAGGAACTCAGAATTCAACCCAAGAATACCTCCTTTATTCACCAAATGAGCATCAATCTCAGATTTCTTCAGATGAAGAGCCTCAACTATGATATAAGGTCTGGGAATCTCCTCTAATCCACTAGAAGGTACTTTGTCAGATACGTGCATACCCAAGAGATGGGCATACTCCTCTAACGTAGGCACAAGCTGATAATCAGGAAAAGTGAAGCATCGCTATGGAGGATCATAGAATTGAACCAAAACACTCAGAAGTCCTTCAACCACATCAACATATAATGTAGACAAGAGCTTCCCATGATGTTGCTTGAAGTCCAAGGGATCTAATAAAAAGGATGACAACTTGCTTAGCTATTTCAAATTAGGACATCTAAAATTGTACTTCTTAGTGTTACTTCGTCCATAATCCATGGTCTGAAAATATTTGCAAATAAGACCTTAGTTCCTTGAAATTTATTTTTTTGTGATGAATGTTATGATGCGCATGTATGCATGAATGCAACAATCACAAACAAGGGATCACACACAAGGTAAGCACAAACAAAGATCAAAGGATGGATCAAGTCATCATCAAGATCAATCATCCATTTTGGTGGATTATGGTTTTTACCTTATCAACACCCAAGTTCCATTGATATTGACAAGACTTGATCTAATCAACCAAGAATCAAAGGGTTTGTTGTGAGTCACGAGCATGAAGTCGGGTTAAGAACCATCCTAAAGGAGTGTACTAAGGATAAAAACATGTAGATCATGTTCTAAGAAGTTCTTAGAGTCTTAATCTCATCTATCGAATATTATAGATTAGGATGACTGACTCATCAACCCATAATGTTCTCAAGATAAACTCGTTTAAGTGTAGTATTGTGTAACAACTGTTATCAGGTCTACACCTGAACATCCTCCACACTACATCCTAAATAGGCCAAGTTGGGTTAAATGTTCTACGGTCCTCAGCTTCTCGGACATTCCTAACTCCAAAAGGGTCTCCACTGAGTAGATGGGTCTCAAGCCAACTTGTTAAGGACTACTCCACATAAGTTGAACATGACTATGCCATCCTCATATCTTAATTGCACTCAAGTTCGGGTTAGAACTTATCTCATCACTCAGAGATCACCAAGCACAACAGACAAATTATATCACACAAACAAACATACAAACATCAAATATACAAATACATACACATAAAAAGTAGGCTAAACCCGCTAAGGACTACTCCCCAGTAGAGTCGCCACTTAATTTCTGTAGCGGTAAATTCATGACCATCAAGCTATGGATAAGCTTGACGTCAATAAAACCAGAATCGCCACCACGCTTTTGTTGTTTCCAAAGAAAAAGGGAAAAGTACGAACAAAACCCAAAGGTAAGAAGTTTTCAAATCAAAACTAATAAAATGCCAGAGATTACAGGTAAGGGGGTTGGTTACACAGAGGGAAGGTGTTAGCACCCAAAGTGTCTGAGGTACTCTTAGGGAGGCCTTTTTTATGTGTGTATGCGTTTTTGGTATAAATGATGTTTGATAAAAAAAATAGAGTGTGAGGATAAGAAAATAATTCATTGATTATATTTTTGTGTTTGACAAGACCTTCGGTCTTGTGCCTACGTACCAACATAAAAATGAGGGATCAAAACCTCATAGTTCGTGGTAAAAATTTCAAAGTTGGTGAATTACTTTTAACAAAAGTTTCATAAGAAAAGGCTCAAAGGGCCAAAAGTTTGAATGAAGTTGTTAGTTCTTTTAGTCTTTTGAAATTTAAGTCAATATGATTAAGTTTAATTACAAATTTGATTTAAGAGAGAATTTTAAAATTCATTGGCATAAGGCCAAAGTTTCTAACCATTAAAGTAAGGTCTAAGTTTGAAATCACAAGCAAAGAAAGTTTTTGAAAAAGTGGAAAAGATTTTGAAATTTAAGAAGTGGGAGGAGATGAAGAGGTTATCCTAAGCATAAAATAAATTAAAAGTTGAGAGTTGAAAGGATCTGACCAATGGGATGCAATCTAACAGACAAGAATGTCATACAGAAACCTACATTCCCTTGGAATTTGAATCAAATAATAATCAATAAGGAATTAGCAATCTCCGGATATTATGAAGATCAAGGCATCAAATAAAGATAGCTACATCCAAGCAAGCAACTCCAATAGCTAGCAATCTTCATTGTCTTCCAATGTATCAGATGAAATATTCCTTAATCACCTCAGAATAAAGCATCAGACACAAGATCAAAATAACAATTAAGCATAAAGACAGAGTAGCAGATGAATTCAAACAAGATCCAAGGCTTGCATCAGATGACGGCTCAGTCCACAATAGCTTGATCTCAAAATGTTGGCATTGGCCAAGTCCTTTTTGCACAAGGAATGTTGCCTAGTTCTAAGTCCAAGAGTTCAGATCAAGATCAACAGTCCACCAGACATTTTTTAGGGTTTTTATTGTTATTAAGTATTTTAAGGTCCTAAGGCCACAAACAAAACCAAAATGCACAAACAATATATACAATCATAAGATATGGCTCAAATGAGCAAAGTGAAAATGACATAAACATAAACAAGTCAAATGGAATGTAAATGGCAATGAATGATAACTGACTGAAATTTAAATTGCATGAAGTAAATGACTTGAAAGTAAAGAAATATTAATAAGAGTTAGTCAAATGTTAGTCAAAGGTTAGTTAAAGGTTAGTGGTATTTTTTTAATTGATTAAGTCATTCTTTGGAGAGCACTCAACCATTCTTTCACAAGTATGAATCCTTAAACCAAGACATCTTCCATGAGAAGGGCTCCAACTTGGATAATTCAACAAGTATGCCACTAGCTCTCATGAAAGTAAAAAAAATTCAAGTCTTCACGCAATACCATGAATAATGGGAGACTTACAATCTCACTTACTAGAATGATATTCCATTAGGGTCAAATTTAGCTTTATGTTAAGCAATCGTAATTGGACTTATATAGAAGTCACAACTATCTGAGGTCGGGCAATACAAATTTAGGTGTTAATACATGTTATAGATTTGGTATGAAGAACCAAACTCCTAAAATATACCACACACTAAAAGAAAAGATCAAGAGGGAGGGACATATCTCAGTCATACTTGTATTAGTTCATCTGACACAAGGTCATTGATGAACCGATTAGCCTTAAGAAAATAGAGATTTCATTGGTCAAATGAGGGAATGGGAAAGAATGGGGATGAAGATGAAGAGGGAGGGGAAGATAGAAATGCAAATTGGTCATGGGAGTAATTTCATCAAATCAAAACCATCCATTCATTTTGGGAGATGAAATGTACATTTCATCAATCCCCTAAACCAATGGTTTTGATCCAACAAAAGTCAAATAAACCTTGACCAAGACCCAAACAGAAAGTCAAACATTACAAGACCATAAATATGGCTCAACATAATTTTTAGGCATTTAATCAATTAAAAATCCAATTAAAAGTGAATTAAAATACATTTTAATTTGGTCAAAACCTAAAATCTCTTCAAAACACCAAATAAATGCCCAAGAGATTTATCCTAGGTCAAACAAGGTCAAAGGACCTTAGACAAAAAAAATCATGATTTTTGAAAAGTCAAAAGTATTATTAAACAATTAAAAATATGCACAAAAACATTTAATTCATGAAAAATATCAAAATTAATCCAAAAAATAGTTTTAATTCAGAATATAAATGAGAAAAGTATTTAAATATTTTTGGTGAAAGTCCCATATTTTTTGGGTTAAAAATGAAATTAATATGAATTAAACAAAATAAAAGGATTAAACATAAAATCAGAACTTAAAATAAAATAAGAAAAAACAAGGGTCATCAGATCTCCCTCATTAATTGAGGTGGCAGATCTGATAGCCACACGCGTGCGCTCCATGGTGGTCTTGAGTCAACGTGATGTACGTGTGGTAATTCAAAACAAATGTCCATATCAGAACATCCAAACATGATCATATGTCCAGGAGGTGTGCCAGCACACCACCGGAGCTAGGGCTCCGATGACCTCTGTAACACCTCAAAATTTGCCCTCCTCTCTAGGGACTAGCTTAACATATTGCATTGCATTTGTAGGTCATTAGGAATTGCATATTGCATATCATGTGGTTACATTGTGCAAGTCATCCTCACAAGTCTTGATCAGAAGATAGGAGGTCATGTGCAAGCTAGGGTTTCATTGGACTGGTCATTGATCATCTGAGGATGTGGAAGTTCAAATTAGGGTTTCATGATTCTCAAAGGATATTGGTCTTCATCTTGATTGAAGTGATTCATCATCATCATGGTTGGATTTCATCAAGTGTTGAAGCAGATTCCTTGAGATTAGGGTTTTGACCATTGGTCAACCCTAATCAGTTGCATTGGGCCAATCAGGGCATGGCTAGGAGATGGGGTCTATGATGGATATGGGGATCATTCCATGATTTTATTGAGATTATTGAGGCTAGGGTTTCATCCTTGAGCCATTTCATCAGAGGATTGGGGCTCAGTTTGATCTATGCATTGCCAAATTCATCTATCAGTTGAAAAACTCAACTGTGGTCAACTGTGCTTGATTTTATGGATTTGGAGGTGGGAGAGAGGTGGATACACTTCATTCATGTTGGAACAAGTGTTATTTGATATTGCAAAGCTTAAGAATGGAGAAAATCAAGTCAGAGCAAAAATTGCCAAAAATAGAAAGTGACTTGTAATGGAAGTTTCCAAAAATGGAAAGTTTTTGACCTCAAAATTACATGTCCAAAGAAGATTCAAATGAAAATTTGTTCAACATGAAAGTTGTAGATCTTGTTCTAACCTTTCCAAAAAGTCCAAGAACTTGAAAATCCCATGTATGGTTGACAAGTTATGGTCCATTCAATTTCAAAAATGACCCATAATCAAAGTGGCATAACTTCCACATGGAGTGTCCAAATTGAGTGATCTTTTTATGTGCAAACTCCATTTGACATGTACTTTCATGGTGCATAATTGGAATTCATCAAAAATGGTCAATGCAAAAAGTCAATTTTCAAGTGTACAGTTGAAAATCCAGGGGCAAAATGGTCCAAGTTGAGAAATAATGAGAATTTTGGAATGGGGATTTTTGCAACACCTCACATTTGCCAATTAGAGATGGTTTGAATGGTCATAAACATCCAAGGTGCAATATTTGGTTAAGTCACTTTTGAACTTCACTTGAAAAATGCATTTCATGGTATGGCATAGTGAAAATCAAAATTACACAACCAATGACCATGGGACAAGTTGCAACACATCACACATGTCATTTTGAGAGTGTGTGAGCTGTCATACAGCTGTCATGGGCCCCATAGTGAAAAGACATATTTGCCCTTGCTTAGTAAAGTCACATTTTGCTAATCACATTGCATTTTGCTAATTCATGATTAAGGATATGATTAAATGGAAGTATAAATACTTAATCATAACTAACTCTTGATCAGAATCACATTTCACAAGAAATTCAACAAACTTTTCCCTCCAATTCTCAAACTTCACCAAGAACATTCATCAACAAAATTGAGCAAAACTCCTTCAATTCTTCATCAATTCGTGTGGTTCCTTTTGTTGCCTTCTACATTCATCTCCTTCTTCAAATGTTTTGGCATTTGGCATCAAGAAACTCCACAAATCTCCACTGTTCAAAGTGTGTGCATCCATGGCATTTTGCAAATTCTTCCACTAGAAGCGATTTCGAGCGAACCTAACATCTCCAGTCAACATCCTGAAGCTTCTCTTGCATCTGTTTTGGATCAACACGCGCCAAGGCTTCAAGTTTCATCACTGTCTTCGAATTAAGGTGCCAAATCGAACCTCATGATTCCTTAAATTGTTATATGCATTGTGTAGATCGTTCATCATAGGTTAGCATGAAACTCGTGGTTTGCAAAATGATTGAGTGAGGTGAGAGATATGTCGAATTGTAGTTTGATGTTCATTCCTTTAAGCGCTCGATCCGGATTATGTAGTGAGAATTAGGCAATTTAGGTTACATATTTGTGATCCACGCACTTAGACGATTACAACGGTTATAGATTTGTGAGTTTTGGTTGAGAAAAGCTTGAAACCGATGCTGCCGTTGAAGAACACATGCCGTGCGAAGAAGAAAGAGAATTCTGGAAAAAAGGATCGTTTGATCCGTTCGTTCGCAAGGCCAATTTCGAACTGTGTTTGCCGCCTTGTTCTGACCAATCACGTGCTGCCAGCTCCTTTAATGGAGCGCAGCGTTTTGGACCGGCCAGGCTTATTTACGGTAATGCCACTGAATCCATTTTAATTAAATAAAACACTTAATAATTATTTCATAATTCATTCAAACTTTAAAAAATCATAAAAAATTAATTATTAATCCAAAAATAGTGAGACTTTTTTTGATAGATCCCAAATTCTCTCTAGGTTTTTTATAGGCATGGTACCATAAGTTGTGCATGGAGAAATGTTGACCTGGCATGTTGATCTTTGACTTGTGTACATTTTTTTGCATGTTTTGCCATTTTCATCATGAAATGCTCATACATTTAAAGAAATGATTGAAATTTTTTGTGCTCATTCTAGACATGTTGATGGTGATTTCCATGTAAAGATTGTGATTTTTGGATACCTGATGATTGAGATATGATTTTTTGAATCTAGGTGTGATAATTTGTGTCACACCTAGCTAGGTCAACTTCATGAATTTATTTGCATGACCTATGATTGTTGGATTGGATTGAAATTTTGCATGGATGATCATTGATATGTTGAGAGGTCATGAGAAATTTTCTGGATTTTTCTATGGCATTTTCCATTTGATTGATAATTTTCTTCACTGTATGCTCATTATGCAACCTTGTGTGACACATGTTTGAATATCTTTTGTGAAATGTTCATATGGTGTTGGATGAAGATGAAATTTGGTATGCTGATTATAGACACATTGTAGGACATCACTGTTTTGATCCCATTCATTTCTTAATTGTTTTCACTGTGTTATGAATTTTTGAAGTGAATGCTTGTGTTGATGCTATGGTTTGGCTTACATAATCTTGTCTGGATTTCTTGATTTTTATTGGCCTAGTTTCTTTTGTCCAATGGAGCTGAAAATTGACATGCTACTTGTTGATTATGTCCTGTTTAGGTGTGAATTATTTGAGGATTTTTGGAATTGTTTTGATATGCTTTTGATTGAAGTCTTTCTGTTTGGACTTTTGGTGTTGCATTTGACCTAGTTTGACTTGTTTTGGTCATGAAATGAATATGGTGAATGATATGAGTATGGGATCAATTGCATTTGCTTTCTATTTGTGTTAATTTGGTTTTGGTTGAGAATTGCTTGCTGTTTAGGATTTTTTTCTCCCTTGTGGACCCTAGGCTTGGCCTAGGGGTCTAGTTTCTCACATTTGGTGTGGATTTTCAGGATGAAATGCACAATGCTTAAGGAGAATGCTTCAAGTCAATTAAATTGAGATTGTTGGATGTTGAGAACTAA
Organism: Lathyrus oleraceus; assembly: GCF_024323335.1. NCBI lineage: Eukaryota > Viridiplantae > Streptophyta > Magnoliopsida > Fabales > Fabaceae > Lathyrus > Lathyrus oleraceus. Next base: position 457,350,959 of record NC_066585.1, read on the forward strand.
TTTGACTTTGTTTTGTAGGTTGTGAAGCTTGAGCTTGAGCTTATAGCTTGCACTTATGTGCATTAACTTGTGTTGTCTGTATAGATTAACAATTTGCTGTTTACTGTTTGTCTGTCTGAGTACTGATGATACTTGATTGATTTCAGGTACATTTAGTCGCTTACAGTTCTTTAAGAACTTGCTTGCTGCTGCTTGGTTTTTAAACCACTTGAGGTAGGACTTCTATTCTTCATGTAGTCTGGAAGACCTGGCCTGTTACTTGGCCAGGCAACTGTCTGAAGTCCTCCTTAAGAGGCGATGTTTGTGGTTGTTTACATTTGTGCCAAGCAGGTAAAGACCTCTATGAGGCAATTGGTGGATCAAAGGGATATGCAATCTATCCCCCACTATTCTGTGAGTCGTCCCTCTGCTCACACGGCTGTGTGTTGATGCATTGGGACACAAACCCAAGATCTTGTGTTGTTGCACAATCGAGTCAGAGTCTTGAGCGTAGAAGGGTCCCTCCATTCTGGACCCACGCTCCTTTGTCTGAAGCTCTCCCTGGTCAGGGATAAGAGCTGTGAAGTCTAATCTTCACTCACCTTTTCATCTGCTTCACCTTGGCCCCGTAATGGCAAGGTTAAGAGCAAATACTACCCATGTACAGATGACTTGCTTCGGCAGTCAAACCCATTGCTTGAGCCTCACTTGATTGGTTATAGTGTGTGCTTTGTGAATATTTGTTTGCTCTGTTTGCTTGTATGCTTGTATGCTTGCTTCTTTCCTGGATAGGATTAGCTTGCAGTTGTGCAAGTAGGTAGAAACCTGAACTTAGGGCAATGATGCATGACAACACTAGGCTCGAGTCCAGCTCCCTGGTAGTGTGTCTTCCCTTGGTTTCTGGCTAAAATTTCTTTCCCTTTCAGGGGAACTACATCGCCCTGATCCTTGTGCCAGACGAGGTATGTAGGCAGGAGACCGTGCGAGGTCTCTCCGGGCACTTTTTTTTCTTTTTTGTGTGTGTTTACTTGTTATCTGATTGTGTTTGTTTGGTTCGGATGCCGATATAAGTCCAGTGATTGGCTTTCGGGCTCCACGTTTGTCGTCTTGCGTGTGTTTTGGTTCGGATGCTGATGTAAGCCCAGTGATTGGCATTCAGGCTCCATGTTTGCCTGTTTGGGTGCGTGTGTTGTTTGGCGTGCGTGAGCCGAACTACAGTAGCTCTGATTCTCGTTCCAGACGAGATATGTAGGCATAGGATGCGATGTCCTATCGAGCTCCCTTCTCTTAACCCCACCTGTGTTGTCTTCGGCGTGTGTGTGTGTGATGTTTTAGCAACCTTTTCTTTTCTTAAAACGTGGATCCCGTCGAGTACGACGGACGTGAGGGGTGCTAATACCTTCCCCTTGCGTAACCGACTCCCTTACCCTTTCTCTTTGGTCGCAAGACCATTTCCTTTCCAGGTTTCTCTGAGCGTTTCCTTTCCCTATCTTGGGATAAATAACGCGCAGTGGCGGCTCTGTGTTGTGTTTTTATTTGAGCCTCGCCGGTTGTTTTTCGCGGATGCGACAGCTGGCGACTCTGCTGGGGATGCAACAGATGTTGACCTGTGCTGGTCCATCTTCCCTAAGCGAGTCCTTCCTAGCGTTCTAGGATAGTTTAGGTTGCTTGTCTTGCTTTATTTATTGCATTTATTATTCTAACAGTGTATATATTTGCATAAATATTTGCATGCATCATACTATCATGTTGCCGTCCTCTGTGCAGGTGGTTCCTCTGTTTGGGGTGGGTGTTCTGAGTGGGGCTAAAACCCAGGCCCGAGTGTACACCTAGGATTAGTGTGGTCTCACGTTCCTCATTTGCTATATTAGTATGATGCTGCAACGTGACATACCACAAACCGGACGAGGTTCATTTGATAGTGCTTTCCATTGTGGAATATTTCACTTTGGTTGAGTTACTTCATCTGAGCTGTTGACTCTGGTGACCGATCATTTCCCGGATCTTTGGTTTAGACGATCTCAGGAGAGCTACAATGGCACACCCGAAAGGGCAAACTCATTGAGTATCTTTGCCCGATTGTCGAGACTATTATCCGCCTTAGGGTGACCTGATTAGAATTTACCTGTGAGGGGAGGGTGGTTCTTTCAGATGCATGTTCAGATGGTGATTTTTTGTTCCGTGGATCAGAGTCCTATTTATAAGTCGGATTTATGGCCATTTATTGCCGTGACGCCGGAGTGCTGTCCGTGGTATTTATCAGTGGGGATCCGTTTATTTCAGGATTCCCCGGGCCGATGCTATCAGTGGGGATCCGTTTATTTCAGGATTTCCCGGGCCGTGTTCAGAGATTGTTATGGGTATCTGCTCAGAGTTTATCCGATGATGATGATGATGTATATGTCTTCCGTTTATTTCGGAACCCTTGAGTCGGATTTGTGGTTAATCAGTACCTCAGATGGTTGTGATCAGTCCAGAGATCAGGCTTCAGTACAGCAGATGATCAGAGGACTTGGAGGATGGCACAATGCATTGCAATTCATACATCTGCATCATTCTCATTTTGCATTCATCTGCATCAAACCTACGTCTAGCCATATGGGGAGTATTATGGATTGAGAATCTGGTTGAGAGACATCCGGATGTCAAAATGTTATTGGTGAAATATTATCTGTCTCGATGAAACCAAGATCAAAGGACAGAATCTTCCTCATATGGACAGACGTTGCATTCATGCATATTAACCTGTTTGTTGTTTTGCAGGTATCGATCTAACCAGTGCGCACAACTTTTCCGCCCAGATACCCTCTCAGACTCAACAAATCCAAACTGATGAATCCGCCCAACGACGACATCCTCGAACTGAAAGAGATGGTGAGGGATTTGTTCGGTGTTGTGCAAGGGCTTGCCTTGGGGCAGAAAGCCATGGCCAAGAGATTGGAAAGGATTGAGGGTTGGATGATCAAGGAGAAAGTTCAGGGAAAGGCTCTGTCATCCGAAGTAACAAATCCCTCTGGCTCTGTAGTGAAGAAATCCCTTGACAGTGGTCAGCCCAAGAAGAAGGTTGAATCAGGTGGTGCGCAGACTAAAAGAGAATGCGGTAAGGATCGTTACCACCCTTATGCTGCCACTGTAACCATTCCTGTTGGTGATTCATCTGCACAACAACGGCAATCACCACCTCAATAGAGGACACAGAGAGTTGTGGTCCAAGTGAGAAGGAGGACGACAGATCGTCATTTCAATAAGCCGCCCGTGACTTACGCCTCTCTGTTTAAGAGGTTGAAGGATCTTGGATTGGTGCAGCCGAGGATGTTGACTCTGTTGAAACCTGATCAGAGGCCTGCCAGTTACGATGAGAATGTCAGGTGCGAGTTCCATGCTGGGGCACCCGGACATCATGTTGAGGATTGCAAAGCTTTTAAGCATGTGGTCCAGGACTTGGTGGACTCTAAGGCAATCAATTTTGCACCGACGACAGATGATAGTGCTAACCCCGTGACAAGGCATGGTCTGGTAAAAATGGAGATGACGTCAAAGGACAAGAAAGGGATAGAGGTGACTGAGAAGGATCAGTTAAGAATGCCCATGTCTGTGGTCCCAAAACGCCCGACGAAAAATGGAGCTTTCCCTCGTGTTGATGATTGTTGTGCGGCCATCGCTACAAAGGGGTGTGTAGTAATTGGGGAATCGGTCCAGAGAAAGATGAAAGTAGAAATGGACGATGTAAGGTGTAAAGCACCCAGTCTGGTAGTTGAAACCATCAAGGTGAAAAATGCCGTTGGTGTTGAGAAAGAGAAGAAGCCGTCTATTTCTTCTTACAAACAGGCGGTGGAAGTGGTGAGAAATGGAGGGATCTCAGGCTGGGGACAGATCATAGGCATCGTGGTAAAGGCGGATATGTTTGGGATTGGTTATCATCCAGGTCAAGACTCGTCTGAGCAGAACAGAGGACGTCGTCCGTCGTTCACCTTTGTCAGTGCTGGAATGCTAGATTCAGATCACACCTATACAGTGAGTGAAGAGACTGATGGTAACTGCAAGTTTGATGGTTGGATAAAATCGTGCGTACCAGGAAGCTGGAAGGCCTAAAAAGATCATCACGGTCGCTCATCCTGAAGAGTAATGTTTCTTGTTTCTCAATTTTATTTGCATGAAAGCCATACGTGTTGCCCGACGCGTAATGGTCCATTGTAAGGGCCACCTCATGTTTAAATTTGCATTTTCTGCATCATTAATAAATGGATGTTTTTCAGTCAAAAACGGTGTTCCCTGTTTTTCATTTATTTTCGCAGTTTAAAAACAAATAAAAATGGCAATGTTTGTTTTCATTTTCTTTCCTTGAGATTTGTCTCGTTCCGAATTCAAAAATAATTCTCCGGATCTCGTTGATAACAATTTGGTTACACCTCATATGACTTCGACAAACCGAGCTATCATGCCGAAGAATAAGGCGAAGAAGATTGTGATCTGCTGGGATTAACCAGGTTGTCAAAACAAGAGGAGAAGGTGATTCAGCCGCACGAGGAGCGAATTGAGATTGTTATTCCAAGCACCGCCGAGGTCAGGAAGGAAGTGAAATTAGGGCCGTTTCAGAGGCCAGTCGAAAGAAGAATGGTAGCCCTGTTGAAAGAGCATGTGGATACCTTCACCTGGTCATGTCAGGATATGCCAGGGTCGGATACCGGTGTCGTTGTGCACAAGCTGCCATGGAGAGAAGATTGTCCTCTAAAGAAGCAGAACGCCAGTGCCTGTATCGGAGAGCCATGGTGACTTTGTTTCATGATATGATTCATCATGAAATCGAATGCTATGTTGATGACATGATAGCAAAGTCCCAAACCAGCAGAGGGGCATCTGGTAGATCTGGCCAAGTCGTTTGACCAGTGGAGATAATTCAGACTGAGGTTGGATTCAAGTAAGTGCACTTTCAGAGTGCGGGCCGGTAAGCTTATGGGGTTCATTGGAAAAAAGGAATCGAGGTCGATCCTACGTAAAAAAAAAAAAAAAAAAAAAAATGTCTGAACCGAGAACAGAGAAAGAGGTTCGTGGTTTTTTAGGTAGATTGAACTACACGTCATGGTTCACATCTTATCTAACAGCCACGTGGGAACCCATTCAAGAAAAAGAGATCAAACGGTCAGGTGAAATAATGATTGCCAAGGGGCATTGAATGGTAAAAGAATAAGTTGCAGGAGCCTCTGATTCCGATGTCTCCCGTGGAAGGAGCAATTGTTAATCTGGTACTTGACGGCCTTCGAGGGGTCTACGAGGTGTATTGGGTCAGCATGACGCGTCTTGTCGAAAAGAGCATACAATTTACCTTAGCAAAAAGTTTACCGACTGTGAAACAATACATTCACTGTTCGAGAAAACTTGATGTACTTTGGCATAGGCTGCTCGCCGACCGAGACAGTATATGCTGGTTCATACCACTTTGTGGATTTCCAAGATGGATCCGATCAAGTATGGGTTTGAGAATCTAGCATCGACCGGACGGGTTGTGAGAGAGCAAAAGAATGTTGACTGATTTGTGATACTCTCAGAAAGCAATAAAGGGGTGTGTTGTCTGATTACATCGCTCCGCAACCCATTGAGGATTATCAACCGAGGAGGTTTGAGTTCCCTGATGAGGACATCTCGAGGTGCTCAAATCGAAAGATTGAGAGTAACCGATCCCGGAGGAGGGGCCTGACCCTGAATCCGAACGGGTTCTGATGTCTGATGGGGAGGTTAAGGTGGATGAGCTTTTGTTGCCCGGATAACGTTTGAATGCACTGACGGTGTGATTGTGCAGAAAATGGTGGTAACCTATAAAGACTGGCATGAGATGTTGCCGTTTGCATTGCATGGGTATCGAACGTCGGTACGCACATCTACTGGGGCAACTCCTTTCTCATTGGTATATGGAATGGAGGCTGTATTACCTGTTGAGGTTCAGATTCCCTCTTTGAGAGTCCTGATGGATGTCGAGTTTCAAGAGGCTGAAGGGGTAAGAACCCGGTAGGAAGAATTAAGCCTGATCGAGGAAAAGAGGCTAGCAGCCATCTGTCATGGGCAGTTATACCAGCAACTGATGAAGCGTGCTTTTGACAAGAAGGTACGACCTCGGGTGTATCACGTAGGTGATATGGTGTTGAAAAGGATCCTTCCTCCTCAAAACGATCGAAGGGGCAAATGGACACCGAATTATGAAGGTCCATTCGTGGTCAAGAAGGTTTTCTCTGGCGGAGCCTTGTTGCTAACGACCATGGATGGCGAGGATTTTCCATCCCCTGTGAATGCGGACGCAGTTAAAAAATACTTCGTATAAAGAAACCCGCTAGACGAAAAGAATAAAATAGTCCAGGCAAAAATGGGCATCCCGGCGAACCAAAAACGGAAAGAAAGGTTCGGGCAAAAATTAGGGATAAAAGAAAAAATGTACACCCGGCAAGTCAAAAACCTGAAAAGGCGACTTGGGCAAGAAGGGGTATCCCGGTGGACTAAAAACCCGAAAGGGCGGTCCAGGCAAAAGAGGGCTTGAAACGAACAATTGCGTCCAGCATGATCGTTTGCGCTTTGGTTAAGGCATCATGGATAATACCCGGTAGGGATCAATCAGAAACGTCTTGTTCAGAAGGCAGAAAGCACGGAGAGTCTGAGGACATACGGGGTGTAACCGAGTTGGAACTCGATGAGATCACGAGTTTCACATTGCCATTAGGATAGATTTTTCCTTTTGTGCGCGATTACCTCTTTTCAGGAATTGCTTCCTTTGTATTGCTCGACTTGAGCCACACTTTTCCAATCAATAAAATGCATATTCAGTCGAATAATTTTGTTTTTGTTTTTCATTACCGCTTTGATTGCAAAAACATCCAGATATTTTGATGAAGAATCTTTGCATTTTAAGATATACAGGTCCCTTCCAATGCATGTTTATAAGATTGAAAGCTTGAAATCTTATTTGGAAGTTTGAGTGACCCAAGTGTTGAAGTCTTGACACACCTGGGGCACGGTTTTATCTAACGATCTGTTTTGTAGGTACTGTTAGGTATTTTCACTCACTTGCAGGTTGTGGTGTGGAAGCTTGTCGACAAAAACAAATCCCCATGGAGTCCAGACAGGGACGAATGAATGTGAGGGGATGACGAGAAGACGTCGAGACGTACGGCGATCCTTGATTTTAATCAAGAAGACTCTTCAAAATCGGAAGATTGGAAAGTCTGTAGAAATTCCCCGCGGAGTCCAATCAGGGATGAGTGAATGGGTAGAGAAGTGGCGAAGAGGCGTTGAGGCGTACGACGACCTTTAGAATTAATCAAGAAGACTCTTCAAAGTCGGAAAATTTGAAAGTCTGTATAAATCCCAGGAGTACGTTTCCGTCGAGCACGGAGCGATTTGGAATACAAGATGATGGAGCAGAAAAGGTCCAAACGAGTCTGGGAATTCTCAAGAGTGGAAAGCTGATACGAGATCGGGAGGTGGATACCAGGGTCCGACGAGTCGATGGGTGTTCTATACCAATTTTTCTCATTTCCACAGCTTGATCCCCAAGCAGAATTAGAGGACCAACTCCCTAGCAGATCAAGGTCTGTGACTTCCCCAGCCGAGTCAGGATGGTTATCCTCGGCAGGTTTAAAACAGTGTCCTCAGCAGCCAGTCCTGAAGGTTGCTATTCCCCGAGTGGAGCGGGTTTCAATGAAATATATCTCCAGCAGTGTTCATCCTACCAGTGGATCGGATAATTTTCCGTAGCAGACTGATATCTGCATCCCCAGCTGAGTGTATCCTGCATGTGGATTGCATGGGTTACCCCCAGCGGAGTAGCATTCATTTCCCCTAGCAGGGTCAGGATGGTTATCCCCAGCAGGTGTCAGATCGATGCTTCCCCAGTCGCCATGCCTGGAGGTGGCTGTTTCCCAGCAGAGTATCGGTGAGCATTTCCCCAGTGAAGTCGTCAGGTATCTGTGGGGTTTCCCCAAAGCAGGTTCAGGATTGATATCCCCAGCAAGTCAAAGATTGTTGTATCCCCACAGAGTGCAAAGGAAGTTCTTCCCCAGCAAGGGTTACCTTTTCCCAGCAGCAGTATTATTCCCCAGCAGGGTGGAATCGGAGTATTGACGAGTTCCTCAGCAGAGTGTCTCGTGCTCCTCAGAAGAGTCCCTTGAGGGGGATGCTTTTTATGCATTCATCATGTAGAGTAAGCATAGCATGTTGCATAGAAAAAATAAATCGCGTAGCATTTCCATAATTGTGGAGCATTACGCAGAAAAATCAATCATGCATCATATTGCACGCATAAGTTAGTCTCAAGCCGTGGTTACCGTTTGGGAGGTGGTTTTATCAGACAGTGAAGGTGTTACTCTGAGGAGTCTAGCATCATGGTTTTAATCAAGGATATTCCCCAGTAGTACGATACTGGAGGGTAAGTTTCTGTCGAGCAGAAATGGGAATGTTAATCAAGAAAGTTTCGGGGTTCAAGAAAAACAAGAAAGAAGATAATCCCCAGCTAAACGTGAAGTGTTTGTCTGCCAGGGTTGAATAGAGAGCAGTCGGCTCAGGGCTTGTCATCCTCAGCATGGGTCGTTGTGGCATTCCGGCCAGTTTCCGATTTCCAGATCGAAGAGGTTCTCAACAGTCAGGACGAAGAACTTGTGGCATTCCGGCCAGTTTCCGATTTCCAGATCGAAGAGGTTCTCAACAGTCAGGACGAAGAACTTGTGGCATTCCGGCCAGTTTCCGATTTCCAGATCGAAGAGGTTCTCAACAGTCAGGACGAAGAACTTGTGGCATTCCGGCCAGTTTCCGATTTCCAGATCGAAGAGGTTCTCAACAGTCAGGACGAAGAACTTGCGGCAATCCGGCCAGTTTCCGATTTCCAGATCGAAGAGGTTCTCAACAGTCAGGACGAAGAACTTGCGGCAATCCGGCCAGTTTCCGATTTCCAGATCGAAGAGGTTCTCAACAGTCAGGACGAAGAACTTGCGGCAATCCGGCCAGTTTCCGATTTCCAGATCGAAGAGGTTCTCAACAGTCAGGACGAAGAACTTGTGGCACTCCGGCCAGTTTCTGATTTCCAGATCGAAGAGGTTCTCAACAGTCAGGACGAAGAACTTGTGGCACTCCGGCCAGTTCCGATTTCCAGATCGAAGAAGCTCACGATGATTAGATCGATGCAGCTTGCGGCAATCCGGCCAGTTTCCCGGTATCCAGACCGAAGTGGTATCCAGACCGAAGTGGTATCCAGACCGAAGAGGTGTTCAGACCAAAGTGGTGTTCAGGCCAAGAAAATGAAAAAAGAAGAGAAAATTCCGGGGTCCAAGAAAATGAAAAAGGAGAGAGAATAGTAATCCCCAGCGGGTGTGGTGTTCAGATCATGGTTATCCCTGTGTTACCATTTATTTTGGTATCCAGGTCGACGTTTCTGTTTCGGTGATTAGGCCGACTTTCTCCGTTCCAGACGGATTTTTGGTTTCAAGGTTGTTCTTCGCCGATTCTGACAGGCGTTGTTAATTATTTTCCCATCAGAGCGCAAATTGTTCGTCTGTTCTTGGTATTCAATCACTCTTCATCCTGATCATCTGAAAGCCGAGGCTATTCATATCGACAGGTTCACAGTGGATTGAATAGGGGCAGCTGTAACACCTCAAAATTTGCCCTCCTCTCTTGGGACTAGCTTAACATATTGCATTGCATTTGTAGGTCATTAGGCATTGCATATTGCATATCATGTGGTTACATTGTGCAAGTCATCCTCACAAGTCTTGATCAGAAGATAGGAGGTCATGTGCAAGCTAGGGTTTCATTGGACTGGTCATTGATCATCTGAGGATGTGGAAGTTCAAATTAGGGTTTCATGATTCTCAAAGGATATTGGTCTTCATCTTGATTGAAGTGATTCATCATCATCATGGTTGGATTTCATCAAGTGTTGAAGCAGATTCCTTGAGATTAGGGTTTTGACCACTGGTCAACCCTAATCAGTTGCATTGGGCCAATCAGGGCATGGCTAGGAGATGGGGTCTATGATGGATATGGGGATCATTCCATGATTTTATTGAGATTATTGAGGCTAGGGTTTCATCCTTGAGCCATTTCATCAGAGGATTGGGGCTCAGTTTGATCTATGCATTGCCAAATTCATCTATCAGTTGAAAAAGTCAACTGTGGTCAACTGTGCTTGATTTTATGGATTTGGAGGTGGGAGAGAGGTGGATACACTTCATTCATGTTGGAACAAGTGTTATTTGATATTGCAAAGCTTAAGAATGGATAAAATCAAGTCAGAGTAAAAATTGCCAAAAATAGAAAGTGACTTGTAATGGAAGTTTCCAAAAATGGAAAGTTTTTGACCTCACAATTTCATGTCCAAAGAAGCTTCAAATGAAAATTTGTTCAACATAAAAGTTGTAGATCTTGTTCTAACCTTTCCAAAAAGTCCAAGAACTTGAAAATACCATGTATGGTTGACAAGTTATGGTCCATTCAATTTCAAAAATGACCCATAATCAAAGTGGCATAACTTCCACATGGAGTGTCCAAATTGAGTGATCTTTTTATGTGCAAACTCCATTTGACATGTACTTTCATGGTGCATAATTGGAATTCATCAAAAATGGTCAATGCAAAAAGTCAATTTTCAAGTGTACAGTTGAAAATCCAGGGGCAAAATGGTCCAAGTTGAGAAATAATGAGAATTTTGGAATGGGGATTTTTGCAACACCTCACATTTGCCAATTAGAGATGGTTTGAATGGTCATAAACATCCAAGGTGCAATATTTGGTTAAGTCACTTTTGAACTTCACTTGAAAAATGCATTTCATGGTATGGCATAGTGAAAATCAAAATTACACAACCAATGACCATGGGACAAGTTGCAACACATCACACATGTCATTTTGAGAGTGCGTGAGCTGTCATACAGCTGTCATGGGCCCCATAGTGAAAAGACATATTTGCCCTTGCTTAGTAAAGTCACATTTTGCTAATCACATTGCATTTTGCTAATTCATGATTAAGGATATGATTAAATGGAAGTATAAATACTTAATCATAACTAACTCTTGATCAGAATCACATTTCACAAGAAATTCAACAAACTTTTCCCTCCAATTCTCAAACTTCACCAAGAACATTCATCAACAAAATTGAGCAAAACTCCTTCAATTCTTCATCAATTCGTGTGGTTCCTTTTGTTGCCTTCTACATTCATCTCCTTCTTCAAATGTTTTGGCATTTGGCATCAAGAAACTCCACAAATCTCCACTGTTCAAAGTGTGTGCATCCATGGCATTTTGAAAATTCTTCCACTAGAAGCGATTTCGAGCGAACCTAACATCTCCAGTCAACATCCTGAAGCTTCTCTTGCATCTGTTTTGGATCAACACGCGCCAAGGCTTCAAGTTTCATCACTGTCTTCGAATTAAGGTGCCAAATCGAACCTCATGATTCCTTAAATTGTTATATGCATTGTGTAGATCGTTCATCATAGGTTAGCATGAAACTCGTGGTTTGCAAAATGATTGAGTGAGGTGAGAGATATGTCGAATTGTAGTTTGATGTTCATTCCTTTAAGCGCTCGATCCGGATTATGTAGTGAGAATTAGGCAATTTAGGTTACATATTTGTGATCCACGCACTTAGACGATTCCAACGGTTATAGATTTGTGAGTTTTGGTTGAGAAAAGCTTGAAACCGATGCTGCCGTTGAAGAACACATGTCGTGCGAAGAAGAAAGAGAATTCTGGAAAAAAGGATCGTTTGATCCGTTCGTTCGCAAGGCCAATTTCGAACTGTGTTTGCCGCCTTGTTCTGACCAATCGCGTGCTGCCAGCTCCTTTAATGGAGCGCAGCGTTTTGGACCGGTCAGGCTTATTTACGGTAATGCCACTGAATCCATTTTAGTTAAATAAAACACTTAATAATTATTTCATAATTCATTCAAACTTTAAAAAATCATAAAAAATTAATTATTAATCCAAAAATAGTGAGACTTTTTTTGATAGATCCCAAATTCTCTCTAGTTTTTTATAGGCATGGTACCATAAGTTGTGCATGGAGAAATGTTGACCTGGCATGTTGATCTTTGACTTGTGTACATTTTTTGCATGTTTTTCCATTTTCATCATGAAATGCTCATACATTTAAAGAAATGATTGAAATTTTTTGTGCTCATTCTAGACATGTTGATGGTGATTTCCATGTAAAGATTGTGATTTTTGGATACCTGATGATTGAGATATGATTTTTTGAATCTAGGTGTGACAATTTGTGTCACACCTAGCTAGGTCAACTTCATGAATTTATTTGCATGACCTATGATTGTTGGATTGGATTGAAATTTTGCATGGATGATCATTGATATGTTGAGAGGTCATGAGAAATTTTCTGGATTTTTCTATGGCATTTTCCATTTGATTGATAATTTTCTTCACTGTATTCTCATTATGCAACCTTGTGTGACACATGTTTGAATATCTTTTGTGAAATGTTCATATGGTGTTGGATGAAGATGAAATTTGGTATGCTGATTATAGACACATTGTAGGACATCACTGTTTTGGTCCCATTCATTTCTTAATTGTTTTCACTGTGTTATGAATTTTTGAAGTGAATGCTTGTGTTGATGCTATGGTTTGGCTTACATAATCTTGTCTGGATTTCTTGATTTTTATTGGCCTGGTTTCTTTTGGCCAATGGAGCTGAAAATTGACATGCTACTTGTTGATTATGTCCTGTTTAGGTGTGAATTATTTGAGGATTTTTGGAATTGTTTTGATATGCTTTTGATTGAAGTCTTTCTGTTTGGACTTTTGGTGTTGCATTTGACCTAGTTTGACTTGTTTTGGTCATGAAATGAATATGGTGAATGATATGAGTATGGGATCAATTGCATTTGCTTTCTATTTGTGTTAATTTGGTTTCGGTTGAGAATTGCTTGCTGTTTAGGATTTTTTTCTCCCTTGTGGACCCTAGGCTTGGCCTAGGGGTCTAGTTTCTCACATTTGGTGTGGATTTTCAGGATGAAATGCACAATGCTTAAGGAGAATGCTTCAAGTCAATTAAATTGAGATTGTTGGATGTTGAGAACTAATTTGACTTTGTTTTGTAGGTTGTGAAGCTTGAGCTTGAGCTTATAGCTTGCACTTATGTGCATTAACTTGTGTTGTCTGTATAGATTAACAATTTGCTGTTTACTGTTTGTCTGTCTGAGTACTGATGATACTTGATTGATTTCAGGTACATTTAGTCGCTTACAGTTCTTTAAGAACTTGCTTGCTGCTGCTTGGTTTTTAAACCACTTGAGGTAGGACTTCTATTCTTCATGTAGTCTGGAAGACCTGGCCTGTTACTTGGCCAGGCAACTGTCTGAAGTCCTCCTTAAGAGGCGATGTTTGTGGTTGTTTACATTTGTGCCAAGCAGGTAAAGACCTCTATGAGGCAATTGGTGGATCAAAGGGATATGCAATCTATCCCCCACTATTCTGTGAGTCGTCCCTCTGCTCACACGGCTGTGTGTTGATGCATTGGGACACAAACCCAAGATCTTGTGTTGTTGCACAATCGAGTCAGAGTCTTGAGCGTAGAAGGGTCCCTCCATTCTGGACCCACGCTCCTTTGTCTGAAGCTCTCCCTGGTCAGGGATAAGAGCTGTGAAGTCTAATCTTCACTCACCTTTTCATCTGCTTCACCTTGGCCCCGTAATGGCAAGGTTAAGAGCAAATACTACCCATGTACAGATGACTTGCTTCGGCAGTCAAACCCATTGCTTGAGCCTCACTTGATTGGTTATAGTGTGTGCTTTGTGAATATTTGTTTGCTCTGTTTGCTTGTATGCTTGTATGCTTGCTTCTTTCCTGGATAGGATTAGCTTGCAGTTGTGCAAGTAGGTAGAAACCTGAACTTAGGGCAATGATGCATGACAACACTAGGCTCGAGTCCAGCTCCCTGGTAGTGTGTCTTCCCTTGGTTTCTGGCTAAAATTTCTTTCCCTTTCAGGGGAACTACATCGCCCTGATCCTTGTGCCAGACGAGGTATGTAGGCAGGAGACCGTGCGAGGTCTCTCCGGGCACTTTTTTTTCTTTTTTGTGTGTGTTTACTTGTTATCTGATTGTGTTTGTTTGGTTCGGATGCCGATATAAGTCCAGTGATTGGCTTTCGGGCTCCACGTTTGTCGTCTTGCGTGTGTTTTGGTTCGGATGCTGATGTAAGCCCAGTGATTGGCATTCAGGCTCCATGTTTGCCTGTTTGGGTGCGTGTGTTGTTTGGCGTGCGTGAGCCGAACTACAGTAGCTCTGATTCTCGTTCCAGACGAGATATGTAGGCATAGGATGCGATGTCCTATCGAGCTCCCTTCTCTTAACCCCACCTGTGTTGTCTTCGGCGTGTGTGTGTGTGTGATGTTTTAGCAACCTTTTCTTTTCTTAAAACGTGGATCCCGTCGAGTACGACGGACGTGAGGGGTGCTAATACCTTCCCCTTGCGTAACCGACTCCCTTACCCTTTCTCTTTGGTCGCAAGACCATTTCCTTTCCAGGTTTCTCTGAGCGTTTCCTTTCCCTATCTTGGGATAAATAACGCGTAGTGGCGGCTCTGTGTTGTGTTTTTATTTGAGCCTCGCCGGTTGTTTTTCGCGGATGCGACAACCTCCACCGGATTGGTACAACTTCATCTCAATGGAAAATGAAAAACAAGGACACTATTTCAAAGAGAAAATGCTCAGGATCATGAATCTGGCCTCAATTTTCTCCAATTTCAAATATATAAAAAGATATAGGGATTTGAATTTTGAGGATCATGAACTGAGTTGCTTCGATTTGACCTTAAAGCAACTCAATCTTGTTGCCTACATTGGTAGGACTTCAGCCAACCAAATATAATGGTGAAGAATTGAGAGAGAATCGAAGAGATGAAAATTCTGGAAAATTACCTTCGAGGGAGCTTGAATCATGCTTGATCTTGCTTCCAATTGGCCTTGGTTTGACTTCAGAAGCTTGCATAAGTTGAATTGGATCAAGGAAAGGCTTGGATTCTTGGAGTTTCAACTTCAAAACTGAAGTGAAATAGAAACTCGATTTTCAAATGAAAACCTTTAAGATTGCCCTCTAATGGTGAGGGTTAGGATTGCAGGTTCAAAGCTTGGGTAAGGTCCCCCTAATGTTGAGCATGAAGGGTCTCATTTATAGGCAATGCAATTGGTTTTCACACCCTTCCATCAAAATTCCAAAAATAGCAATTCACCTTTGCATGGTTGCATGGGCGTGTGATAGGCCCATGAAATGATGTAATCAGGTCCAAATTTCATCATGTGCAATGCTGAAAGTGTGTCATGTGATCATGCAATGGAAATTGGAATGTGAACATGAAATTCATCCAAATGAAGCTTTGTGAAGAACACATGCGCAAGTCCTCCAATTCTTGGCCAAATAAGATGATCTTAGTTTTTTTGGAAAGGTGAGGTCAATGAGAACAACTTTCATGTTTAAACCCTTTCCATTTTAATCATGGATCATGATTAATTTTGAGGTGGAAGTTTTGGAAATCAAACATATTTGAAAATTTTCTAAGTATCAAGTCAAATGTTCACTTCTTCCACCTTGAATAACGTTTTCTATGGGTTTCACATGGAAAAGGTTCCTTCATCAAAGTTGTATATATTTCAAAAATATTCAATTTGGTCACCAATTTGACCTCATTTGGATTTTTCATGAAAGACTTATGCATTTTAGAAGTTGAGGAAAATCACTTATTTAATGGTAATTGCCCAAAATGACCTATAATGTTTCCTCTTGACACATTCATTTGCAAGTTGAATTTTAATTTATTCAAAGAATCAAAGTTGGATATGACATCTTAAATTTTATCATTAAACTTTAATGTCCTTCATCTCATAAACATTGAGAAAGTTATGATCCTTGGAAGTTGACCTCTTAACTAGGGTTCAGACAAAATAACCTCTAATCTTTCACCATAAAAAATGACTTTCCAAGCAAAACTAGATCTTGACTTCAACATTAAAGTTGTTTGTAATGTCATAAGGAGTAACCTTTCTCTTGGAATAATTTTCATATGACAAAATTTGTAGGAGATAGGGTCTAGGGAACCCCAGTTTTGACTAGTTGACTTTCTCTAGTCAACCATCATGAACCATCTTGCAAAATTGAAGTTCTCTTAATCTCTTGGACTCATGGAGGATCATATATGTATAATATGATGTATAATGAAGTATTCCTTAGAATATTTGATCAAATGATGAAGAAACTTGTTGAGGAAGTCACACAAGATACCCAAATGAATTAGGGCTTCCAGGGCAAACAAGCTTCAAAATCTTGATGATTTCTTGATCAAAATGATATGTGAAGATCATCGGGATCCATGTATGATGTCTATAGTCAATGTGAACCATCTCTTGATTAGTATCCTTACATTAAGGGTCTCAAACCCTATATATGAGCTTGATGAGGCATAAGTGAACACACACACTACCTACAAAAGAAGTAAACTATATATTGACATATTTTTGGTATTTTGGTTAGTAAATAATGAAAAATAAAGTATGATACAATCAAATGTTCTTGGTGATCTCTCCCAATGCAAACCCAATGAATGAGGGGTAAGGAGGATGCCAAGGTGTGAACCCAAAGCTAATGCATATGATGCAATAGCATGAGGGATCTTAGGGTCAAAATTGGGGTCTTACAATGGTTGCACTATGTTATAATATTTTGGACAAATTAGCAAGTTCAGTTTTACTATTACTATTGTAGCGGTAAATTCATGACCATCAAGTTATGGATAAGCTATACGTCAATAAAACCTGAGTCGCCACCGCGCTTTTATTGTTTCCAAGGGAAAAGGGAAAAGTACGAAAAAAACCCAAAGATAAGAAGTTTTCAAATCAAAACTAATAAAATGCCACAGATTACAGGTAAGGGGGTTGGTTACACAGAGGGAAGGTGTTAGCACCCAAAGTGTCCTAGGTACTCCTAGGGAGCACTTTCTTGTGTGCATATGTATTTTTGTACAAAATGATGTTTGCAATAAATAGAGTGGAGGGATGAGAAAATAATTCATTAATTACATTTTTGTGTTTGACAAGACCTTCGGACTTGTGCCTACGTACCAACATAAAATGAGGGATCAAAACCTCGTAGTTCGTGGTAACAATTTCAAAGTGGATGCATTTCTTTTAACAAAAGTTTAAGTTTAACAAAGGCACAAAAGGCCTAAAAAGGTTTGAATGAGTGTTAGTTCTTTTTGTATTTTGAAATTTGCAGTCAAATATAGTTAAGTTTATTTACAAGTTTGATTAAGAAAAGGAGTTTGAAAATGCAATGGCATAAGGCCAAAGTTTCTAATTTGCAAGAAAAGATCTAAGTTTTGGAAAAACACAAGCAAAGAAGATTTTAAAAAGGAGGGAGAGATTTGAAATTAAAAAAGTGGGGGAGAGATGAAGGGACTAATCCTAAGCAAAAATTTAAAAGTTAAGAGTTGAAAAGATCTGACCAATGGGCTGCAATGCAATAGACAAGAATGTCATATAGAAACCCAAATTTTCCTTGGACTTTAGAATCAAGCAATATCAATACACACATAGCAAGGTGAAGAGAAAGGAATCAAATAAATATAGCCACATCCAAGCTTAGCAACTCCATGATCTTCTTCATAATCTCCATGTATCAGATGACTTCAAAGATAGGCACTAAGCACAGGTTCAAAGTAACAACTTCAATCAGGCCATGTAGCAGATGAACTCAAATGGGATCTCAATATCTGCTTCAGATGAAGTTTCAATTCACAAGCACTTGGTTTCATGAAAGTTGGCATTAGCCAAGTCCTTTTGTATAGGGAGTGTTGCCTAATTCTAAGTCCAATGTCTCAGAGCAAATCCAACAGTCCACACAAAATATCTTTTAGGGTTTTTGTTGTTATTATGTACATTAAGGTCAAAAGACCACAAACACAAACAAGTATATACAATCACAATATAATCACAAGATAAGGCTCAAATGAGCAAAGTGAAAATGACATTAAGGTAAACAAGTAAAATGGTATGAATCATGGCAAATGAATAAAGACTTAAAAATTAAAGTGCATCAAAGTAAATGGCTTGAAATTAAATGTTAGTTGTTAGTTGATTAGAAGTTAGTATTGCTTTTGCTTTTGTTTTGTTTAAGTCATTCTTTGGAGAACACTCAACCCACTATTCAAAAGCATGGATCCTTGAACCAAGACATCTTCCAAAGAAAGGAAAAAAGGCCAAGTTTCCACACAATACCATGAAAGATGGGAGACTTACAATCTCACTTACTAGAATGGTATGCCTTTTGTGTCAACAATTTAGCGCTATGTTAAGCAATCGTAATTGGACTTATGTAGAAGTCACAACTATTTGAGGTCAGGCAATAGAAATTTTAGTGTTAATGCATGTTAGAGATATGGTATTATGAACCACACTCCTAAAATATACCACACTTTAAAGAAAGGGGTGGACCTAATCTCATCCATACTTATGTTGATTTTGTAATCAACTAGCCTTAGGATATAGAGATATCATAGGTCCATAAAATGAATGAGAAGAGAATGGGATTGAGATGAAGAGGGAGGGGAAATGGAATCAACAAAAATTGGTCAAAGGGGGACTTTTATCAAATTAAAATCATTCATTCATTTTGGGAGATGAAATATACATTTCATCAATCCCCTAAATCCAATGATTTTAACTCAACAAAGTCAAATCAACCTTGACCAAGGCCCAACAACATAATTCAAACTTAACAAGTCAATATCAAAAGCTCAACATAATTTATTTTGCATTTAAACAATTAAAATCAATTAAGTAATGCATTAAATTAAAATATGGTTGGTCAAAATCCTAAAACCTCATCAAAACACCAAATAAATGGCCATGAGATTTATCATAGGTCAAACAAGGTCAAAGGACCTTGGAGAAAAAATTTCATTAATTTTGGAAACTTCAAACTATTTTTAAATAATTAAAAATATTCACAAAAACAATTAAATCATGAAAAATATTAATAATGATCAAAAAATAATTTTAATTCAGAAAATGAAAGAGGAATTTATTTAAAAAATTTTGGTGAAACTCTCATGTTTTTTGGATCAATATTAAAATTAATCTGAATTAATGAAAATAAACCAAATAAAATAAAAATCGGAAAATAGGAAAAAATGTGGACCACTTGATCTCCCTCATTAATTGAGGTGACAGATCAAGTGGCTGCTAGCGCGCGTTCCATGGCTGACACAAGTCAAAGCGCTGCAGGATTGGTATGCAAAACCAAGGCACTAGATTAAAACATTTGAAATGGGTCATGTGGTTCAGATGAGTGTCAGCACGCCACCGGAGCCAAAGCTCCGGTCTCCTTCTCCGATGAGCTTCACCGGACTGGTTCACTCACAGCCATCACCAAAATTAAAAATAAGGACATGAATTCAAAGTAAAAATGCTCAGGAGCTCGAATCTGGCCTCAATTTCTCCTAACTCCAAGTATATTGAAAGATACAGAGAGTTGAATTTTGAGGTGCATGATCTGAGTCGCTTTGATCTGACCTCATAGCAAATAAATCTTGTTGCCTACATTGATAGGACTTCAGACAACCAAAGATCAAGAAGAATTATGGATAATTTTGTGAGAATCGAAGAGATGAAAATTTCTGGAAAATACCTTCAATGTAGGTCTGTATGAACACGATCTTGCTTTTGCTTGCTATTGATCTTTCTCTGGACAATTGATGGAGTGGAATTGAATGAACAAAAGGCACAGGACTCTTGCTTGCTATCATCGACTTATTATTGATTATAGTCGTATTACCGAATTTTATGTTCCTATCTGTTGATACCTTCATTTAAACACAAGGTTTACTCTATGCACGCGAAATATTAAGATATTATATATAATATAATACTATCTTCTCAACTATGCACATGAAATAAGAGAACGTATAAATGACATATAATATAATAGTTTGGTTTGGTAACATTTATTATACCAATAGTTATATGTATTTCCCAACTTTAGTTCTGGTTCTACGCATATATTTGCATTCAAGTGCTCCAATTCCTTACCATTTTAATTATCAACCTCATGTTGTAATATAATATTGACAAAAATAGGGAATCCACTTACACTTCCAATTTTCTTTATGTGTACATTTCCGAATTGCTTTATGTATAGTCACCATAGGCACTATAAACAATGATATAGCCTGTCCAATTTAAAATATCCACTCTATCCAATAAAGCAAATAGTTGGTGCAACTTGCACTCAATGGTAAGTTCTACATGGGGCATGTTGTACTTCCAACAGTCAACTTTTCTCTTATTTTTTTTCAAAACCACTTTCTTATCACTTTAAAATACCACCTTGTAACACCTCAAAATTTGCCCTCTTATCTTGGGACTAGCTTAACATATTGCATTTCATTTTTTAGGACATTAGTCATTGCATCTTTTCATATCATATGGAAACAATGTGCAAGTCATCCTCCCAAGTCTTGTTCAGAAGATAAAGAGGTTAAAAGATTCAAGCCTAAGGGTCTCATGAATTGATCACTAATCATCTGAGGGTTGGTGCTTCAATTAGGGTTTTCTTGGCTCCTCAAGGAGATTGATCATTATCTTGGTTGGAATGGTACATCATCATCATCATGTTCTTATCATCACCAAGAGATTCATTGTGCTTGATCATGTTCCTTGAGATTAGGGTTTTGACCTCTGGTCAACCCTAATCAACTGCATTGTGCCAATTAGGGCTTGTCAAGGAGATGAGGTCTTTCATGGAGATGGGGGATCATCATATGGTTTTATTGAGCTTGTGGAAGCTAGGGTTTCATTTTGGAGCCATGTCATCAGGAGGTTGAGGCTCAAGCTCAACAGTCAAGCTGAAATTCATCTATCAATCAACAAAAGTCAAACAAAGTCAACCAAAAGTCAACTGATGGATTTGGAGGTGGGAGAGGGTTAGAAACACTTCATTCATGTTCAAACAAGTTTCGTTTGACATTTCAAACATCAACATTGAAGGAAATAAAGTCAGATGAAAACTTTCCAAAAATAGAAAGTGACTTGTAATTCAAAATTGCCAAAAATGGATAGGTTTTCTCCTCAAGATTACATGACCAAAAATGCTTCAAATGAAATTTTGCCCAACATAAAAGTTGTAGATCTTGCTCTCACCTTTCCAAAAAGTCCAAGAACATGAATTTCTCATGTGTGGTTGGCAAGTTATGGATCAATCTTGGTCAAGAAATTGGAACTTCAAAAGTGCATAACTTTTGAACCAAAAGGCCAAATGGAGTGGGATTTTTTTGCCACATTCTTATTTTGACATGTTCTATCCAATTCAAGCATCATAATCCATGAATTTCCATTGCAAAAAAATTTGAATTTCCATTTGAATTTGGAGGGAAAATTGCAATTTGAAAAATAGGCATGGCATTCACTTCCAATCACTTGCTTTGGCCTCTACACAACATTTCCAAGTGAATTAAGACAGAAAATGAGCACTGTTACATTGCTTTCATGCACATGAGGGTGAATTGCAAAATTGGTCATAAAACTTGGTTTTCCTTAATCCACTTGTATTTTGGCTAATTGTGATTAGCAACCTCATTAACAGGACATATAAGAACCTAATCATAACTGTTTTCTTCATTAGCATAACAGAATTCTGAAATCTAGATCTAGATCCAAAAACTCTTCATTTTTTCTCTCTCACTTTTCTCCAATTTTTTGCATAAACTTTGTTTGGTTCTTGATCCAATCATCATCTACTAGCATAATTGGAGTTGTTTGAAGCAAGATCCAAGGGATTTCTTCAAGATTCGAGGACTGTTGAAGCATGTGTTCATCAATGGCAATTTGATTTTCCAGCTAGATCGTGCACAATTAACACTCAAGCCTTCATCCAAATCATCATATGAGAGCTAGGGAACTTCTGTTTGGACTTCTAAAGGCCTGAATACACGTGTTTCACTTCTGCCATTCAATTGAGGTTAGAATTCGACCATCATGATTCTTAAAATTGATTGATGTATCTTGTAGATCTTTCTTAGGTGGTTAATCTGCAATTTAAATCATTGAAATCCATGCTGAAATGAACAAGTTACATTGATTTTAAGTTTGATGAGTGAAACTTTCATGGCTCGAATCTTTGAACCTAGGTCGAATTAGGTTAAAATAAGCTTAGATTCATGTTGCATGTTGAAAGATGATTCCAATGGTGTGGTTTTTGTGAATTTCTGTGACGATTTGTTCTTGAGATGATGAACGCGTATGAACTTGGTATGAATATTAGGTTTTCACTTCCTAGAACGCGTTTGATCCGTGTAAGCGTTGCCTGCATGTTTTTTCTTGTTTCTAGGCCATGCATTGGACCACGTGTCCTGGTCCTTTAGTGAAACGGTGAGTTTCACACTGTAGCACGCTCAATTTCAAAACCGGACGTGCTTCGATCCTCAGCTGAAACATTTTCAAACTTTGCCTTTGTATTTTATTTCATTATGCCATGCCATCCATATACCATGCTTCCATGTGATTTTTATTTTTTCATTCACTTAGGAAAATCATATCTCCATGATTATTGATCCAAATTGACTGGGATTTTTTGCATGATGATCCTCATGATCTCTAGAATTTTATGATATTTTTTCCACAATTTGTGCCTGGCTGGAATTAAAATGGACCTAGGGTTTGTGTATGTATGTGCTTTCTTGACCTTGTTTGCCAAAAGCTTCATGAAATGATGGATTTTAATCCAATGACTGTGAAATTTTGCATGCTTAAAATAGGTGTGACAATGTGTGTCACACCTTTGCTTGCTTGACTTGTGGATTTTCTTTTCCATACCAATTAAATGCCAAATGATGTGAATTTTTGCATGATGCTTCTTCTGGATGTTAGGATTGATCATAATTTTTTGTGGAATGTTTGGATGCATTTCCAATTTGTTTGAGATTTTCTCTTCTGGCTTGCCATTTGTGGACCTTTTGATAGTCATGAACTTAGATGATTTGTGAAATGCTTGATGTTTATCATATGAACTTGAAATTTTGCACATTGATTCTAGACACTTTGAAGTTTATCTTGGCTTTGATTGGATGCATTTATCATGTTTGGATTCTGTTTTAGGCTTGTGTGAAGTTGATGTATGAAATTGTGCCTCATTTGTGCTTGTTTGCCTTACCTTGCCTTAGGGAATTTCTTTGCCATGTCTATACTTGTCCAAATGCTTTAAATTTTGGTGTGTTGATCATGTGATGAGTGCTGTTTAGCCATGATTTTTCTTGGGATTTATTGAATTATTTTTGAGTTGATGTGGATTGGTTCATTCTGTTTGCTTCAATGAGCTTTGAACTTGCATGCTTTGCCTTAGATGCTTTGTGAAATGAACTTGGTTGATGCTATGAACATGAGACCACTAGGATGTTGTTCTTAATTGATTAAGCTTGATTCTTGCCAATTTTCATGTTCTGTTTTGAATTATTTCTCCCTCTTTGACCCTAGGCCTTGTCCTAGTGGTTAGTGCTTATGTTTGAGTTATGTTTTCAGGACAAGAAGCATATGGCCTTGAGGAGTTTGATTCATTTTCTCATTTGGATTGATGTTTGATTGATATTGATTAACATTAAGTTGTTTTGTAGGTGGATTAGCTCCTTTGAGTTGAGCTTGTGCTTTGCACATTGTAGCTTGTTTGCTTGTGTACAGTTAACTGTTGACCATTAGTTTGTCTGTTTGGCTTTTTGAGCTGTATACTGACTGAGTTAGATTGTTTTCAGGTACATTAGTTGCTTAAGTTCTTTTGAACTTGCTTTTGCTGTTGCTTGGTTGCTTAACCAATTTGAGGTATAATGTCTCTGACTCCATGTAGTCTGGAAGACCTGGCCTGTTATTTGGTCAGGCACCTGTCTGAAGTCCTCCTTAAGAGGCAATGCTTGTGTATGTTTATCTTTGTGCCAAGCAGGAAAAAACCTTTGATAAGGCAATTGGCAGATACAAGAGATGTGCAATCCATCTCCTGCTATTCAGTTGAGTCATCCCTTTGCTCACACAACTGGTGTTGATGCATTGGGGATATTAACCCAAGATCCTTGTTGAGTCAGTCATAAGTGTAGAAGGGTTCCCACTTTCTGAACCCACACTTTCTATTGTCTGAAGCTCTCCCTGGCCAGGGATAAGAGCTGTGAGGCACACCCCTCACTTCCCATTTCATCTGCTTCACCCTAACTCTCAATGTTAGGGTTAAGAGCTAACATCACCCGATTACAGTTGGCTTGTGTTTCACAGCCTAACCCTTGTGTGAGCCCACTTTGTTTGTATATAGTGTGTGCTAATTGTGTGTATGTTTGCTTTGTGTTTCTTGTATGCTTTGCTTTGCCTGTTTAGGATAGCTTGCTGCCTGTGCAAGTTAGATAGAAAACTCAACCTAGGACCATTGTGGAATACATGATAACTATTAGGCTCGAGTCAGTCTCCCTTCTAGTTGATCATTTCCCAGTCTCTGGTTAGGAGAAGGTTTCTCCCCTGTTAAGGGGAACTACGTTGCCCTGATCCTCATACCAGATGAGGTACGTAGGCAGGAGATCGTACGAGATCTCTCCGGGCACCCTTTTTCTTTTTGTGTGTGTTTGCTTGACAGTTATTAGGCTCGAGTTCCAGACTCCCTATTAACTTGTTGTTTGTTATCCTTCTTGTGTGTGTTAGGAGATGGATGTAAGCCCAGCGATTGGCATTCCGTATCCTATTGTTGTGTGCGGAGTCTGATGTAAGTCCAGCGATTGGCATTCGGTTTCCATGTTTGCCTGTGTGCGTGTGTTTTGTTTCGGCGTGCGTGAGCTGAACTACGGTAGCTCTGATTCTCATTCCAGATGAGATACGTAGGCATAGGATGCGATGTCCTAGCGAGCCCTTTCCCCTCTTCTCTCACCTGTGTTTCTTTCTAGTGTGTGTGTGTGATGTTTGTGAGCAGTTTTAGCAACCTTTCTTTTATCCTTTTGAGCGTGGATCCCATCGAGTACGACGGATGCGTAGGGGTGCTAATACCTTCCCTTCGCATAACCGACTCCCGATCCCATCTCTCTTTGGTCGCGAGACCATGTCCTTTCCAGGTTTACTTCAAGCGTTTCCTTTCCCTCTTTGGGATAAATAACGCACGATGGCGGCTCTGTTTGTTTTTGTTTTAGCCCGCCGGTTGTTTTTCGCGGATTGCTGGTCCATCTTCCCTAAGCGAGTCTCTCCTAGCGTTTTCTAGGATAGTTTAGGTTGCTCGTGATGCTCTATTTATTGCATTTATGATTATTATGTTGTATATATTTGCATAAATGTTTGCATGCATCATACTATCATGTTGTTGTCCTCTGTACAGGTGGTTCCTCTGTTTTGGGGGGTGTTCTGAGTGGGGCTAAAACCCAGGCCCGAGTATACACCTAGGATTAGTGTGGTCTCATGTTGCCTCTCATGTTAGGTCAACATGTTTTGGGCGACGTGACATACCACAAGCCGGACGAGGTTCTTTGAGGGAGCTCTTCCTTTGTGGAGTATCCACTCTGGTTGAGTAACTTCATCTGAACTATTGACTTCGGTGACCGTGCTTTCCCGGATCTTTGGTTTAGATGATCTTAAGAGAGCTACAACGGCACACCCGAAAGGGCAAACCCGTTGAGTATCTTTGCCCGATTGTCGAGACTATTATCCGCCTTAGGATAACCTGATTAGAATTTACCTGTGAGGGGAGGGTTGATTCTTACAGATGCATGTTCAGATGGTGGCTTTGATGATGACTAATGGTTCAGTTGTTGATCAGAGTCCTATTTATAAGTCGGATTTATGGATTTATTTCCGAGACGCCGGAGTTCTGTCCGTGTTATTTATCAGTGGGGATCCGTTTATTTCAGGATTCCCCGGGCTGGTTCAGAGGGTCTTATGGTTATCTGTTCAGAGAATCTCTGGTGGTGATGATGATGGTGTATCCTTCAGTTCCGTTTATTTAGGAACCCTTGAGTTGTACTTATGGTTGCTCAGTACTTCAGATGGTTGTGATCAATTCAGAGGCCGTAACTCAGTGCAGTAAATGTTCAGATGACTTGGAGGATGGCACAGTGCATTGCATTCACGCATCAGCATCATCCACATTTTGCATTCATCGGCATCTAACTCATGTCTATCCATACTAAGGGTACATTCTCGATTGAGATTCTGGTTGAGAGACATCCTGATGTAAGAATATTGTCGCCGAATTATTATCTGTCTAGATGAAACCAGGATCGAAGGACAGAATGTTCCTCATATGGATAGACATTGCATTCATACATGAATCATAATAACTTGTCTTCTATTTTGCAGGTGTCGGTGTCTAACCTGTTTGATTGACACAGGAATGATGAATTTCCCCAATGCCGACATTCTCGAATTAAAAGAGATGATAAGGGAGTTGTCCAACGTTGTACGAGGGCTCGCCAAGGGGCAGAAAGCGATCGCCGAGAAGGTGGAGAGGATTGAAAACTGGCTGAGAATGGGGGGAACCCAGGGAGATGCTCTGTCGTCTGGAGTAAAGAAGCCCTCTGGCGGTAGTCAGCACAAGAAGGAGGTTGAATCAAGGGATGTGCATGCCAAAAGGGGTAAAGATCGTTATCACCTGTATGCTGCTGCATTGACTATTCCTGCTGGTAATTCATCTGTACTACAGCAGCGGCAGTCACCTCCACAGAGAACACAGAAAGTTGGGTGCCAAGTGAGAAGAAGGACGACAGATCGTCATTTTAATAAGCCGCCCGTGACGTATGCCTCTCTGTTTAAAAGGTTGAAGGATCTTGGGTTGGTGCAGCCAAGGACATTGGTTCCAGGGAAACCGGAGCAGAGGCTTGCAAGTTATGATGAGAATGTCAGGTGCGAGTTCCATGCTGGTGCACCCGGACATCACATTGAGGATTGCAAAGCTTTTAAGCATGTGGTCCAGGACTTGGTGGATTCTAAGGCAATCAACTTTGCACCGTCTCCAAATGTGAATGCTAATCCCACGCCGATGCATGGCCCTATGGGGGTGAATGTGATGTCAGAGGATAAGAGAAAAATAGAGGTGACAGATGTGAACCAGTTGAGGACTTCAATGTCTGTGGTCAAGAGACATTTGATGAAGAATGGAGTTTTCCCTGGTTGTGATAATCGTTGTGTTGCTTGCACCGTCACTACAAATGGGTGTGTAATGCTGAGGGAGACGATTCAAAGAATGATGGATGAAGGACGTCTCCGATTTGAGAAAGTTGATTGGGGGAAGGAGGACATCTTTGTCAGCCACCTGTCATCATTCAAGCAGGTAGAAATGGACAGTGAAATATTCGAAACACCATGTCAGGCAGTTGAGACCGTCAAGGTAAAGGATGCCATCTGTGCTGAGAAAGAGAAGAAGCTGTCCATTTCTTCTTACAAGCAAGCCATGGAAGTGGTGAAGAACGGAGAAGTCCTAGGCTGGGGAAAGATCATAGACATTGTGGTGAAGGCGGATATGTTTGGGGTTGGCTATCAGCCAGATCAAGACTTGTTTGGGAAAAACAGAGGATGTCGCCCACCGTTCACATTTGTCAGTGCTGGAATGTTGGATCCAGGTCACGCCTGTACAGTAGGTGGAGAGATTGACAGTGACTGTGAACTGGACTCGTGGATAAAAGCGTGCGTACCAGGGAGCTGGAAGGCCTCAAAGATCATCACTGTCACTCATCCGGAAGAGTAATATTTTCTGTTTTCAATTCTGTTTGCATGAAAACCGTACGTTTTGCCCGAAACGTAATGGTCCATTGTAAGGGCCATCTCATGTGTTTCATTTTGCAACATTTTGCATCATTAATAAATGGATGTTTTTCACATTAAAAGCGGTGTTCCCTGTTTTTCATTTATTTGTGCAGTTTTAAAATAAATAAAAATGGCAATGTTTGTTTTCATTTTTCCCCTTTTGATTTGTCTCGTTCTGACTTCGAAAAATAATTCTCCTGATCTCGTTGATAACAATTCGGTTACACCTCTATATGACTTCGACAATCCGATCTATCATGCCGAAGAAGAAGGCGAAGAAGATTGTGATCTGCTGGAAGATTAACCAGGTTGTTGAAACAAGAGGAGAAGGTGATTCAACCGCACAAGGAGCGATTCAAGATTGTTAATCTAAGCACCGAGGAGGTCAGAAAGGAAATGAAATTTGGGGGCCGCTTCAGAGGCAAGTCGAGAGCAGAATGGTAGCCCTGTTGAAAGAGCATGTGGATACCTTCGCCTGGTCGTGTCAGGATATGCCAGGGTCGGATACCGATGTCGTTGTGCACAAGCTACCATGGAGAGAAGATTGTCCTCTAGTGAAGCAGAACGTTGGTGCTACTTATCAGAGAGCTATGGTGACTTTGTTTCATGATATGATTCATCATGAAATCGAGTGCTATGTTGATGACATGATAGCAAAGTCCCAAACAGAAGAGGGGCATCTGGTAGATCTGGCCAAGTTGAGTGGACCAGTTGAGACAATTCAAACTGAGGTTGAATCCGAATAAGTGCACTATCAGAGTGCGGTCCGGTAAGTTGCTGGGGCTTATTGTGAGTGAAAGAGGAATCGAGGTTAATCCTGCTAAAAAAAAAGCAATACGAGAAATGCCTGAACCGAAAACAGAAAAAGAGGTTCGTGGTCTCTTAGGTAGATTGAACTACATTTCATGGTTCACATCTCATCTAACAGCCACGTGTGAGCCCATTCAAGTTGGAAAAAAAAAAGAAAAAAAAAAGAAAAGATCAAACGGTCAGGTGAAATAATGATTGCCAAGGGGCATTGAAAGAAAAAAGAATAAGTTGCAGGAACCTCTGATTCTGTTGCCTCCCTATGGAGAGAGACCATAAACCCTATACTTGACAGCCCTCGAGGGGTTTATAAGGTGTGTATTGGGGCAGCATGACGAGTCTGGTCGAAAAGAGCATGCAATTTACCTTAGCAAAAAGTTTATCGACTGTGAAACATTACATTCACTGCTCGAGAAAACTTGTTGTACTTTGGCATAGGCTGCTCGCCGACCGAGACAGTATATGCTAGTTCATACCACTTCGTGGATTTCCAAGATGGATCTGATCAAGTATATGTTTGGGAAGTCAGCATGGACCAGACGGGTTGCGAAAGGGCAAATGATGTTGATTGAATATGATATTCAGTATACCTCTCAGAAGGCAATCAAGGGGAATGTATTGTCTGATTACCTCGCCCAGCAACCCGTAGAGGATTATCAACCAAGGAAGTTTGAGTTCCCTGATGAGGACATCTCGAGGTCCTCAAATCGAAAGATTGTGAGGAACCGATCCCGGAGGAGGGGCCTGACCCTGAATCCGAACGGATTCTGATGTCTGATGGGGTTAACGTGGATAAGTTAGTGTCGTTTTGGTCACGCCAAAAAGATCCCACATTCCTTTTGTGGTCCGCATAACATTTGAATGCGCCGATAATGCGGCAAGTATGAAGCTTGTATCCTGGGTATTGTACCTCGGTGCATCTACTGGGGCAACGCCTTTCTCGCTCGTGTATGGAATGGAAGCGGTGCTACCGGTTGAGGTTCAAATTCCCTCTTTGAGAGTCCTGATGGACGTGAAATTGCAAGAGGCTGAATGGGTAAGGACCCGGTACGAAGGGTTGAACCTGATTGAGGAAAAGAGGCTGGCGGCCATCTGTCATGGACAGTTATACCAGCAAAGGATGAAGCGAGCTTTTGACCGAAAGGTACGACCTCGAGTATATCACGTGGGTGATATGGTGCTGAAAAGGATCCTTCCTCCTCAAAACGATCGTAGGGGCAAATGGACACCCAATTATGAAGGTCCATTCGTGGTCAAGAAGGTCTTCTCTGGCGGAGCCTTGTGGTTGATGACCGCGAATGACGAGGATTTTCCATCCCCTGTGAATGCAGACGCAATTAAAAAATACTTCGTATAAAGAGACCCGCTGGACGAAAAGAACAAAATAGTCCAGGCAAAAATGGGCATCCCGGCGAACCGAAAAAAAATGAAAAAAGGTTCGGGCAAAAATTAGGGATAAAAAGAAAAGAACTGTACACCCGGCAAGTCGAAAACCTGAAAAGGCGACTTGGGCAAAAAAGGGTATCCCGGTGGACTGAAAAACCGAAAGGGCGGTCCAGGCAAAGGAGGGATTGAAGCGAACAACTGCGTCTGGCATGATCGTTTGTACTTTGGATGACATATGGATAATCCCCGGTAGGGATCAATCGGAAGCGTTTTGTTCAGAAGGCAGAAAGCACGGAGAGTCTGAGGACATATGGGGTGTAACCGAGTTGGAACTCGATGAGATCGCGGTTTCACATTGCCATTAGGATAGATTTTCCTTTTGTGCGCAATTACCTCTTTTCAGGAATTGCTTCCTTTGTGTTGCTCAGTTTTGAGCCACATTTTTTTTCAATCAATAAAATGCATATTCAGTCAAATAATTTTTGTTTTCGTTTTTCATTACCGCTTTGATTGCAAAAACATCCAATTGTTTGTGATAACGAATCTTTGCATTTTAAGACATACAGGTCCCTTCCAATGCATGTTTATAAGATTGAAAGCTTGAAAGGTTGAGTGACCCAAGTGTTGAAATCTTGACACGCCTGGGGCACAGTTTTATCTAACGATCTCTTTTGCAGGTGCTGTTAGATCTTTTCACTCACTTGCAGGTTGTGATGTGGAAGCTTTGGATAAAGATCCCCGAGGATTCCGATCAGGGACGAATGAATAGAAGAATGGTGAAAGGACGGCGAGAGACGTACGACGATCCCTGGATATTAATCAAGAAGACTCTTCAAAGTCTGAAGATTAAAAAGTTTGTACCAATCCCAGGAGTTCGCTCTCCGTAGAGTACGGAGAAGTCAAGAATACAAGGTGATGAATCAGAAAAGTCCCGACGAGTCTGGGAGTTCTCAAAATTGGAAAGCTGACATTGGAGTTGGATATGGAATGCCATGGTTCGACGAGTCGGCGGGTGTTCAGTACCTGACTTTCCCGATCTCTCCAAGCAGTGTCAGGGTTGTTACTTCCCCAGCAGATTCAAGGTCTGTGGATTCCCAAGCAGAGTGGGGACTGTTACCTCCTCAGCCGATTCAAGGTTTGTGTTTCCCCTAGCAGGGTCAGGATGGTTATTCCCCAGCAGGTTGCAGATTGGTGTTTCCTCAGCAGCCAGGCCCGAAGGTTGCTATTTCCCAGCAGAGGTATCTATTGGTAGTGGTTTCTCCAAGCAGAGTCGGGATTGATATTCCCCAGCAAGTCAGAGACCGTTGTTTTCCCCGCAGAATGCGTTGGGAGTTTCTTCCCCAGGGAAGTCCCCAAGTGGATCGGGTTCAGTGGAGGTCATCCCTGGTAAGGGTGGTCCTTTCCCCAGCAGCAGTGCTATTCCCCAGTAAGGTGGAGTTGGAGTGTTGGCGAGTTCCTCAGCAGAGTGTCTCGAGCTCCCCAGAAGAGTCCCTTGAGGGGGATACTTTTTATGCATTCATCATGTAGATAAGCATAGCATATTGCATAAATCGCGTAGCATTTCCATGATTATGGAGCATTACGCTGAAAAGAATATCATGCATCATTATTGCAAGCATAAGCTAGTCTCAAACCGTGGTTACTGTTTGAGAGGTGGTTTCGCCCGAAGGTGAAGATGTACTCTAAGGAGTTTAGCATCGTGGCGCTGGGTCAACGGTATTCCCCAGTAGCGCGATACTGGAGGAAGATTTCTGTCGTGCGAGACGGAAGTTTGAAGATGTTACTCTGAGGAGTTTAGCATTGTGATTTTGGAGCAACAGTATTTCCCAGTTAGTCCCCGGCAAGCATCTGCCTGGTTTTGACATACGTGGATGTCATCCTTGTGATACCAGTAAGTGTCGTGTCGATCCCCGTAATGTCTGTTTTCTTTGGTGTCAATAAACATCATTGTTCGATGTCCAGTAAACGTCGACTTCCCTCCCAGTCATTGGTCAATGTCTGGTCGAGTTTTCTTTGGTGTCAGTAAACATCATTGTTCGATGTCCAGTAAACGTCGAGTTCCCTCCCAGTCATTGGTCAATGTCTGGTCGAGTTTTCTTTGGTGTCAGTAAACATCATTGTTCGATGTCCAGTAAACGTCGAGTTCCCTCCCAGTCATTGGTCAATGTCTGGTCGAGTTTTCTTTGGTGTCAGTAAACATCATTGTTCGATGTCCAGTAAACGTCGAGTTCCCTCCCAGTCATTGGTCAATGTCTGGTCGAGTTTTCTTTGGTGTCAGTAAACATCATTGTTCGATGTCCAGTAAACGTCGAGTTCCCTCCCAGTCATTGGTCAATGTATGGTCGAGTTTTCTTTGGTGTCAGTAAACATCATTGTTCGATGTACAGTAAACGTCGAGTTCCCTCCCAGTCATTGGTCAATGTCTGGTCGAGTTTTCTTTGGTGTCAGTAAACATCATTGTTCGATGTCCAGTAAACGTCGAGTTCCCTCCCAGTCATTGGTCAATGTCTGGTCGAGTTTTCTTTGGTGTCAGTAAACATCATTGTTCGATGTCCAGTAAACGTCGAGTTCCCTCCCAGTCATTGGTTAATGTCTGGTCGAGTTTTCTTTGGTGTCAGTAAACATCATTGTTCGATGTCCAGTAAATGTCGAGTTCCTTCCCAGTCATTGGTAAATGTCTGGTCGAATACCCTCTGATATGTCGCCATCGGAGTGGTGATTGGTGTTACTGCCGGCGTTTCCAGCGGAATTATCACAAGAAACTGGAGAGCGGGGTCCAAATGGAGAAAGGGAAGTGTTGAGGCATTTTCTGGAGAACGGGGTTCACAATGACGATCACCAGTTATCGTCAGGCGACTGGAGCACCAAATGGAGAATGGGATTCATTATTGGCAAACAAGATGCCGGGGTTCAAATGCGGTGATCCGGGATCATTCGCGTGAAAGAAAAATTGTCCGGGGTTCAAGAAAAGAAAAAAGGAAATCGTAAAGTTCCGGGGTTCAAGAAAAGCAAAAAAAGAAGATGATAATAATCCCCAGCGGATAGGTGGTGTTCAGGCCATGGTTATCCCTGTGTTACCATTTATTTTGGTATACAGGTCGACATTTTTGTTTCGGTATTCCGGCCGACTTTCTCCGTACCAGACGGGTTCTTCTTTCAAGATTGCATCCTCGCCGATTCTGACAGGCATTGTTAATTATTTCCCATCAGAGTGCAAATTGTTCGTCTGTTCTTGGTATTCAATCACTCTTCACCCTGATCATCTGAAAGTCGAGGCTATTCATATCGACAGGTTCACAGTGGATTGAATAGGGGCAGCTGTAACACCTCAAAATTTGCCCTCTTCTCTTGGGACTAGCTTAACATATTGCATTTCATTTTTTAGGACATTAGTCATTGCATCTTTGCATATCATGTGGAAACAATGTGCAAGTCATCCTCCCAAGTCTTGTTCAGAAGATAAAGAGGTTAAAAGATTCAAGCCTAAGGGTCTCATGAATTGATCACTAATAATATGAGGGTTGGCGCTTCAATTAGGGTTTTCTTGGATCCTCAAGGAGATTGATCATTATCTTGGTTGGAATGGTACATCATCATCATCATGGTCTTATCATCACCAAGAGATTCATTGTGCTTGATCATGTTCCTTAAGATTAGGGTTTTGACCTCTAGTCAACCCTAATCAGCTGCATTGTGCCAATCAGGGCTTGTCAAGGAGATGAGGTCTTTCATGGAGATGGGGGATAATCATATGGTTTTATTGAGCTTGTGGAAGCTAGGGTTTCATTTTGGAGCCATGTCATCAGGAGGTTGAGGCTCAAGCTCAACAGTCAAGCTGAAATTCATCTATCAGTCAACAAAAGTCAAACAAAGTCAACCAAAAGTCAACTGATGGATTTGGAGGTGGGAGAGGGTTAGAAACACTTCATTCATGTTCAAACAAGTTTCATTTGACATTTCAAACATCAACATTGAAGGAAATAAAGTCAGATGAAAACTTTCCAAAAATAGAAAGTGACTTGTAATTCAAAATTGCCAAAAATGGAAAGGTTTTCTCCTCAAGATTACATGACCAAAAATGCTTCAAATGAAATTTTGTCCAACATGAAAGTTGTACATCTTGCTCTCACCTTTCCAAAAAGTCCAAGAACATGAATTTCTCATGTGTGGTTGGCAAGTTATGGATCAATCTTGGTCAAGAAATTGGAACTTCAAAAGTGCATAACTTTTGAACCAAAAGGCCAAATGGAGTGGGATTTTTTTGCCACATTCTTATTTTGACATGTTCTATCCAATTCAAGCATCATAATCCATGAATTTCCATTGCAAAAAAATTTGAATTTCCATTTGAATTTGGAGGGAAAATTGCAATTTGAAAAATAGGCATGGCATTCACTTCCAATCACTTGCTTTGGCCTCTACACAACATTTCCAAGTGAATTAAGACAGAAAATGAGCACTGTTACATTGCTTTCATGCACATGAGGGTGAATTGCAAAATTGGTCATAAAACTTGGTTTTCCTTAATCCACTTGTATTTTGGCTAATTGTGATTAGCAACCTCATTAACAGGACATATAAGAACCTAATCATAACTGTTTTCTTCATTAGCATAACAGAATTCTGAAATCTAGATCTAGATCCAAAAACTCTTCATTTTTTCTCTCTCACTTTTCTCCAATTTTTTGCATAAACTTTGTTTGGTTCTTGATCCAATCATCATCTACTAGCATAATTGGAGTTGTTTGAAGCAAGATCCAAGGGATTTCTTCAAGATTCGAGGGTTGTTGAAGCATGTGTTCATCAATGGCAATTTGATTTTCCAGCTAGATCGTGCACAATTAATACTCAAGCCTTCATCCAAATCATCATATGAGAGCTAGGGAACTTCTGTTTGGACTTCTAAAGGCATGAATACACGTGTTTCACTTCTGCCATTCAATTGAGGTTAGAATTCGACCATCATGATTCTTAAAATTGATTGATGTATCTTGTAGATCTTTCTTAGGTGGTTAATCTGCAATTTAAATCATTGAAATCCATGCTGAAATGAACAAGTTACATTGATTTTAAGTTTGATGAGTGAAACTTCCATGGCTCGAATCTTTGAACCTAGGTCGAATTAGGTTAAAATAAGCTTAGATTTATGTTGCTTGTTGAAAGATGATTCCAATGGTGTGGTTTTTGTGAATTTCTGTGACGATTTGTTCTTGAGATGATGAACGCGTATGAACTTGGTATGAATATTAGGTTTTCACTTCCTAGAACGCGTTTGATCCGTGTAAGCGTTGCCTGCATGTTTTTTCTTGTTTCTAGGCCATGCATTGGACCACGTGTCCTGGTCCTTTAGTGAAACGGTGAGTTTCACACTGTAGCACGCTCAATTTCAAAACCGGACGTGCTTCGATCCTCAGCTGAAACATTTTCAAACTTTGCCTTTGTATTTTATTTCATTATGCCATGCCATCCATATACCATGCTTCCATGTGATTTTTATTTTTTCATTCACTTAGGAAAATCATATCTCCATGATTATTGATCCAAATTGACTGGGATTTTTTGCATGATGATCCTCATGATCTCTAGAATTTTATGAGATTTTTTCCACAATTTGTGTCTGGCTGGAATTAAAATGGACCTAGGGTTTGTGTATGTATGTGCTTTCTTGACCTTGTTTGCCAAAAGCTTCATGAAATGATGGATTTTAGTCCAATGACTGTGAAATTTTGCATGCTTAAAATAGACACCTTAAAGGTCATTCTGGTATAGAGTTTGCATTTTTCCCATTTCTGGTTGATGAGATATGATCTTTTGAATGTAGGTGTGACAATGTGTGTCACACCTTTGCTTGCTTGACTTGTGGATTTTCTTTTCCATACCAATTAAATGCCAAATGATGTGAATTTTTGCATGATGCTTCTTCTGGATGTTAGGATTGATCATAATTTTTTGTGGAATGTTTGGATGCATTTCCAATTTGTTTGAGATTTTCTCTTCTGGCTTGCCATTTGTGGACCTTTTGATAGTCATGAACTTAGATGATTTGTGAAATGCTTGATGTTTATCATATGAACTTGAAATTTTGCACATTGATTGTAGACGCTTTGAAGTTTATCTTGGTTTTGATTGGACGCATTTATCATGTTTGGATTCTGTTTTAGGCTTGTGTGAAGTTGATGTATGAAATTGTGCCTCATTTGTGCTTGTTTGCCTTACCTTGCCTTAGGGAATTTCTTTGCCATGTCTATACTTGTCCAAATGCTTTAAATTTTGGTGTGTTGATCATGTGATGAGTGCTGTTTAGCCATGATTTTTCTTGGGATTTATTGAATTATTTTTGAGTTGATGTGGATTGGTTCATTCTGTTTGCTTCAATGAGCTTTGAACTTGCATGCTTTGCCTTAGATGCTTTGTGAAATGAACTTGATTGATGCTATGAACATGAGACCACTTGGATGTTGTTCTTAATTGATTAAGCTTGATTCTTGCCAATTTTCATGTTCTGTTTTGAATTATTTCTCCCTCTTTGACCCTAGGCCTTGTCCTAGTGGTTAGTGCTTATGTTTGAGTTATGTTTTCAGGACAAGAAGCATATGGCCTTGAGGAGTTTGATTCATTTTCTCATTTGGATTGATGTTTGATTGATATTGATTAACATTAAGTTGTTTTGTAGGTGGATTAGCTCCTTTGAGTTGAGCTTGTGCTTTGCACATTGTAGCTTGTTTGCTTGTGTACAGTTAACTGTTGACCATTAGTTTGTCTGTTTGGCTTTTTGAGCTGTATACTGACTGAGTTAGATTGTTTTCAGATACATTAGTTGCTTAAGTTCTTTTGAACTTGCTTTTGCTGTTGCTTGGTTGCTTAACCAATTTGAGGTATAATGTCTCTGACTCCATGTAGTCTGGAAGACCTGGCCTGTTATTTGGTCAGGCACCTGTCTGAAGTCCTCCTTAAGAGGCAATGCTTGTGTATGTTTATCTTTGTGCCAAGCAGGAAAAAACCTTTGATAAGGCAATTGGCAGATACAAGAGATGTGCAATCCATCTCCTGCTATTCAGTTGAGTCATCCCTTTGCTCACACAACTGGTGTTGATGCATTGGGGATATTAACCCAAGATCCTTGTTGAGTCAGTCATAAGTGTAGAAGGGTTCCCACTTTCTGAACCCACACTTTCTATTGTCTGAAGCTCTCCCTGGCCAGGGATAAGAGCTGTGAGGCACACCCCTCACTTCCCATTTCATCTGCTTCACCCTAACTCTCAATGTTAGGGTTAAGCGCTAACATCACCCGATTACGGTTGGCTTGTGTTTCACAGCCTAACCCTTGTGTGAGCCCACTTTGTTTGTATATAGTGTGTGCTAATTGTGTGTATGTTTGCTTTGTGTTGCTTGTATGCTTTGCTTTGCCTGTTTAGGGTAGCTTGCTGCCTGTGCAAGTTAGATAGAAAACTCAACCTAGGACCATTGTGGAATACATGATAACTATTAGGCTCGAGTCAGTCTCCCTTCTAGTTGATCATTTCCCAGTCTCTGGTTAGGAGAAGGTTTCTCCCCTGTTAAGGGGAACTATGTTGCCCTGATCCTCATACCAGATGAGGTACGTAGGCAGGAGATCGTACGAGATCTCTCCGGGCACCCTTTTTCTTTTTGTGTGTGTTTGCTTGACAGTTATTAGGCTCGAGTTCCAGACTCCCTATTAACTTGTTGTTTGTTATCCTTCTTGTGTGTGTTAGGAGATGGATGTAAGCCCAGCGATTGGCATTCCGTATCCTATTGTTGTGTGCGGAGTCTGATGTAAGTCCAGCGATTGGCATTCGGTTTCCATGTTTGCTTGTGTGCGTGTGTTTTGTTTCGGCGTGCGTGAGCTGAACTACGGTAGCTCTGATTCTCATTCCAGATGAGATACGTAGGCATAGGATGCGATGTCCTAGCGAGCCCTTTCCCCTCTTCTCTCACCTGTGTTTCTTTCTAGTGTGTGTGTGTGATGTTTGTGAGCAGTTTTAGCAACCTTTCTTCTATCCTTTTGAGCGTGGATCCCGTCGAGTACGACGGATGCGTAGGGGTGCTAATACCTTCCCTTCGCATAACCGACTCCCGATCCCATCTCTCTTTGGTCGCGAGACCATGTCCTTTCCAGGTTTACTTCAAGCGTTTCCTTTCCCTCTTTGGGATAAATAACGCACGGTGGCGGCTCTGTTTGTTTTTGTTTTAGCCCGCCGGTTGTTTTTCGCGGATGCGACACACCTTAGAAGTATTAATATAAACATATTTCAACACTTTCAAAGCAACTTTTTCATTTCTTTTGTGAATCGTACAACATTGGTCATTCCTAAATTACAACGTCACACCTGGTTCTAAACCCTAAGTACATCATTAATACTTTAATAATAACATTAGACAGTAAGGAAAATTCTTTGAAACCCATCAGTTATTTTTCTTCTCCACATAAAAAAAACCTTATGATGGATCAAATGTAAAGCCCAACACATCACCTTTCTTGAGTTATTTTTCTTTCTCAAATTCATACCACCATTTGCCTACAAACTTTTCATCTTTGTTTCGTTTTGCACTGTTTAATTCACTTCCATACCAATTTCCATTATCAACACCAATGGTATTCACTTATGTACCTGTAGACCTTGTAACACACCCTTCGGCAACCTTTCTTGGAATATTTTGCAAATAAAATTTCATGTTACAATTAAACTTAGGATAGTTAAACAAACACAACATTAACTTGACTATGTTATATATGTTTGCTTACAAGTATGTTGCACGTGGCCTTAACTGGTGAAGTTATTTCTCTTTCCCAAATGAACTCAATGTCATCTTTCCCGCAATCAACATCAACATTGTGTGCCTCAAATTCTTCTTCAGCAACATGCATCTCTGAATCAGAAATGTCGTTCTGCATGTTGTCAAGATCATTTGCAGACTTTATTACAGCCATGCTAATCTTTATATCCTCAATCTGAGAATCCTGATCATCATAAGGAATGCATCACATATTTTGTGTTACTCAATTTTCTGAAAACACTTCGTACTAACTTATTTTAACAACAAAATACAATGAAAATGATGGTTATTACTTGCATCGGGAGACCACCTCAAATCTCTTAGACTCCATGTTATAACCTTGAAACATAACTGATATTTCATATACCCATTGTCTTGTGCCTTTTATAATCCACCAAAATACTCCAACGTTAACTTGTGGTATTTATGTAATTCACTTATTCATGTAATTATTATATCAGTTATTACTCCAACCATATTTTAATGCAACATTAATGTGAATGGGTTTGCAAGCATACATGTGCATACATTGGAAACTTTTGCAAACAAACTCATCCCCACTTTTATTACTCACGTGTCAAAATGCGGATAACTTTTTCAAAAAATACTTTCTTGCTTAGTCAATTGAACCATCCTTCATATTGAACCATGTTCGACAG
Organism: Lathyrus oleraceus; assembly: GCF_024323335.1. Classification (NCBI taxonomy): domain Eukaryota; kingdom Viridiplantae; phylum Streptophyta; class Magnoliopsida; order Fabales; family Fabaceae; genus Lathyrus; species Lathyrus oleraceus. The sequence continues at coordinate 457,390,378 of NC_066585.1, forward strand.
CCACCGTGTACTTTTCCCAGCCTATTACGAAAACCTACTAAATCATAATATAACTCACTCGTAGAGTCAACTATGCTGGAATTTATACTGCTCAATGATAAATGTATTTTAAAATGTTTTCCTATATAAGTGTTGTCATCTCAACTAAATCAAATACATTTTCCCAACCAATTACAGTTCTCGTATTTTTCTATCCCTAACATTACATTAAACATTTTATGTTATTCTCATTTATCCAACGATTGACTTATCCAATGTGTAAAGTTAAACTTATTAAAATACAAACAAAAAACTTTGTTTACACAACTATTAGCATATTTCTCCTCAATGTTTACATTTTAGTTATTTCAAGCAACACAACAATTGTTCAAGATTTTTAAAATCTGCAAGGTAAACAATTCCTTTTCCAACAACAACTTCTGGGATTTAGTGTTCAACATTTTAATTAACTTTTTTGAACATTTATTCTTGACTTAAGATTTCCATGTCTTTAATTACAAATTTAATGATGTTTTACACTACATGTACAACTTATTTTTACAAGATCCTCATATTGGTTATTTTCTCTATTTATTTTGAATTATTTACAGAACACAACCATGGATACAAACAACACTTCTGCTGCTGCTGTAAGGAAAAAAAGAAAATTAACCTTAACGAATAGGAGACGTATTTCAAGTTCTTCTCTTAAAGAAAATATTCCTCCTACTGAGCAATCAAAAATAACTACAGCTCAATCAGGGAAAATATCATATGAAACACCACTTCAAGAATCAACTAATCATTTTAGTCATACTCAACATTCAAAACGTCATTGTAGGTCTAATATCACGTCCTTTGTTAGACCTGTTAGAGTTAATCTATTAATGTAGTTCCAAGCAACAACTTCTGAGTTACTCAATAACCATAATATACCACCTCCAACAAATTCTGATGAACAACTTGATGCTACGACTAACTTAATCAGTAATACCATTCCACAACAAACTACCAATCGTTCCACTTTTTTCACAAATCGGGAACATGACTTGGATTCCGGCTCAGATAATGCTTCAAATGGAAATTCAAATGGTGGCATAGATAATGCAGATGATTATATGGTTGAGGACCACCTTCAAGGTTTGTCATTTAATTCTTTATATGTGATATTAACATTTAATTAGTTGTTGTTCCCATCATATCTTACATACTGGTATGTTATATCTTACATTAGTATCTTTAACATTTAATGTGCCAACATAATTCTTTGACATTGGTAACTCGGTTTGGGAATGCCAATAATGTCTTGCTTACATATGGTATGGTGAAAGAAAGGAAAAATCAGGGAATACAACGTCCCTAAAATTTAAATGATGTTGTCATGGAGGAAAGGTTAAACTACCCATGATTGATGACCCCCCCCCCCTCACCCCCCACCCCTTATACTTCAAAAACTCCTTTTCGATCCTAAAACAGTTGATTGAAAGAATTACTAAGAAAACATGAGGACTTATAATGCGATGATATCTTTCACTTCTCTTGGTATGAAATTTGACACCAAGTTTACAAAGAGAGGTGGTTCCCTAACTCTAAGACTTCACAGATAGACCTGCCATAGAATAGAGATGATACTGCCAAAGATAGGTCAACCACCTAAGTATGCACAATTGTACATATTCGACACGGATGATAAAATTGAAAACCGGATGGAATGTTTCAGGTATTTACTATGAATACTAACATTGTGCAACATGGAATATATTATTACTATGTAGTTAACATTTTATTCTTTTTTGTTAATATATAGAGACAGCAAACATATTGACAGAATAATTGTAACTAACCCGAGGATAATGTTGTATCAAAATAACATTCATGCAAAAGCTTTTAGGATGGCGCGTGATATGCTTAAAAATCATAATGTGAAAGACTTAAAATTGGGACTAATATTTGACCGTCAAACAGACGGTAGGGTTTATAACAAGCCAACCATTTTTGAAGTTGTTGCCCTTATTGTTGGTGACATTATTACTAGTACAAAAAGAGATATCATCATTCAAGAACGTGGTGGAAATTTGCAAAGAATTGATGAGTTTCGTCCAAGCTACCTTACTTTTCAATATCCATTACTATTCCCATATGGCGAGGATGGATACAAAGCGAATATTCTCCATGCATACGAAGGTGAAGTTGTGGTAATTAAAAGAAATCGTCAAACAATAATGGATTGGCTTTCATATAGATTGCAAAAAATAAAATGTGAGGCAAAAACTATTCTTTCTTCACAAAGATTATTTGATCAATTTTTGGTTGATGGTCACACAATGATGGAAACATAGAGGCTTAATTGCCTACTGAATAATCAATCAAAATTGAGGGTTGGTAAATATCACAAACTAAAAGAAAATGAGAACAACCCAACTCAACATACAAATGCAAAGAATGGAAAAAGAGTTATTTTTCCATCAAAATTTGTTGGGAGCAAAAGATATATGGATTAACTCTATTTCTACGGTATGGATATTTCAAGTTTAGTAGGGTTCCGTGATTTATTTTTAATGTTCACATGTAATCAGAATTGGTCGGAAATCATAAGAGAGTTGGCAAAAGACAATTTGAAACCTCGTGATCGTCCGGATATTATCTCAAGGGTGTTCAAAATTAAATTTGATGAATTAATGGTTGATATCACCTGAAGGCATATACTTGGAAAGTTGTTAGCATGTGAGTTTTTTATTGGCCATATTCAATTTTTCAAGCTCATTTATTTTCTTTTTAATATGAATAGATTATGCATGTTATCACTAATACTTGTGTTGAACATGTTGCATAAATCTCACCTATTTCCTACTCATATTATAACTACAACCGTTTTGTAGAATGTTTCGCTTCTACATCTTCACTAATATTTTGTTATATTTCATGATAGTTATATACACAATTGAGTTTCAAAAGAGAGGTGTGCCACATGCACATATTCTCATTTTCTTGCACCCTTAAAGTAATTATTTTAAATCCTTCTGATATCGAAAAACCATTGTTGACCAAGGTGGTTTCCCTCAATATAGAAGAAGGGAAAACACCCACAAAATTGTCAAAAATGGAATTTCTCTTGACAACAAACATGTTATGCCTTACAACACTAGGTTGTTGTTAAAGTTTCATGCTCATATCAACATGGAATGGTGAAACCAATGTTCATCCATAAAGTACTTATTCAAATATATTCATAACAATTATGATAGAATAACTGCTTCCATTGTCCAAGCCAAAGGAGGAAGTTCAACTTCGGGTGCCGCATGTGATGAAATTCAACAATATGTTGATTGTCGATGTTTCACCAAGTGAGGCATGTTGGAGAATCTTCTCTTTCAATATTTGTACCAGAAAACCTACAGACGGGTGTATGTTTTACCATTTGATTGGAGAGAAGCCTGTATCTTTTACAGAGCATGCCACAATGGAAAATGTACTTGAAAAAGAAAGTGTAATTGAATCCATGTTTATGGCATGGTTGATTGCCAATGAAAAGTATGAAGAGGAAAGAACCCTTAAATTTGGTAAATTTGTTACAAAGTTTGTTTATGACAAGAAAACTAGATGTTGTAAACCAAGGAAGAAAGGTTATACCATCAGACAGTTAATATGGGTTCCATCAACAACCGGTGAATTATTCTATTTGAGAATGATGCTCACTGTAATTAAAGGCCTAACAACTTACGATGACATACTTAAGGTTGGAAGAACACAATACTTTAGCTTTAGAGATGCATGCTTTGCAATGGGGTTTCATGAGGATGACAAAGAAATTATTTTGGCCATAAAGGAAGCAAGTGCATGGGGCTCAAGATAATTTTTTAGGAAGCTATTTGTCATTATGTTGTTGTCTGGTATAGTAAATAGACCAAATCCTGTATGGAATAATACGTGGACATGGTTGTCGGATGGTATATTGCATGAACAACGGAGTTTGTCTTGCAATCCAGGTACATACTCAAATAACTCTTTAGTATTGATTATTATCCTACTTTTATGTATCATATTAGATGTATTTATGATAAAGCACAACATTATGTTCTCTTACTGTAGAACTTAGTTTGAATGATGAAGAACTACAAAATTTGACTTTAGTTGAAATTGAAAAGATTTTGCAAGCTAATCGTTGTACTTTGAAGGATTTCCGTCCTATTCCATATCTAAATGGTTGTGTTTTTGGAACAACTTGGTAATCGCTTGATTTACGATGAACGGAATTATGATGTTCTTACACTTAAAACAAAATTTTCTATGTTGTATACATCACTCACAGGTTGTTACTTTATATTATAAATAACTATAAAGTCTGGATAGTTTTACATTGGTATTGCTTTATTTGCACTGCTGCATAACATTAAACTATAACTATATAACTGTTTCTTAACTTAATTTTTTTAATTGACCATGTTGTTTGACTTTATATACATTTCGTCATTTGATATTATACTTACAAAAGTGTATGTGAATTTAGTTGAGCTTTTTTTTATGATGTTGCTAACATTTTGTAATGATGTCATTGTAGATGAACAAAACATCATCTTTGGTAAAATCATCATTGTTGTCACCAACCAGAAGGGGGGCGTTTTTTTCCTGCATGGCCATGGCGGAACCGGAAAAACTTTTATGTGGCGAACTCTTGCAAGTTATTTGAGATAAAAGTATCAAATTTTCGTGACCGTTGCATCAAGCGGAATTGCTGCACTTTTTCTCCCAGGTGGGAGAACTGCACATTCAAAGTTGAAAATACCAGTTCCTACTTTAGACAACTCTATTTGCAACATCGAACCTAATGATGACCTTGCAGAAATGTAAAGAAATACACAATTGATAATTTGGGATGAATCACCCATGACTCATAAACATTGTTTTGAGGTTGTTGATAGATCACTTAGAGATATTATGAGTAACCATCCAAATTCCGATTCCATTTTCGGTGATAAAGTTATTGTTTTTTGTGGTGATTTTAGGAAAATTCTTCCTGTTGTACCTAGAGGAATCCATTCTGATATTATACATTGTTAATTAAATGCTTCATACATTTGGAATGATTGTGAAGTACTTACGTTGACAAAATACATGCGACTACAAAGTGGTCTAGACCCAATTCAATGTCTTGAAATAGAACAATTTTCAAAATGGTTACTCAAAATTGGGGAAAGAAAAATATTTGAACCAAATGATGGATATGCAGAAATTGATATTTCTTTTGAAATTTTAATATCAAGCTTTGATGACTCAATCGATTCTATTGTTGACAGTACATATATGTGTTTTTTGGATAATTATGAATCATACGACTACCTCAAAAGTTGAGCTATTTTGGTTGCAACCATTGAAATTGTTGATAAGATCAATGAACATCTTCTTGAAAGAATGTTGGGTAATTATTCATATGTATCATGTTATTGTTATGAGTTCATGTCAGTTATCTCACTACATAATGAATTGATAATTTTTTTCTTTAAGGTGATTCAAGAGACTACTATAATTCTAACTCAATTGATAGATCTGAAATACATGACATGGACATCATTGAACTGCTAAGTCCAGAATTTCCCATCTCTCTAAGAACCTCAGGATTACCAGGACATCACATTAAATTGAAGATTGGGACACCTATAATGCTAATGAGGAACCTTGATCAATCAGAGGATTTGTGTAACGATACGCGTTTAATTGTTACTAATATGGATAACCATGTACTTGAAGCAAGTATAATGGGTGGTAAAGGTCATGGAAACCTCATTTACATACCACGTATGGATATGTCTCCTTCACAATCTCCATGGCCCTTTAAATTAAATCGAAGACAATTCTCAATTATTGTGTCATATGCAATGACAATCAACAAATCTCAAGGTAAATCTCTTGATTGGGTTGGATTATATTTGCCACAAGATGTTTTTAGTTACGGTCAAATTTATGTTGCAATTTCAAGAGTGACTTCAAAAAAAGGAATCAAGATTTTGATACATGACGAACACAATTAAGTAAAAGATGCAACAACAAACGTTGTTTATAAAGAAGTCTTCCATAATCTTTAAAAGGTACATCACGACACTTATTTAACTCTACCGTTTAATTTTAATCAAGTTTCTCCATAACTTGTCAGATAGGCCTTATGAACTGATTATAGTTTGCATATTTCTCCTTCTTACAGATTCCACATTCACCATACAGTTCTACATGTGGCCATTGCAAAAATTTGACTGTAAACATTTTGACTCAGTTGTTACTTCTTTATTTCCATTGTTAATATTAATTATATGGTTTCCTTATGTTATTTTTGTAATGCAATGAAATTTACTTTTATCTTAACAGTTAACGGTTTAAGTTGACGCTTTTTCTTTTTTTTTAATCAACACCATGTTACATCTTAATATCAACTTCACCATTACATTACTATACTACAAAACTCAATATTAACTTCCAAATCTAACAAACACTTATCAGTTGTAAATAAATAATTTAACATAACTTTTATGTATTATTGGAAGCTTATAAAAATATGTTTAAAAAAACAAAATGACACAAATATGTTATAGTTTTATTGCTACATTTCATTTTGCTAGAAATAGTATTGCATTATTGTTTGGTGTCGTTATCTCCAATTTCCTAGATTTAATAACAACTCAAATGATACTTTTCTTACACACAAAAAGACATTGCTGACGATAAACTTTGTTAAAACAATTCTACTCCTTAAACATTACAACCACCTCTGCAAACTTTTTCTACTTTTTATTTTATTCACCAAAAAATCACTACAACAATTTGCTTCTTTACTCAAACCAGTATTGTTATCAACCTAATTTAAATAAGGAACCCTTTCAGATTTTCTTAATATGGATTTCAATGGACATATCTCCCAATTTCGTAAAACAATAGATTTCTACAAATATTCCGTGAATTTTAAACATAATATTCTATGGACTTAACTACCATTATCATATTATACGTTATATGTCTTAATTTGTCAACTTTCATTCCAAGTATTCTTAACATTGTTTTCTATGGACAAACATACCATAAACGTTCATACCATTATATCACAAATATTATATTATCTCTACAATAGCCAAAATATTACAAATATCCCAGACTTTTTAACTGACCAAACTCTCATAAAACATTACTTCAATACTAAGAAAACATTACTGCAAGAGACAACTTTCATCACAACATATTACTACAACATTAATACGGTTTCATCACAACACCACCGACAAAATGTAACCAACCACCTTCCATTAATCTATAACTGAAACGGTCTCCTGTAAATAACATCAGTTGTTCAACAAAGAAACATACATTATTTTGGGAGAAAACGTATCTATGGAGAATCCAAGCTTATCACCTCTTATAAGCTTTTTGGTTTTAGCAAACTCGTACCAGCCACTTCCTATGATTTTATCATTTTTCACTACCCTGTCGTTACGCTTTGCATAGTGGAACTTTCCATAATAGCTCATTCCAATTTCTTCATCAACAATCTCTATTGCTTTTGTAAGATAGTGGAAATTGTGTCCTTCTCATTGATCTGAATAGAATATATATACATCAATGTGTAACATTTGGTCAATTATCTAATTATGATATAACATAATTATAGGAAACTAATTATGACTAATTATAACAAAATATTCTATTCTATCACACCCTCGCAATTGAAACGGGAGGTTCACAGACGCTTAGACTGGTCCGAAAATCATCAAAGAGAATGCGAGGAAGTCCTTTGGTGAAGATGTCTGCAATCTGGTATCTTGAGGGAACATGAAGGACGCGAGCCTGACCACGAGCTACCTTTTCCTGAGCAAAATGAATGTCCATCTCAATATGCTTAGTGCGTTGATGTTGCACAGGATTACCAGATAGATAAATGGCACTAACATTGTCACAATACACCAAAGTGGCATGAGGAATAGGAAAATGGAGTTCCATGAGAAGATTATGAATCCAACACGATTCGGAAACAACATTGGCAACCCCCTATATTCAGCTTCAGCACTAGAACGGGGAAAAGTTGGTTGCCTTTAGGAAGACCAAGAAATAAGCTTGTCACCTAGAAAAACACAGTAACCATATGTAGAATGTCTGGTGTCAGGACATCCACCCCAATTAGCGCCAGTGTAGGAGATAAGCTTTGTAACGGGAGATGGAGATAAGTGTAGTCCAAAGTGTAAGGTGCCATGAACATAGCACAAAATGCGCTTAAGAGCAAGCATGTGTTCCGTGCAAGGGGCATGCATGTGAAGACAAACTTGTTGAACATCATATGATATATCAGGTCGAGTGAAGGTGAGATACTGTAGGGGCCCTGCAAGACTCCGATACAAGGAGGGATCCTCATAAGAAGTGTCAGAGGAGGTGTTGAGTTTCTGCTGGGTGTCAATGGGAGTGGCTGATGGTTACAAGACGCCATGCCAGCACGTTCAATGATCTCTGAAGCATAAGTGTTTTGACTGAGAAATATGCCATCAGGATGACGAGATACTGCAATACCCAGAAAGTAACTCAGAGGGCCCAAATCCTTCATTGCAAACTCAGATGCTAAGAGTGATATAATTGATTGGCGGAGGACCAAAGTGAAGGTGATAAGGATAATGTCGTCTACATACAGCAGAATGTATGTCATGTCTAAACCTTGTTGATATATGAAGAGGGAGTGGTATGATGTGCTATGGAGAAAGGCAATGGTGGCGACATAGTCAGTAAAACTTTGGTACCATGCCCTAGGGGCTTGCTTGAGACCATCAATGACTTCTTCAACCGACATACATAATCTGGATGGCGGAGGTCGCAGAAACCCAATGGATGATGCATGTAAACAATCTCATGAAGATCACCATGTAAAAAGGCATTCTGGACATCCAGTTGATGAATGGGCTAGGATTTGGAGAGAGCAATGGTAAGCATTGTTCGAATGGTAGCGGGTTTCACCACGGAGCTAAAAGTCTTATCACAATCCACACCTGCAACATGTGAACTGCCATCACCTACAAGACGAGCCTTATAACGCTCAAAGGATCCATAATAATTTTTCTTATGCCTAAAAATCCACATACATCGAATAAGATTAGCATCACAAGGACGAGGAACTAAATCCCACGTCTTATTTCGAATAAGAGCATCAAATTCAGATTGCATTGCGAATTTCCAATTCGGATCTGATAAGGCTAGTTTGGGGTTTTTAGGTATGGGAGAGATGGTGTGGTCAGAGTGAGAGATTGTTAAGTTAAATATCGTACGGGGTTTGACAATGTCTTTCATGCTTTGGGTGATGATGGTTCGTGTAGATGGAGATGGATGCGGTTGAATTGGTGGTGGTGATGGAAAGTTTATTTTAATGGGTGTGTTGATCTAAGAGGTAGGAGATGATGACTGCTGATTTATTGAGGGTAGTGGTTGATCAATTGGGATTATGGGTGTTGGTTGGTTATGTGCAATAGGTGGTGAAATTTGATTTTGTCATTGATGTATAAGGTAGGGGTGAAGGTCATCATCTAGGAATTGATAAGAGTGAGGTGAAGGGGAGTGTATCTTAGTGAAGGGAAATTGAGTTTCATCAAAGATAACATGCCTCAAAATTATTAATTTTCTATTAGACAAATCAAAACACTTGTAACCTCTATGATTCGGCGGATAACCCAAGAAGACACACGAAGTAGAGCGGGGTTGTAACTTATGAATGGTAGATGATAGGAATAATGGATAACATAGACAACCAAAGACTCTAAGATGTGTGTAGGTGGGATCACGGTGATACAAGAGTTGTGTTGGTGACTAATTATGAAGTATTTTACATGGAATAATATTTAACAGGTAAGTAGCCATATGTAGAGCATGATGCCAAAACGAGGAGGGAATAGAAGAATGAGCTAGCATAATGCGTATCATATTATTAATGGTTCTTATTTTGCGTTTCACTTTCCCATTTTGTGAGGATGTGTGGGGACAAGAGACACGAAAAACTAGACCATGATCAGTGCAATATTTTTGAAAACGCTCATTATTATATTCACAATCATTGTCACATTGAAATGTTTTGACTTTTTGCAAAAATTGAGTTTGAATGAGTTGAGTAAGTGACTTGAACGTTTCAAACACATGAGATTTTCTGCTAATAGAAAAAGTCCACAAGAAGTTTGTAAAATCATCTAAGAATAAGACATAATATTTATGACCAGCAGAATTTAAAATAGGAGACGTCCATAAATCACTATGTAAAATGTCAAAAGGCATCAAAGTCGTAGTTTGAGAATCAAAAAATGGAAATTTGTTGTTTGCCTAAAACACAATACTCACAAACGATAGAAGAATTAAAAGTCTCGCAACATATGAACTTACTTTTGCGAAGGGAATTTAAAGCAGACATGCCAGGATGACCAAGACGACTATGCTAAAGACTGGATGTGAGACCGGCAAAACTGGTTGGAGTGGTAATTGGATAAAGATCTCCACGACTGTCACATCTCAGAAGGGTGATCCCCGTCTGAAAATCAGAGACAGTAAAACCAAAAGGGTCAAAGGAAACATAAACATTATTGTCAGTGGTGAGTCGTCTCTCATAAATTAAACTTTTAATAATTTTCGGGGCATGCAGGACATGGTTAAGGTGAAGTGGTTGGTGAGATGTGGTTATTTGTGTGTGTCTGGTGCTATGAATTGGAATTCCATGGCCACTGTCAACAATGACTTTTTGATTTGAATTACTTACTGGAAAATAAGACGAGAGATTACCTTGTGATGTGGTTGTGTGAGATGTTGCGCCCGTGTCCATGCACCACTGATTGTCAGGAGTGTGGAGTGACATGGTGTGCATTGCGGTATCAATGTCTGTCGGTATCTGAGATGAGGTAGAGGTTGCATACACCTGCGTACGATGTCCTAGAATGTTTGGCTGCTTAGGAGGACCGGCAGGGCGTGTCCATTAAGAGGTGGGATACGGACACGGTGGCATAGTCCATGGTGGTGGAGTCCAACCCCATGGTTACCAGGTCGGGTACTGATGTTGTTGTTGCCAAGGAGGAGCGGACCAAGGTGAGGGAGCGTTGGGAGCTCCAGACTGAGGTGTACTACGGTTACCACGTCCCGTTCCACGACCCTGGTTGCCACGGGAGCGAGAACGGTTGTGTGTGTGGGGGGTGTCATATTGAGAGATGTCTTCAGTAGGTTTCGAATGAGTGGTATGCATAGAAGCATGAGAGCCTGTGTTTTCCATCGTAGCCATATCGGCTTCTTCCAAAGTGAGCATGGAACGAGCCTGATAGAATGCTAGAAGAGGGTTGCTCTGGCGAATCAAAGTAGCAACACTGCGGTAAGTTTCTAGGAGACCAGAGATCAGCTGAAGGACCAAATGATGATTGTTGACAGGGGAGCCGACATTTCTCAATTGACCAGAAAGCATCTTAAGACGATGACAGTAAGTAGAGACATTGGGAAAATCCTCCATACGAGTGTTAGAAAATTCTTTCTCAAGAGTGACAACTCGAGCATTTTGGTTGTCCTGAAAAATATCTTCCAAGTGATTCCATGCTTCCATTGCAAAGCTTATCTCCTACACTGGCGTTGATTGGGGTGGATGTCCTGACATCAGATGTTCTACATCTGGTTACTGTGTTTTTCTAGGTGACAACCTTATTTCTTGGTCTTCCAAAAGGCAGCCAACTCTCTCTCTCGTTCCAGTGTTGAAGCCGAATATAAGAGGGTTGTTAATGTTGTCTCCGGATCGTGTTGGATTCGCAATCTTCTCCTGGAACTCCATTTTCCTATTCCTCATGCCACTTTGGTGTATTGTGACAATGTTAGTGCCATCTATCTATCTGGTAATCATGTGCAACATCAGCGCACTAAGCATATTGAGATGGACATTCATTTTGTTCGAGAAAAGGTAGCTCATGGTCAGGCTCGCGTCCTTCATGTTCCCTCAAGACATCAGATTGCAGACATCTTCACCAAAGGACGAGATACTGCAATACCCAGAAAGTAACTCAGATGGCCCAAATCCTTCATTACAAACTCAGATGTTAAGAGTGACATAATTGATTGGCGGAGGACCTGAGTGGAGTTGATGAGGATGATGTCGTCTACATACAGCAGAATGTAGGCCATGTCTAAACCTTGTCGATATATGAAGAGGGAGTGGTCTGATTTTCTATGGAGAAAGCCAATGGTGGCGACATAGTGAGCAAAACATTTGTACCATGCCCTAGGCGCTTGCTTGAGACCATACAATGACTTCTGTTTTGTACGTGTTTTCACCTATCTCTATTATTTGTGTGTTTTCATTGTTCCACCTGTAGCCATGTCTGATTCAGACCATTCATAACACAGTGACGTCGATAGCCACAAATCCACCGGTACTGGTGATTCCGGCCAGCCCAAGAACACCATGTTTCGAGGTTCCGAATCGGAGTTTCATCTCGCTCTTGCCGTCTCCAATATTATGAATCACATTCCTATTATTCTTGAGATGGAAAAAGATCAATATGGTACTTGGGCCGAGCTTTTCCGCATCCATACTCACTCACATCGAATCCTGCATCACACTGTTCCATCTATCGGAAAAGAGCCACCAGTCATTACCGACGCCAACCATGAACAAGGGTCCACTCTTGATGCCACCATTCTTCAGTGGATTTATTCCACTATTTCTACCGATTTGCTGACCTCTATTCTGGAACCCAACTCCACTACAATTGAAGCATGGAATCGCTTGGAAGATATTTTTCAGGATAACCAAAATACTCGAGCTATCACTCTTGAGCAAGAGTTTTCTAACACTCATATTGAGGATTTTCCCAATGTCTCTACTTACTGTCAGCGTCTTAAGATGCTTTCTGATCAGTTGAGAAATGTCGGATCCCCTGTCAACAATCATCGTCTGGTCCTTCAGCTGATCTCTGGTCTCCCAGAAGCTTACCGTAGTGTTGCTACTTTGATTCGCCATAGCAACCCTCTTCCGACATTCTATCAGGCTTGTTCCATGCTCACTTTGGAAGAAGCAAGTATGACTAAGATGGAAAACAGGGGCTCTCATGTTGCTATGCACACCACTCAGCCGAAACCTACTAAAGACACCTCTCAACGTGGAAACCGCCGCCCCAGCAACCGTTCTCGCTCCCGTGGCAACCAGGGTCGCGGAGGGGACGTCGTAACCGCAGTGCACCTCAATCTGGAGCTCCCAGCACTCCCTCACCTTGGTCTGCTCCTCCTTGGCAACAGTAACAGCAGTACCCAACATGGCAACCATGGGGTTGGACTCCACCACCGTGGACTATGCCACTGTGTCTGTATCCCACCTCTCAGTGGACACGCCCTGCCGGTCCTCCTAAGCAGCCGAGCATTCTAGGAAAGCGTCCTCAGGTGTATGCAACTTCTACCTCATCTTAGATACCGACAGACATTGAGACCGCAATGCACACCATGTCACTCTACACTCCTGACAATCAGTGGTACATGGACACAGGCGCAACATCTCACACAGCCGCATCACAAGGTAATCTCTCGTCTTATTTTCCAGTAAGTAATTTAAATCATAAAGTCATTGTTGGCAGTGGACATGGAATTCCAATTCACGGCACTGGACACACACAAATAACCACATCTCACCAACACTTCACCTTAACCATGTCCTGCATGCCTTGAAAATTATTTAAAATTTAATTTCTGTGAGACGACTCACCACTAACAATAATTTTTTTGTTTCCTTTGACCCTTTTGGTTTTACTGTCTCTGATTTTCAGACAGGGATCACCCTTCTCAAATGTGACAGTCGTGGAGATCTTTATCCAGTTACCACTCCTCCCAGTCTTGTCGGTCTCACATCCAGTCTTTGGCATGGTCGTTTTGGTCATCATGGCGTGTCTGTTTTAAATTCCCTTTGCAAAAATAAGTTCATATGTTGTGAACCTTTTAATTCGTATGTCGTTTGTGACTATTGTATTTTAGGCAAACATGATAAATTGCCATTTTTTTATTCTCAAACTACGACTTTTATGCCTTTTAACATTTTACATAGTGATTTACGGATGTCTCCAATTTTAAGTTTTGTTGGTCATAAATATTATGTCTTATTCTTAGATGATTTTACAAACTTCTTGTGGACTTTTCCTATTAGCGGAAAATCTCATGTGTTTGAAACGTTCAAGTCACTTACTCAACTCATTCAAACTCAATTTTTGCAAAAAGTCAAAACATTTCAATGTGACAATGGCGGTGAATATAATAATGAGCGTTTTCAAAAATATTGCACTGATCATGGTCTAGTTTTTCATTTCTTTTGTCCCCACACATCCTCCAAAAATGGGAAAGCGGAACGCAAAATAAGAGCCACTAATAATATGATACGCAATATGCTAGCTCATTCTTCTGTTCCCCCCTTGTTTTGGCATCATGTTCTCCACGTGGCAACTTACCTGTTAAATATTATTCCCTGTAAAACACTTCATAATTAGTCACCCACACAACTCTTGTATCATCGTGATCCCACCTACACACATCTCAGAGTCTTTGGTTGTCTATTTTGTCCATTATTCCTGTCATTTACCATTCATAAGTTACAACCCCGCTCTACTTTGTGTGTCTCATTGGGTTATCCGCCGAATCATAGAGGTTACAAGTGTTTTGATTTGTCTAATAGAAAATTAATAATTTTGAGGCATGTTATCTTTGATGAAACTCAATTTCCCTTCACCAAGATACACTCCCCTTCACCTCACTCTTATCAATTCCTAGATGATGACCTTCACCCCTACCTTATACATCAGTGGCAAAATCAAATTTCATCACCTGCTGCACATAACCAACCAACACCCATAATCCCAATTGACCAACCACTACCCTCAATAAATCAACAATCATCATCTCCTACCTCTTCGATCAACACACCCATTAAAACTTTCCATCACCACCACCAATTCAACCGCATCCACCTCCATCTACACGAACCATCACCACCCGAAGCATGAAAGGCATTGTCAAACCCCGAACGATATTAAACTTATAAATCTATCACTCTAACCACACCATATCTCCCATACCTAAAAACCCCAAACTAGCCTTATCAGACCTGAATTGGAAATCCGCAATGCAATTTGAATTTGATGCTCTTATTCGAAGTAAGACGTGGGATTTAGTTCCTCGTCTTTGTGATGCTAATATTATTCGATGTATGTGGATTTTTAGGCATAAGAAAAATTTTGATGGCTCCTTTGAGCGTTATAAGGCTCGTCTTGTAGGTGATGGCAGGTCACAAGTTGCAGGTGTGGATTGTGATGAGCCTTTTAGCCCCATGGTGAAACCCGTTACCATTCGAACAATGCTTACCGTTGCTCTCTCCAAATCCTGGTTCATTCATCAACTGGATGTCCAAAATGCCTTTTTAAATGGTGATCTTCATGAGAATGTTTACATGCATCAGCCATTGGGTTTCCGCGACCTCCGTCATCCAGATTATGTATGTCGGTTGAAGAAGTCATTGTATGGTCTTAAGCAAGCGCCTAGGGCATGGTACCAACGTTTTGCTGACTATGTCGCCACCATTGGCTTTCGCTATAGCACATCAGACCACTCCATCTTCATATATCGACAAGGTTTAGACATGGCCTACATTCTGCTGTATGTAGACGACATCATCCTCATCACCTCCACTCAGGTCCTCCTCCAATCAATTATGTCACTCTTAGCATATGAGTTTGCAATGAAGGATTTGGGCCCTCTGAGTTACTTTCTGGGTATTGCAGTATCTCGTCATCCTGATGGTATATTTCTCAGTCAAAGCACTTATGCTTCAGAGATCGTTGAACGTGCTGGCATGGCATTCTGTAAACCATCAGTCACTCCTGTTGACACCAAGCAGAAACTTAGCACCTCCTCTGGCACTTCTTATGAGGATCCCTCCTTGTATCGGAGTCTTGCATGGGCCCTACAGTATCTCACCTTCACTCGACTTGATATATCATATGTTGTTTAACAAGTTTGTCTTAACATGCATGCCCCTTGCACAAAACACATGCTTGTTCTTAAGCGCATTTTGCGATATGTTCAGGGCACCTTACACTTTGGACTACACTTATCCCCATCTCCCATTACAAAGCTTATCTTCTACATTGACGCCGATTGGGGTGGATGTCCTGACACCAGACGTTCTACATCTGGTTACTGTGTTCTTTCTAGGTGACAACCTTATTTCTTAGTCTTCCAAAAGGCAGCCAACTCTCTCACGTTCCATTGTTGAAGCCGAATATAGGGGGGTTGCCAATGTTGTCTCAGAATCGTGTTAGATTCGCAATCTTCTCCTGGAACTTCATTTTCCTATTCCGTAGGCCACTTTGGTGTATTGTGACAATGTTAGTGTCATCTATCTATCTGGTAATCATGTACAGCATCAGCGTACTAAGCATATTGAGATGGACATTCATTTTGTTCGGGAAAAGGTAGCTCGTGGTCAGGCTCACGTCCTTCATGTTCCCTCAAGATATCAGATCGCAGACATTTTCACCAAAGGACTTCCTCGCATTCTCTTTGATGATTTTCGAACCAGTCTAAACGTCCGTGAACCTCCCGCTTCGACTGCGGGGGTGTGATAGAATAGAATATTTTGTTATAATTAGTCATAATTAGTTTCCTATAATTATGTTGTATCATAATTATATAGTTGACCAAATGTTACACATTGATGTATATATATATATATATATATATATATATATATATATATATATATATATATATATATATATATATATATATATATATATATATATATATATATATATATATATATATATATATATATATATATATATATATATATATATATATTCTATTCAGATCAATGAAAAGGAGACGATTTCCATTATCTTACAGCGTTTCTGCGTTTGCTTTGTTTTTTTTAGAGAGAGGGGTCGGTTAGGATTTATACCATGTAAGATAATGGAAATCGTGTCCTTCTCATTGATCTGAATAGAATATATATACATCAACGTGTAACGTTTGGTCAAGTATCTAATTATGATACAACATAATTATAGGAAACTAATTATGACCAATTATAATAAAATATTCTATTCTATCAGCTTTTTGGTTCCAATATAGACATTTCTTAGTGACCTCTCTCGGGAAATGATGTGCACGTAAACATTACTACTAGTTAATATCAATAACAATGTGTATCAACATACTCAGAAAGTCTATAACATGAGTTACATTGTCTTACTAGAACATTTTTTCGTGCCTTATAACCATAATTGATCTCTTTTTCCCAGTAATAACCATAATTGATCTCTTTTTCCCAGTAATATGTTTCCTCTCTAACATCTTCCTCTTCATCTTCCGAATCTTCATCATCAGAGTCTTCAACATCTGAATCAGAAGTGCTACTGTGATGGTCCGATTTAGGATCCAGGAAAATCTTCCACAACCTCTTTTGTACATTATTCACTTCCTCTTCATCTGCTTAAGTGTCATCCCTTCATAATATTAATATTTATAAATTCATTGACAACACTTAAAACTACTCAATATAGTGTTTTACACATTACATCATTGTAATTATAATCATATATAACACTTTTAAATAACTACAAACATAACAACCATACATGCAACATCATAAACGACAAAGTTTCAAAAAAAACATCATTTGCAAATCAACTAACATGACATTCAAACACTAAATATATTACCTTCGTTTTTGTTCCGGATATCTCAGCACGCTTTGAAGTTTCATCGATGGCTTCTTTTGGGCCAGCAACTGGTTCCTTCGCAGCCTTTCTTGCTTCACTCACTCCAGCTTTTGCAACTACATGTTCTTTTCCTTTTCGTTTCTTTCTCAAACTTGCATTCGCGATTGCTTCGTCATTCACACCTAAAGCTTCACCAAAAAGGTTGTCAAGCTGTTTCTGAATCCAATCATTCTTCTTCTCTGAATCCGACGATAACCTGCACACACAAAAATTGTTAACAATACAGATGTTGAATCCATTACATCAACTTATAATACGTGAACATGCAGTCATACCAGTTTGAGAAACCACTCGATTTCTCTTGATCCATTATTACAGCACTTAAACCTCTCTGCATTCCTTCAACTTTTGCACTTAACACATTGATTGTCTTTTCAAAAAAAACCCTATTTTCTTTTTATACTAAATGATATGGGTCAACCCTTAGTTTCAATACTCAATTTCTTTATATTTTAATATCCATATTATAATTATGTACATGGTGAGTTTTTACATCAGTTTTTCTTTCATTTTATTTATATTTTATAACCCACATTTCAATTATTAAAAACAAACGCATCTCATTCATATATGAATTTAATTTTATCAAAAATTACATAATTTACTACATTTTCAAGAGTTTATATTTTTTAACAACTCGATCTATTTTTTTAAATCAACACACTTTCCTTACTCAATGTTTTTTTATATTTTTCAACAAAAAACAATTTTTTACTTCAATTTTGATTTTTCTATTACCTATTTCCAATTTTTAAAATTTCTTTTAATTTTCATTTAGTCACTTATGTATTCAACAATAAAATCTCCCCCTAACATTCTGGCCCGTGCATACGCTCGGGTTTGTTACTAGTTGTAATAAAAACTTGTAATCGGAAATGCTAGTTTGGAAACCTTGTCATAACATTTTCAAGGACATTTTACCAATATTGATGTTTAATACTACCTCCGGTATTTGGACAGATACATGATTGTTTAATGAATTTAAAAAATCTATTTATTTTTTATAAATAAGACCAGAGAAGTAACTAAATATCAATAAGAACTTTAAATAACTTTTATAACAGTAGTATAACTAGATTTCATCCTAAATCCCTATCATTTCTGCATAAAGAGAAGAGTATTAAGACTTGTACAGCTTTCATTTAATCTAAAATCAATAGTTTTATAGTTTTGAAACATTAACCAATGAGTATTTTCCTTCATTTCCCGGTACATTAAACAATGGTGATCACCCCCCAAAAAATATAACAAAAATGAAGATCATCCTCATCGATAGAGGATGAAAATTCTACATTATAAATATAAACATGCAGCCAAAAGCTTCTACTTGGGGCTAACCAGAAACACACTTCAAACCTTCAAAACGTATCAGATGAAGTATTTGTGCAATGTTGGTGATGATTTTACAAACGAATCATTTAAATCTCACCAAGTAAGATGCCCATATCTCATTGGCTGGAGGAGGAGGCTGAACCCAGTGTCCAGGTATGCGACTGCACGAAGTTACGAGGAATAAAAAATAGTCGAATAAGATAATCAAATCTTTTATTTTCACTCTCATTGGTAAGTTTACATGTATTAGCAAACTGATAAACTTCTCTATGGAACCGATTTATATGTAAAAGTAAACTCAACTCAATAATCATTTTAACAACATACTACTTATTAAGCAAAAAGAAGCGGTATGGTTGAAGTAATAAAGTTTACAGAGACCATTATTAGTCATTAGTATATTGTTTAAAAAGTTGCAAATTTGGTCAGAATCTCAACCTTTCATGAGTATGTTTTAATGACTTAGCATCCAGTTCCTCTCTTTTAATGACTAGAGCAAACAATACTCACTAAAAGTAACTCTGGTATGTACTTCAGAAATAGGGTAAGAAGAATTCTTCCATTAGATTTATATGAAGAAATTAATTTGAAATTTAGTGTGAAGGGTTTCATTTTTGTGATTTCGTACCTTCCTCCCGGTCGGATATAGGCATCCCATCCTCTTCTAACCTGCATGAGATTATTCAGCACCCTTAACAATCAAGGACTTATGATGATTATGCAAGTGAAATAATAATAAAAGTGGTGCATCAATGTAACCAAAAAAAGGCGGTGCATCAGTTGAGTAAAACTAGCGGCCACTTGGTTAAGTTCCCCTAATATGTATTCTAGAGAAACAAAAAGAAAGTGTTTTTTTAGCAAAAGATGTAGAACTCAATTTAAAGAGTAGCTAAAATTACCTCGATCAATGTGCCCATGTCATTGTTGCTTCCATGATAATAATGATAGAACTCCATTGGCAAATTGGCCAAAGCATCATAAGCCCTTCTATAGTTCTGTTCTTCAGATGCTATTTTACTAGACTTCTTCTCATCAGTCGCATCAAATCCCTCTTCAGTTACACTATGGACTATTTGCTCTTTTTTCTCCTTAATTTGACTTTCATCATTGCTTCCTTCTGAAAGATTCTCTTGGTTCTGCATAGCTTTTCTGGATTCCTCGGCAATTGCAATTGCATCTTTAGCAGCATCTGTTTCAGCTGCTGCCAAAGCTTCACGCTCCTCTTCTTCCACTGCAGCCTGAACTCGCTCAAGAAACCTGTCATCCTCCTCGGGGAGAAAATGGCCTGCATGATTTGTGAAGAACCATAATCACTTCAATCGGGAATAAAATTAAATTTATATGTGCCAACAGGGGAAGAGAAAACAAAACCAAGCACATCAATAATAAAATTGAGTAAATAATATGATATATAATCACAACACAACTAACTAGAAGCAGAGTGAATTTCTTATATATATACCTTGTTTTTTTAACTTTTGTATTCTTATGGAGCGTAATTCTTGAAGTTTCTCCACCACCAAAAGCAGCTCCAGCTGTGATATAACACGATGCAAGAAAATAACACATGCCCAAGATGATAAAATATAAATTGTCATGACTGATATCGGCTAAATAATGTATAGGTAAAGAAGAAAGGTGGGCTTAACAGCTGGTGTGATTTAGGTAGTTAATGAACACATGATAAATCCATATGGTAGATAGTACAGATTGTATGATTGAGTTTTTCGGAGTTATCGGAAAACATAAAATATAAATGGTTAAACACATAATAGTCATTTGTACAAAAATTTACCTCAGACTCTAATTTCTTCTTCTCTTCTTTGACTTTAAGCTTTGCAATTTCTTTCATCTTTTTTACCTACATATAGACATGTCTCTAACATTACTATGACTTGTGTTGCAAACTGATTTAACTGCTAAATTGCTAATATATCCGTAAACAAAATCCTGAACATGACAAATAAGAACTGCCCTTCCCCGTTTTTTGCTATGGACACAATAGAGAGAACAATGAAGAAAAGTTTGAAATAAATAAGAAAATGAGCACAAGTAATTTAAAGTAATATGTAAAGATGTATTATTGGAACTATAGTGAGAGCTAAAGCCTTACATTCAGCTCCACCCTTTATCAGGAATCATATACACATAAATTAATAATAGTAACAATAATAATAAATGGGAAATTTAGCATAATTGACTTGAGGACCAATCCCTGAAAATGTCAGAGAAAGTAGTTGTATATCAGAATTTGAAAACTTTCGTTGAATTAAAATTGAACATGGTGTTGACATGATCTTAATACCTTTGGCCAAAACAAATATCAATTTCATTTAATATGAACGTAGGCATAGATTGCAAAAAATTCAATACCTTGTTATCGGCAAATTCCTTGGCAATCTCCCTAGCCCTCCATTCATCAGCTTCCCGGTCAATTTGGGCGAATCGCTCGTGATCCTAGAGTTTTAAACAAAGCAACCGAAAAAATCTATCAGTTATAAACAACAACAATAATAAACATGAAAGAAAAAAGCCTCAAAAACACAAGACAAGGCAAGGCAAAGTAACCTTTGCCATCATTTCCGCAATACGCTTCCTTTTTTTCTTCCTCCAAAGTTGATTCCGTTTAGACTTATGCACTTTATTTGTAAACCTAGCCACGGCTGATTTCTCTTCCCATGGACTTGCTTCATCCGCAACATATCTGAACGGCTCCAGCTGTGCTCTTAGTTTTAACATTAAAGCATTCGCCGTTTCAATAGCTAATGCTTCTTGGGTTTCTACACTAACCCCTCTGTCCTCTAGACACTTCATAAAACTTAAAACATAACTTTCGTTCGAGCCATGAGTTAAATCTTCTAAAGACCCTTCACGGTCTCTTATCATCTTCAACATCTCTAGTTCCTTTCGCCTACAGAAAATACATCAAATCAAATCAAACAATCAAATAGCATTTTAGAAGTATCCATGTTTCGGAGCTGAAAAGTAATATTTTGCTTGAAATAAGAACAACATACATTCCCTTTACAAGATTTAGAGTATCCTGCAATTCCCGGAATCGACCACAGACATTTCTGCTTTCCCAAAAGGAACTTGAATTTGGCGGTTCGGGTGGTAATACTGGAAACTGCATAGGTTCGAGAAGTGGCGGCGGTGGCGGTGGCGGTGGCGGTGGTGCAGAATGAAAAGGAATTGGATTCATTGATAGCACGGTGTACAGTATAATTCAGGTATCGCAAAAAGTGGAAATAATAATAATTTTAAAATGTGAAATTTGAAACCAAAAATCATCAATTAAATGCAATTACAAGGGTAAAGTATCGTGATACAGAACTAGATTTTACTATGGTAACTGGTTTGGTTCAGGAAGAATACCGAACAAAAACGAACCGGAGGTGCAGAGCGACGCCAGACGCGGCGCGCATCACTGGCGCGGCTGCCACAGATGCAATTCACGAGAACAACAATGAATCTTTTTATAAAAAATAATAATAATAAACCTGGACAGAAAAACCTGAAGAATGACGGTACAAGGAGGAGGAAGAACGGTGAAGAAGAAATGAAAAGAAAAAAAAAAAGAATAACAATACAACCAGCGGAGTGCTTGAATTTCAGCGGGGCTGCTTATTTTACGAAATATAATACAAATTTATTTATATGTAAAAGTAAAATTCTTTTTGTTTAAAACCTCAATAGATCTCTCATTTAAAAGAGATTGGAAAATTAGCGTGTTTTTTTTTTAAATATTTAACGGTGGTTTTTAACTGTTATTAAATTATTTTATTTTTTAAGTATTTAACTGTGATTTTAAATTAATGTGAAATTTTATTTTATTTTTCTTCAATATTTTATATTTTAGTGACGATTTTAAACCGTCATAAAATAATCTCTAAAAATTAATGCCGGTTCAAAAGCACTACTAAATAATATAAATTAAATAAAAAAATTAAAAAAATTATGAAATTGCATAGTTTACCTGAAAGACCTATTAGACAAGTCAAATTACACTTCCTCCACATTTTAGGTAAAGTATGTTATATTTTTTATGCTCATGTCATACTAGAAAATATATATATCATACAATATCATTCAAATTGTGTCTCGCTTTGTTAAATAAAATATCATTTTTAGACTTCTATAAACCCCAAATCAAATGGTTTTGAATTTAGCCTTATTAGAACAAGTTTTAAAGAACTTTTTTCAAGATAAGAATTGCTTCCAAGGTGGACCAATAAAACCCAGAAGATAACCAATCCAAAATCCTACAAGTTCTTAAAAAAAATTTGACACTGAACAATCAAAGAAAAGATGGTTAAGATCTTCCTCTGATTGGAGGCACAAAACACAAAGACCTTCATGATTCATAAGGCATAAACCTCGTTTAATCAATTGATCTTTAGTGGCCAAACGATTCAAGAAAGCTCTCCAACCAAAAGCTTTTATTTTTGTCTGAACCGTCGAATTCCAAAGAGTACGAAAGGCCATACTCAGATCCTCCTTCATGATAACTTGCATCATAGCCTCCATGAAGCATTTATAGTCGAGATAAGCAGAATAATGGGTGGGATCAACCTTTCCCCAAACCATTGCATCCGTTGCGCCTGTAACAGGAACAACAATTGCTAAAAAATCTTGCAATTGATACAATTTGCTCCCAGTTGTGCCAATGTCCTGCTACTGAATCCCACATTCCCCCCAACGCATAATAACGTTACACCAACTTCCCATTTCAATCACAAAAGCCCATTTAACATTGTTGAGAGCAAACAAGTCCGCAGAAAAATTCTTTCAGCGGATGATTACCACACCAATTAGCATACCAGAGAGAGGTTGGGGATCCGTCGCCAATTTTGTAAAAAATTGAACCTGCAAAATCAAAATCCAAGTTAGTAGATAAAACTCCTAGTTTTGTCACATCCTTCCGCCAAGTAGATGAGGAAACTTTGCAGTTGCAACGATTATTCGATATAGTATTATGTTCATAATCATTGTATCTCACCTTAATAATTTTCTTCCACACGGCCTCCATCTCAACTAAAATCCTCCACTTTCATTTAGACAAAAAAGCCAAGTTGAACTCCTCAATGCTCTTGATACCAAGACCTCCAAATTCTTTCGCTTTGCACACGAGTTCCCATTTTACCCAATGAAACTTCAATTTCTCCTTTGTTCCTCCCTAATGAAATTTATGTCGGGTTTTATCGATTTCTTTCCAAACTTTCACTAGAGCTTTATAAAAAGAGAAAATGAAAATAGGCGGACCACTCAAAGCTGCATTGATAAGAGTAATCCTCCCTCCAAAAGAAAGGAATCTCCCTCTCCACAAAGCTAACTTTGATTTAAACTTTTGACCACATTTTTATCCTCCTCGGATTTTAGCCAATAAGAATCCCAAGGAAGTTAAAAGTTGATTTATGCACCTTACAAGCTAAAAAATTGGAAGCAGCAAGAATAAAATGATTACTGACATTGATCCCGATCAACCTACTCTTGTGATAATTAACTTTGAATCCTGAAGCTAGTTTGAAACCCCTTAAGATGGATTTGATACTCCATAAATTCTTTCAACAACCTATACCCATAATAACAGTATCGTCTGCGAATTGGACTTAATCAATCGATAAACTATCCTACCATTATATCCTTCGAAATATCCTATATCTGAAGCAATTCTAAATAATTATGAGAGTCCTTCAGCAACTATCACAAATAAGAAGGGAGATAGAGGATATCCCTGCCTTAAGCCTCTCTCCACCTTAAAATCCTTCGTCGGACTCCTGTTTAGCAAAATCGACAAATGGCTATTGAAAATGAAAGCTTCAATTCAACCCATCCAAATACTACCAAAACCCATTATCTTCATTATAAATATTTAAAAATACCAACTAACATAATTGTATGCCTTTTCGAAATCCACTTTGAACATAACACAATCCTTTTTCTCCCTAGTAGCATGATCCACAACCTCATTTGCAACTAACACTCCATCCAAGATTTTCCTTCCAGGAACAAAAGTCGATTGACATTTTTGCGAATTCAATCCACCAAGAACAATCTTCAACCCTAACGCGGGAAGTTTAGCCACATCTTGTAAAGATATCCAACTAAACAAATTAGCATGTAGTCTTCAATATTAAGAGGATGAGGGATCTTACATATTAAAGTGGGAAAAAAGGATGTAATAGCCTTTGAGAGAACATCCTTGTTATGAAAACCCTTCACGAAATTAAGGACATCATCCTTCATAATCTTCCAACAATTTTTTATGAAGACGAAACTGTAGCCGTCAGGCCCCAGACTCTTAGCTCTATCACAACACCAAACAGTTTCTTTGATCTCTTCATCTGAGAAAGGAGCTTCCGAATAATGGACACCGACATGAATGAGAGTTCTGGTTGAAATACGTTCTATAACCGGTCTAGCATGGTCGGGTTCCCTGAACTTCTGGTTGAAGAAGTTCCAAACAGTATCCTTGACCTCTTCAACTGAATCCATCAGCCACTAACTGTATTGATAGCCCCTATAAACCTCCTCATCGCCATTCCCTTAATCAAATTATAAAAATACTGAGAGTTTAAATCCCCATCTTGGATCCATTTTGGCCTAGACTTTAGGATTAACATATTGTCTCTAATGGATAAATTCCTCCACATAGAACTAATGGCCTTGCTCCTTCTATCGACCAACTCATTCACCTCTACATCCACACAACTAGATAGCAATTTATCCATAACATTGATCTATTTCACTCCTTCATCGACTATCAAATCGTACCACCTAAACACCTTTTTGTTCCATCTTCTAAGGTTGACTTTCAGGATCTTAAGTTTCTCTTTAATAACAAAATCACTCCTTCCTTCCACTTTAATAGCATTCCACTCTTTTTCCATAAACTTCAATAAATCTTTATTATTGAACCAACAATTGTTGGTTTTGAAAGGCTTAGCACCCCAAACGACCTTATTGATCTTCAACCAAATAGGACAATTATCATAAATGTCCTTATTCCCTATAAACTGACCCACGACTCCCCACCTAACATCTTAGCATTACCTGAAGAAATAATATTATTGATTCTCTTTCTCTTGGATAAATTACCCCCCTCCTCTAATGTTCAACGATTTAATAATCATGGTACAATTTTGATAAGCGCCTTTTTGTCCTAATTTCTAACCTTATCCTTAGCCTCCATGTCTGGGATTTTTTTTAGAATAATCCTTCTTTTTATCTTTGCAACCACTTCAAGATTAGAGATCGTCTTCTATGAAGGAGAATAGCGATCCAAAATGCAACAGAAATTAAAAAATTTCTCCTTTAGTGATTCTTACGAATGGGCATGATCAGTGATAGAATCGTTATCTCTTATGGCGATTGAAACATTTGATGCAGATCTAAGGAGTGATCACGAACGTTGAATGGTAACAACACCTTTACTCATTCCACATGAACGAATTCCTTCAATCTTAGTGCTAGCTGCTACAATTGAAGGCTTTGAGTGAGAGAGAGAGAGAGAGAGAGAGAGAGAGAGAAACGGATTTTTCAACTGCACCAATGCTTATGCACAAGGGTTCTATTTATAGAATCACTTGTGTGGGCTGCAAGCTAAAAAGTCCACTTAAGTGTATGTGTCCCATATCTTATGATATGCCAAAATCACTTAAGTGCATGGTACCTTACCATATTTCGTATTCTACTTAAGTAAATCGTACCTTACGATGTTCTACAATTCACTTAAGTGCACTGTACCTTACGGTGTTCCTTATTTACTCTATCTCTCATCAATCCGTCCTTTTGTGTGTGACCCTGTAGGTTTTCGCGACATTAGCAATTATATTAAATCACATATTTAATATAATAAATAGTGAGCGGTATCTAGCAACACATCACTGCTACCCAGGACACGAAAATGTCATGTTGTCATACGGTGAACTGACTTGGGGTGTTTTGCTTTTTATCGCAATGTCGCGGATAGCAAGAGTCGCCACCGACTTTTCTTTTATCCAATAAGGAAAGGTGGAAAAGAACAGGAAAGACCTCAATAGATTTTGGGTTCGGGAGGTACATTATACAAAGGGAAGGTGTTAGCACCCTTTGTATCCATGGTTATCCATGGGCTCTTAATTGCTGGATCACTTATATTTTTGTCTGAAAAGTGTTCGTGAATTGTTTAAAAAAAATTTTCGAAAAGAGAGTTTAACTTTGTAATGATTCTCGTATGAATGTATACAAAGTATTTATCTCGTTTGATTTTGAAAACGGTTTAGAAAAATGTAACTTGGTAATGATTCTAGTATGAATGTATACCAAGTGGTGATTTTCTAGGATTTGCAAAGTGTGAGGGGTGGGAAATGTTTTAGGTTATGATCCAGCAATTGAGAGTTATACCTTCCTAAGGTCGTTATGAACGTTTCCTATCCTTATGAGGGTAAAACTGTCCTTACTATTGAGAAGTAAGTAATTTTACCCTTTGGATGTTTAAGGGTCATCGTAGGGTCATCGATAGGTCATTGAAGGCAACAGTTGTAAGGATACCTTAGCATTCGAAGGGACGATCATCATTTAACCGTAGGCTACACCGAAGGGTCATCGAGGGACGAAATCATATATTCGAAGGCAACATCTGAGGGACTATGATTTATTTTATGATGATTTAATCGAAGGGCCGTTGCTAAGTGTATCCCCACATTCGCGGGACATGACCGTGGTATCGTAATATCGTAAGGCAAAAGAGAGGTCCAAGATCACATATTTAGAGGCCGTATTTTACAATTGATTAGGTAATTAGGATGAATCTCCATACTAAAATTAATACATTAAAATTAATTAGGTAATTTAGGGTGAAACTCCACAAGGGTATCCCACAAATAAAGTGGAAGACCTAGACAGCAATCTTTTCCTGGGAAAGGTGAACCTTTACAAAATTCAGCAAACGGGTTAGAGTACCAAGTCAGGATGCAATCAAGGATTGCACCGCAAAAGAAACCAGAACAGCAGTAGGGTCAGATAAACAATGCATGGCTATGATAAAAACATGACAGGTTAGCAAAGGACAGAACAGAAAAATCAGCGACTGTCCCGGTCGCCGCTGTCTCGCCTAGCGAAGGCTTAGCGAATACTCGCTGCATGCTCGCTTAGCGATGTGCTAGCGAGCGGCTGCGGATTCTGGTTTTGATAACAGCATAATGGCAGCAAGCTTCACACCTTATAGCATTCATTACAGAGATTATGTGGTTAGACATTCAGATGTTCATGCATACTTAAATTCATATGTAAAACTTAAGATAGTTTCATAAATTCAATCATGATACCATGTGCAAATTAAGAACATAAGGTAGTAATAGCAATGCCAACCTGTTTGTAATCGAATTGTAACCTTGAATTGGCCGATCGGATCGAATTGAGCAGAAGTGACCTTGCTGCCGCCGGCTTTTCCTTCAGGGTTTCCTTTAGGGTTACTCGGAATTCTCAGGGTTAGCCTTCAGGGTCTTCCGTCTGTGAGCGCTAGGGTTTGCTTGCTAGGGTTCTCCTTTCGTCCTTTTTCCTCCTTTTTCGTCCTCTTTCGTCCTCTTTCGTCCTCTTTCGTCCTCTTTCGTCCTCTCTTTTTCTGACTGGAGTTGTGGTATTTATAATGCCTTTTTTCATGACCTAATGGGCTCAGAGTGCAGCCCAGAATTTTATGTTATCTGTCAGCTTCGCTAGGCGAGCGTGTAGCGAACGTTCGCTAGGCGAGCGTGCAGCGAACGTTCGCTAGGCGAAGGATTTGCTCGCCTAGCGAGCAGGCCAGTGTGGGCCATTTTCTGGATTGGGCCATTCGTGAGTTGGGCATTTGTTCCTTTAAGATCAGTGTCATAAAAATGAGTCGGAGTGCCCTGAAAAATGTCTTAAAATATTAATGGGCAAATTTTAGGGTATGACAGCTGCCCCTGTTCAATATTCTTGAACCGAGAGAGTCAGAATGGTATGTACGCCATTCGTGGTCTGGAGGTGGAAGATTATTGAACACTTAGAACGCCCCAAAAATTTGCACTTGTCAATTAGTTAGTCTTGATGGAGATGGGCTTAAAGATGCCATCTAAGAAGTTTGATGATGAGAGCTTCAGAGTGCGTCGTACGTTAGAAGATATCTGAAGTCATGGGTGTCACTGGGTCATACGCCAGACCGTATAGTGAGTCATTCATTAGGCCGTCGACTTCACTGGGGAGTTAGAATGGGTCATATGCCGCTGGGGATAACAGATCAGAATGGATCATACGCTAGATCGTATCTGAGTTGCAGAATGGGCCGTCTGTTAGGTTGTATCTGACGAAAAGTAGTCGTACGCTAGACTACACCTCGGGATGTACCGTACGCTAGGTAGTATCTGAGGAATGAAGATCCGAATGGGTCGTACGCTAGACCGTATTGTTGGAGGAGTAATATGTTGTGCCGAATCAAAATGAGATAAGAATCTGAGTGAGTCATACACTGCTGGGGATAAAGGATCAGAATGGATCGTACGCTAGATCGTATCTGAGTTGCGGAACGAGCCGTCCGTTAGGCTGTATCGTTACTGGGGGTGAAAGATCAGAATGGATCGTATGCTAGATCGTATCTGAGTTGTAGACTGAGCCGTCCGTTAGGTTGTACCTGATGATGAAGGGGGTAGTCATACGCCAGACTACACTTCAGAATGTACCGTACGCTAGGTAGCATTTGAGGCCTTGAAGGTCCAAATGGGTCGTATGCTAGACCGTATTGGAGTTGTTGAAGGTCGGAATGGATCGTACGTTAGATCGCATCTGAGTTGAAAGAGTCATATGTTGAGCTGAATCAGAATGAACCGCATGCTAGGCTATATCTGATAGTATTTGTATATGTTGTATTTGCAATAAATGTCTGGGATGGGCTTATAGATGCCATCGTTAGGAGAACGTCAGGATGAATGTTGACATGGAGTGTATCTGAAAGATGTATTTGAATCTGAACGTAATCGATGAAGATGTCCGTCTGAATGGCTCTCTATTTTGACTGTATCAGGAAGATAATTAACCTGAAAAATAAAGTTAGCTTCATGCCATGTCGTGATGCATGAGATGTTTTATGCTTCCGAAAATAACTGCGAACGATGTATGCATGCGTATGCTGTGAAATGATGTAATGAATGAATTATGCATCTGAAAAGTTCTTCCTGAGGACTCTACTGGGGAAAATAAATCTCAATCTTCTGGTTGGGAGATACTGGTATCGATGACCCTTTCTTAGCCGGGGATGCTTGATTTTTGTCTGATGGTAGAAATGTTCAACAGAAGCCCGGCTGGGGGTGGAAGAGATGACCCATTTGTCTAGTAATGCCACTCTCTTCTGGGAATGACTGGCTTTGCTGGGGAATAGGATTAGCAACGGATTCATTGGAAAGCATGATTAGACCTTCTCCTCGATCCTGAAGCCTAGTAGTAATCGCTATTTCTATTTTATGCACGCATTTTTGGTAAACATCAATCATATCCAAATGCATATATTAATTCGAATTAAATCAATGGACGTTTATGCAAACGAAACAGAGAAAGTAAAACAAGAGCATTTTTTTTTTAAACTAAAATTATATTGATTTCGAAAGAGGGCCTATAAACAGGCAATTTGTGTACAAGGAGACAAAAATCCTAGTAAGAGGAAATTGTCAAGAAAACAAAGAGAAAGCTATGTCGAAAACGTCCTATTGACTTTAATTCCACCACTGCCATTATGTCTTCAAGCCTCTCATCTCATGCTGTCGGATAGAAGTGATTAGCTTGTTCAGTCCTTTAAACTTGGATGAAGCTGTCTGAGAACGGGACATAGTCATACGCTTTAATCCCTAATTTTTGCCTGGACCGCCTTTTCAGGTTTTCAATCCACCAGGATACCCCTTTTTGCCCAAGCCGCCTTTTCAGGTTTTCGACTTGCCGGGTGCACATTTTTTATGTTTATCCCTAATTTTTGCCCGAACCTTTTTGGTTCGCCGGGATGCCCTTACTTTTGCCTAGGTACGTCGACCTAGCAGGTCTCTTTTATGCGTAGTATTTTTTGACTATGTCTGCGTTCACGGGATGCGGGAAGTCTTCGCCGTCCATTGTAGCTAGTATCATGGCTCCACCAGAGAATACCTTCTTAACTACAAACGGCCCTTCATACGTGGGAATCCATTTGCCTCTGGGATCACCCTGTGGTAGAATGATACGCTTTATTACCAAATCGCCAATTCGATATACCTGTCTCTTGACTCTTTTGTTAAATTCCTGGGTCATGCGCTTCTGATATATCTGTCCATGACACACAGCCGCAAGTCTCTTCTCATCGATCAAGTTTATCTGGTCGAGTCGAGTCTGAATCCATTCATCTTCATCTAAGCCCGCCTCTTTTATGATTCTTAGAGAGGGAATCTGGACTTCCACTGGTAAAACGGCTTCCATTCCGTAGACTAAAGAGAAAGGAGTTGCTCCTGTCGAAGTGCGTACTGAAGTGCGATAACCGTGAAGAGCAAACGGTAACATCTCATGCCAGTCTTTGTACGTCACCGTCATCTTTTGTATGATCTTCTTGATATTCTTATTAGCAGCTTCTACAGCGCCATTCATCTTTGGTCGGTACGGAGAAGAGTTATGGTGCTTTACGTTGAACTGCGTGCAGAGTTCAGTAATCATCTTGTTGTTCAAATTAGTACCATTGTCGGTGATAATCCTTTCAGGGATACCATTGTCGCATCGCGCGAAAAACCGGCGGGAAAAGAAGAAACAACAGAGCCGCCACCGTGCGTTATTTATCCCAAAAAGAGGGAAAGGAAACGCTCGAAGTAAACCTAGGAAAGAACATGGTCTCGCGACCAAAGAGGATGGGTTCGGGAGTCGGTTATGCGAAGGGAAGGTATTAGCACCCCTACGCATCCGTAGTACTCTACGGGATCCACGCACACTAGAAAGGAAAATTGGTTGCTAAACACTGCTCAAATATTCACACACACACTGGCTGAAGGAAAGGAAAGAGACTGACTGAAACTGAACTCAGCAGGATGTCGCATCCTGGGCCTACTTAGTCTATCAGGCATAGACATCAGAGTCCAAGTAGTTCGGACTGGGGAAACGACACATGCTCGCTAGGATGTCGCATCCTATGCATACGTATCTTCTCGGACGAGAGAAGAATCAGAGCATTCGTAGCTCGGCTGACACGCACACAAACAAACAAAGCAAAGGCAAACATGGAGCCCGACTGCCAATCACTGGACTTATGTCAGCATCCGAACCTAAACACACACAAGAAGGCAAACATGGAGCCTGAATGCCAATTGCTGGACTTACATCAGCATCCGAACCTAAACACACACACACTGGAACCCAAATGCCACTCAATGGACTTACATCAGCTTCCAAGCACACAACAAACACAATAGGTTGATAGGGAGTCGGGGACTCAGCCTACAACTGTCAAGCACACACAAGCAAGACAGACAGCAAATGCTAAGGAGTCACGGACTCGAGCCTAGCAAAGGTCAAACAACACACACAAAAGAAAGAAAAGGCGCCCGGAGAGATCAGCTCAATCTCCTGCCTACATACTTCATCTGGTGTGAAGATCAGGGCGATGTAGTTCCCCTACGCAGGGACAAAGGACTAGCCTAACCAGATAACAGAGGGAGACACAACTCTAGGGAGACTACGACTCGAGCCTAGATGTTGTCATGCAAAATCATCCCTAAGTTAAGGTTTCTAGCTAAATGGCACGCGGGCCGACCTATCCTAAGCATGGCTCACACAGGAAGCAAGCCACGCACACTTAACTTGCACAGGAAGCAAGTCTAAACTAATCCTAACTTGCACAGGAAGCAAGTCAAACAATCCTATCTTGCACAGGAAGCAAGTCAAACAATCCTACAAGCACAGATAGCACACGCTATACACAAACAAGTGGCTCAAACAAGGGTTAGGTTTTAGTCAAGGGGTCATATCAACCTCAACAAACAAACCTCTGGAACTGGGTGAATGTGCTCTTAACCTTGCCATTGAGAGACTAAGGTGAAGCAGATGAAAGGTGAGTGAAGATAAGACTTCACAGCTCTTATCCCTGGCTTGGGAGAGCTCAAGACAAGAATGTGTGGGTTCAGAAAGTGGGAACCCTTCTACACATTTAAAATTGACTCGACTGTGCAATTGCACAAGATCTTGGGTTTTTATCCGCAATGCGTCAACACAGTGGTGTGAGCAAAGCAGATGACATACTGAATAGTGGGGGATAGATTGCATATCCCTACCTTCCACCAATTGCCTCTTCACTTAGGAGGTCTTCGACTCTATGCAAGGACAAAATTGAACATCCACAAACATTGCCTCTTAAGGAGGACTTCAGACAGTTGCCTGGCCAAGTAACAGGCCAGGTCTTCCAGACTACATGAAGAAAAGGAGGCATACCTCAATGCAAATTGCTTATACGAGCAAAGCAAAGCAAAAAGTTCACAAGGAACTAAGCAACTAAAGCACCTGAAACAGTCAAGCAGATGTTAGTATGCAACTTCAAACAAAACAAACAGAAACAGAAACCAACAGTCAATTGGAGGCACATGGATGTGCAAGGCACAAGGCTTATGGCATGTGAGCCAAGCCACCTACAAAGCAAAGAGGTTAGGCAATGATGCTTGGATAAGCTCAATCAAAAGAATTGGTCTTAATGGCCATTTGATGGTCAACCTGAAATTACAAACTCAAAGGTGAGTAGCAGGACCACTAGGGCAAGCCTAGGGTCAAAAGTGAATGAGAAAGTCCAAACAGCAAGGGGCAAGTATCCAAAATCATGTTCAAACCATTAGGAAACACAACCAATTAGATTCACACTCATATCAATCACTATCATCATTTCATGAACCATTTAGGTCAAAACATGGCAAACAGAAGCTCATAGAAGTCAACAGAAAGACTTAACTCAAAAGCAATCTAAACATTTTCCAAAAAATCACCAAATAAATCAAGATCAAACCTAACACATATCATGGTAAGCATGTCAAATTTCGTCCCATTTGGGCAAGTGGAAGGCAGTCAATGAAAATCAGAAAGTCAAAGCCAATTTGAACATGCCCAAAGAAGTCAACCAAACATGCATCAACTTAGAAAAATCATAAGTCAAGAATGGTGTATGATAAATGAATGGGACTAAAGCCATGGCAAAGATGAGGATGTCTAGTTATCTCATGTAAAATTTCATGTCCATCCAATAAAGTATGCGAATTTCACAAATGAAATGGGAACATGTGTCACACAAAGTCAATATTTGACTAGGCAGGAAGGAAAAATCTCAAACAAATGGAAAATTGTTCAAATAAATCCAAGAAAATTCACAAGTAAACTAGACATACAAGAGTAGGCTCATGCAAAAAATCAAGTCATTTGGAGATAAGGAAGTATGGCAATGAAAATTAGGAAAATGCATGATCATGGTATAGAACCAAATGTAACACATAACTTCAACAATTCAAAGCTCACAATCCAAAAATGATAAATGCACAAACTTTATATGGAAATGAAGGTCAAGGTGTCTAGTTTCACCACAAAAAAATTTCAAGCTCATTGGATACAAAAATGACAATTTCACAGAAGATTTGGCACAATGTATCATTTTGGCATACATGTCAAGAAAATATTTATCATTTAAGATCCAGACCATGGAAAATTAATTAAAAATCATGATTAAATAAAGGACACATTCATGAACATGTGAAAAAAATTTCATAATTTTTGGAATAAAAATGAATGAGAAATTAAATGTGGAAGATGGATGAAATTATGGGTGAAGTATGAACAAACTACAAGGCAAAGGTGGTCAACACAAGTCAACGGATGGCAATAGTATAAATATGCGCTTCATTTAGCAAAGCGCTGCGTTTCAAGGCCAAGTGATGAAATGTTCTGATTGGCTCCTAGCCAATAGAACAGTGGATATGCAGGAAATTCAATCAAAAACAAACATCAACCAAGTTCAACATTCTGGGCAATGGCTAAGGTTCATGACTCGACAGCATGCATTCAACATCATCAAACAATCATCATCAATCATCCAAACAATCATCAAGCAAGCAGCATGGTTTTAGCAGCAACATTATGTGTTCATCATTTGTAAAACAAACTTCCAGCAAAAAAACATAACAACATGGCATTGATACAGCAGTTCATGCATCAACATCATGCAGCATTAGGGTTTGGCTTCATGCAGCAACACGATTCAGCATCCAACATCATAAACATGGAATCCAATCAACATGAGATAAAAGGCATGGCACACAGTAAGTTCATGCAACACAATGCATCAATCAAGAGACCACAAACAAACATGACAAACACAAATCAATGTAGATTTTCTTGGATACTCAAAACAGCAGCAGGGCACTAAAACTTCATTGAGACTCATCACCAGTCTGCAGCATGGCTGACAGCATAGCAACAACAGTAGCATTCATCATCCACATGTTATCATCATGAACAAAAGCAAGCAAACAGTATGGTATTCAACATGGTATCACCAACATCACCCTCAATTGAAATTCCAACAAATAAACAACTAACATGGCAGCATTCAAACATGTTTTACATGGATTTCTAGGCATGGTCATGAGGTTTCAATGTAACAGCATGGCAGCACATGTTATCACCAGCATCAAAACAGAATGACTAGCACACAAACAAACACATTATTCAGCAATACACAAACACAAGCATGAAAAATTCTGGACAATTTATGGTTTAACAGCAGCAAGGTTATGCATCAAGTTCATGGTATCAACAACATCAAACATCATTAGAACAAACATGCTCATGGGAAATCCTGTACAGCTTAAGGTTTCAAAATAGCAGCCTATGTTCATCATACATGTAATCATCATCAATTGAAATTCCATCATGGCAATCCTCATGGTAGCTAAACAACATCATTATGCATTATTAACAACAAACCAACAAAATCTTGAGAAAATTCTGGGCAGGACAAAGTTTAACATGAGCAGCATTCACTATCATTATCCATGCTCATCATTTAAATCACCAACACATAAACAACAGTATCAAACAAAAATCATGGCCATGAAATATCATCATGAAGCATCATTAATCAATAGCAACACACAGCATGGTGTCCAACATGGTATCACCAACATCAACACAAAACCACTTGGCATGGTAAACAAGGTTCTTCACGCAAAATTATAAACAACCAAAACAACAGCAATCAAGAAGAATTCTGGGCAGAGTGTTTGGTTTCAAACAGCAAGGCAACATACATTCATCATCATGTATCTCAAAATTTAATGTGTCCAGAAATTGCAATCCAAGGCACCAACAGCATCATTAAACATCAGGTAACACAAATATGGCAATGGTTTTCACTAAAGCAACAACAAACAAGCAAATCGAAGGAGACTAGGTTTGAGCATGCAAAGTGAAATCCAAATTTCTCATGATATGTGTAACCAATCAGCATGACTCAAGTTGCATAAGAACAAGCATGGAAAGACCTTTTAACAAACATAACATAGCAAGGCAAAAGAAAGGATTCAAAAGCTTACTTGGTTGTGAAGAAAAATGGATGCAGGGCTTTTTCATTTCTTTGGTCAATTTTCAACAAAGTTGGAATCTGCAGGATGCTGTCTTTTTGATGCTGTAGGATGTTGGTTGATGTTGGTAAGGTTTTTGATCATCCAAGGCCAAAAAGGCTAAGTCCAATTTTTTAGAGAGTGTATTGGTTTGCTAGGTTTTGTTATGACAGTAAATTGCAAATGGCAAGGTTTTTAGCAGTAAATGCAAGTGGCAGGTGAGTTGGAGTGAGTGTGGTTTGCTGTAGCAGTGTTTTTGTTCTTAGCCATTGCCAAAGTCCTCTCCCTGCTGCAGTATTGTATGCTTGTTGGATGTAGATGTTTAGCCGGGCAGGGTTGGAAGAAAAATGAAGGTTGATTGTGCAATTGTTTTTGATGACAGGAAATACCAATGGCCAGATGAGTTAGGTTTTGTGTTATGGTCTGCTGCTGTTATTGGTATAGCTGGGTCGAATTGGCAAGGCAAGAAGGTGAGTTTGAGGTTGGTCTGCTCATGGTTTTGGACAGAAGACCAATCAATGCAAAATATTAGTTTTTCTGTTCTTTTGTTGCCAAGTCCTCCTTTTTCAATCAGCCTCTCTCCTTTCTATTTGCCTTGGCCAAGTTGTTTTTTTTTCTGATGCCAATTGCTGCTGCAGTATGGTGGTATGGTCCTCTCTGAATTGCACAGCCAGGTGTCATTGCCAAGGTGTTTGGTCTTGTGCTGCTGTAGCAGTTTTTTTTTTGGTTTTGAGCAATTTGCCAAAAGTTTCCTTTTTGCCTGCTGCAGTATGGTGGCAGGATTGTGAAGGTTTTGTTCTGAATTTTAGCAATTGTCAATGTCCTCTTCTGCTGCAGGGCATGGTGACAGACCCTTTTTTAGAGGGATGGCCAAGTGAAGTGGTTGCCAATGCTGTGACAGTACCAGCCATGCCTTTGTCTTGTGTGGCAATATGACAGAAAATTTGGGGGAAAAATTCTGTTATAGACAGTACATATTATGGTTCATGAAGGTATGGCCTTTTTGAATTGTACAGTAGGATGAAGTTTCAAAGCAAGGTTGGATTTTTTTGGAGATTTGGACAGTATCCTTGGAAAAATAGCAGGGTTACAAGACTTAGTTTTTCTTCCTCTGCCATGACAGCCAAATTGACAAGGCAAGAAAGTGAGTTTCAGGTTTGTTGGTTAAGTTCTGTTTTCTCATGACAGGAAAATCAACATCACCCATGCTGTCTTGTACTGCCTATTCTTTTTGACAGCTTTTGGTTCAAAATGGCTAAGGCATGTTTTCTTTAAGTGCACAGCATGGTGATGCCTTTAGGGAATGAGTGAAGTGTGTTTTCTATGTGTATCCAAACCATGACACAATGCTGCACACCATTGCCACTAGGTCTGCTATGTAAGTACAAGGTATGGTTCAACAATTGGATGTTTGAAATAATGTCCTTTTGCCCAAAATTCAAGTATGCTAACATGGCTATGTGTACTTGTTGGTGTATGGCTGCATGATGAGGTTTCAACATGACAGAAAAATGGCTTGCTAACTTCTGTTTTGAGAGTACAAACCATGGTATGGTGGATGCATAAACAAGTATGGTGCAAGTATGGTCAAAGGGTACTTTTCTTGTAATTCAAGCAACCAAACAAGATTCACATGTTCTGCATAATTTGACCTTGCAAACACCTTCTAAATGACATTTATGAGCTGTCCCAATTGGCCAAATGCTGAAAAAATGTTTGAGTCAAAAAGTCAACTCTTGGTCAAACTTCCATTTAAATGAAAAAGGTCAAAATATGCCATTTTGATTGGTGAAGTTTTGGCACATGAAATTTATATTTTTGGAAAGAGGATGAAAAATGTGGTTTGTAGGAAAAAACCCCACCAAAATTGGCCAAACGGTTTGAGAGATATGGCCCTTTGAAGTTCAAGATTTTCTGAAATCGATTCGATCATAACTTGCCAACCGCACATGGGAATTGAGAGTTCTAGGACTTTTTGGAAATGGGAGAACAAGATCTTCAACTTTCATGTTGGGCAAAAATTCATTTGAGGCTTGTATCATGATGTAAGTTTGAGGATCAAAACTTTCCATTTATGGCAGTTTTCAGTTACAGGCCCAGTTTCCATTTTGGGAAATTCATGATCTGGCTTCAAATTCTTCCATGATGGTGTTTGGCATGATATATGATGACTATTTGGACATGAATAAGCTCCTTCAAACCATTTCCAATCATCCAATCACTGATTAAATGGACAGTTGACCAACAGTTGACTTTTAGGGTTTCTGACTGATTGTGCATTGACTGATGACCTCCAAACCCTAATTCCTTGAGGACTTGACTTCAAATGATGTCCCAAGTTGTATGAACTCTTGATTATTGACCATGGTGCCCAAATTCCACAAGAATGACCACCATCCACTGCTTTGACTGACAGTTGACTTTTTTAGGGTTTTTGACTGTCTGGGCATGAACTGCTGACCTCTGAGCCTTCAACCCTCGACTTGAACACTTCAAATAGACCTCCAAGCCATGTGAACTTGTTGGACAAACCTCAAGGCCTTGATTCAATGAGAAATTCCTTTGCTTGCTTGGTTGACTGATCAGGAGATTAGTTTGACCTGATTCTTGATTGCTTGCTCTTGAGGCAACTGAGGAACAATGCAAATGCTATGCAATGGATCATGACATGCTATGACCTAATATGAAAATGTATGTATAATGGTAGGTGCAAATTTGAGGTGCTACAGCTGCCCCTATTCAATCTGCTGGGAACCCGAATGGATGATAGCGATGGCTGTCAGACTTTCAGGGTAAACAGGGATTGAATACCAAAGAACCGTAGAATTTGCACGGACTGGATATAATACAAAAGAACCACGTCATTTACCGATGACAAACTGCATGACAGCTTCAGAAAAGCAAAACCATTTACCGATGGTTGAAGAACTGGAACTTTGATATTTACCGATATCAATTTCAGCACGACCATTTACCGATGGCGTCTGGGGAAAATAAACTTCTGAAAAACAACAACCATTTACCGATGGTTAGGACTTGATATTTACCGATATCAACTTCAGCATGACCATTTACCGATGGCTGCTGGGAAAAACGAATTGATGTAATAAGGAAGCAAGACCATTTACCGATGGTGGCTTCAAAGAAACTTGACATTTACCGATGTCAACTTCAAACTGGCCATTTACCGATGGCTACTGTAACTGGGGATCCGATATTTACCGATATCGAAGAAATACGGGGCCATTTACCGATGGCATCTCCATTTGGGGGGGAACAAAATCTTTGTGGTGATACCAGACAAGACGTTTACCGACGACTTCCGGGGATCTTGATTTTATTGACCAGACATTTACCGATGACTGGGATGAGACTCGACGTTTACCGACATCGAAAGATGATGTTTACCGGCACCCAAAGAAATGACCAGACATTTACCGATGACTGGGATGAGACTAGATGTTTACCGACATCGAAAGATGATGTTTACCGACATCAAAAGAAATGACCAGACATTTACCGATGACTGGGAATGAGAAAGTAATTGGGGAGATACAAGCAAATATTCGCAACCGGAAACCAGATAGGACATTTACAGATGACTCTACTGGGGATTTCTAGCTGGGGATTATCAGACATTTACCGATGACTGAGAAAAAGACTCGATGTTTACCGACATCGAAAGATGATGTTTACCGACATCGAAAATGACCAGACATTTACCGATGACTGGGGTGAGACTCGATGTTTACAGACACCGAAACAATGGTGTTTACTGACACCAAACAAAGAAAACACACGCGGGTGCTGTCGTGACACTGACTGGTATCACAAAGTACAATATCTGGGATATGCTGATGCAAGGCTGATCACTTGCTGGGGGTCTCACTGAGGAGAAACAAACTTTCTGTCACCATCGGGTGAGGAAATAAACCTCTGTGGGGAATAAATAATTCTGAATGCTGTCAAGAGCAACTGTAGCAGTCTTGCTGTGCTGAAGTCGAATGAAATGATCCGCCTCTGCCGGGGATACGGTCTGATGAAGCTTAACACATGAATGCATATGTTTGAATTTTTCTATGGCGTAATGCTCCATATTGAATGGAAATGCTACGCAATTTGAGGATGCAATGATTACTACATGCAAAATGCAAATGAACTCTGGCTAGGGAGCCAAAATGATCAGATACTCTGACTCTGTGGGGAGACTCCTCTTGGGGAAATATTCTGCGGGGAATTCTGCTTGAGGAACGGTAAAGCGATTTCTCACTTTTGTTGAAGAATAGCACTTGCTGCTGGGGAAAGGTAAACTCCGCCGGGGATATCCTTCAGTCCACAGGTAGGATAAATGTTGGAGGTAAATTTCAGTGAACCTGCCTCATTCGGGGGGGAAAACGGCAAATACAGGCCTGCTGGG
Source organism: Lathyrus oleraceus (assembly GCF_024323335.1). Lineage (NCBI taxonomy): Eukaryota > Viridiplantae > Streptophyta > Magnoliopsida > Fabales > Fabaceae > Lathyrus > Lathyrus oleraceus. Next base: position 457,431,474 of record NC_066585.1, read on the forward strand.
GATAGGCAAACTCCGCCGGGGATATCCTTCAGTCCACAGGTAGGATAAATGTTGGAGGTAAATTTCAGTGAACCTGCCTCATTCGGGGGGGAAAACGGCAAATACAGGCCTGCTGGGGATAGGCAACCCTTAGATCTGTTGGGGAATAGAAAGCACTATCCACAGACGTCTCCGCAGGGAAACATAGCTCTGATAGTCTTCCAAACTTGCTTGGGGAGAATATCTGTTGAGGAAACGTCCTCACGGATGCCAATCTGAAAAACAGCACAACAAAATGCCCCCAGGGGGTACATGGACAAGATACGCTCGAGTGTCCTCAACATTCAAAATGATTTTCAAATGTTTTATCTTTCTGCACGTTATTGTGTAGCCTTCATGTTTTTATATGCAATGCTTATCAAAAATTCGGACATTTTGCAAACAAAACAGTAAAAATAAAAACAAAAGAGCTATTTATCTGAATAACGACTTTTATTGATTGAAAATGTGCCTGAAGAGGCAAATACATTAGGAAGCAATTCCTAGAAAGAGGTAATTGCGCACAAAAGGAAAAATCTATCCTAATGGCAATGTGAACACGGCATCCACTATTTCCCAATTCTGTTATAACCCACAGATCATCAGTTTTCCTCCCAACTTCTTGCTTTCTGAGAAGAATGACTGGACAGATCACATCTTTCGAGATGGCAGACGACAAAGCTTGATGAAGCATAGATAACTCAGACTGTAGTCTTCGCTTTAATCCCTAACTTTTGCCTGGATCGCCCTTTCGGGTTTTCAATCCACCGGGATACCCATTTTTGCCTAAGCCGCCCTCGCGGGTTTTCGACTTACCGGGTGTACAAATTTTTTCATTTTATCCCTAATTTTTGCCCGAACCTTTTCTTTTTTTTTTTTTTTTTGGTTCGTCGGGATGCCCATTTTTTTTGCCTGGACTCTCTTTCCCTCTTTTTTTTTTTGTCCAGCGGGTCAATTTATGCGAAGTATTTTTTGACTACATCTGAGTTAACAGGAGACGGAAAATCTTCACCATCCATAGTTGTAAGCATCAAGGCTCCACCGGAAAAGACCTTCTTCACAACATACGGACCTTCATAGTTAGGAGTCCACTTGCCCCTGTTATCTGTACCGGGAGGGAGGATCCTTTTCAAAACTAGATCACCAATCTGATAGCTTTGAGGACGCACTTTCTGATCAAAGGCTCGTTTCATCCTTCGCTGATACAGCTGTCCATGGCATACAGCTGCTAGCCGTCTCTCCTCGATAAGGCTCAACTCGTTAAACCTCGTTCGAATCCACTCGGCTTCGTCCAGCTTGACATCCAACAAAACTCTCAGAGAAGGAATCTCCACTTCAACAGGTAGAACAGCTTCCATACCATACACAAGGGAGTAAGGGGTTGCCCCGGTCGACGTACGTACTGAGGTACGGTACCCATGCAAAGCGAAAGGCAGCATCTCATGCCAATCCTTGTACGTAACGACCATCTTCTGCACAATCTTCTTGATATTCTTGTTTGCCGCTTCTACAGCACCATTCATCTTCGGTCTGTAAGGAGAAGAATTGTGATGTTCAATCTTGAAATCTTTACAAAGCTCTTTCATCATCTTGTTATTGAGATTCGAACCATTGTCAGTGATGATTCTCTCAGGAACTCCATAACGACATATGATTTCTTTCTTGATGAACCGGGTAACCACTTGTTTGGTAACGTTAGCATAGGAAGCTGCTTCCACCCACTTGGTGAAATAATCAATCGCAACCAAGATGAAGCGATGTCCATTCGAAGCAGTAGGCTCAATCTTCCCAATCATATCAATGCCCCACATGGCAAACGGCCAAGGCGAATTCATGATATTCAGAGGGCTTGGTGGTACGTGCACCTTATCAGCATAGATTTGACACTTATGGCACTTCCGAGCATACTTGAAACAATCGGATTCCATAGTCATCCAGTAATAACCCGCTCTCAACAATTTCTTAGCCATTGCATGTCCGCCGGCATGAGTACCGAAGGAACCTTCATGAACTTCCTGCATTAACATGTCTGCCTCGGGTCTGTCCACGCATCTGAGCAAGACCATGTCAAAGTTTCTCTTATACAACACGTCATCCTGATTCAAATAGAAGCTTCCAGCTAGCCTCCTCAGGGTTTTCTTGTCATTCTTCGACGCACCTTCAGGATATTCCTGAGTCTTGAGGAAATTCTTGATGTCATAATACCACGGCTTCTCATCAATCACAACAGACTCGGCTGCAAACACATACGCAGGCCTCTCGAGTCGATTCACCGCAACATGTGGCACATGATTCCACCAATGAACTTTGATCATAGATGACAAAGTAGCAAAGGCATCGGCCATCTGATTCTCGTCCCGGGGGACATGATACAACTTCACTTTCTTGAAGAACGTCAGTATTCTTCTGGTGTAATCTCTATACGGAACCAAATGCGGCTGATTCGTATTCCAATCTCCGTTGACTTGATTGACCACTAGAGCTGAATCTCCAAATATGTCGAGTGTTTTGATCCTTAGATCAATGGCTTCTTCTATCCCCATGATACAAGCCTCATACTCAGCTTCATTGTTGGTGACGTCAAACGTCAATCTGGCAGAAAAAGGTATATGAGCACCTTTAGGATTGATCAACACTGCCCCAACACCGTTACCATTCATATTCACGGCCCCATCAAACATCAGTGTCCATTTGTCATCCGGGTCCGGTCCTTCCTCGACAAGAGGCTCTTCGCAATCTTTCATCTTCAGATACATGATGTCTTCATCAGGGAACTCAAACATCATAGGCTGATAATCTTCAATCGGTTGTTCGGCGAGATAGTCTGACAGAATACTACCTTTGATGGCCTTCTGAGACGTGTACTGAATGTCATACTCTGTTAGAATCATCTGCCAACGGGCAACTCGTCCGGTGAGAGCTGGTTTCTCAAAGATGTACTTCACTGGATCCATCTTAGAAATCAATAGAGTAGTATGGTTCAGCATATACTGTCTCAGTCGGCGAGCAGCCCAGGCCAAAGCACAGCAAGTTTTCTCGAGCAGTGAATATCTTGTTTCACAGTCGGTAAACTTTTTGCTAAGGTAGTATATGGCGTGCTCTTTTCGACCAGACTCGTCATGCTGTCCCAATACACACCCCATCGAGTTCTCAGTCACCGACAGGTACATTATCAGAGGTCTCCCAGGAACTGGAGGTATAAGGATTGGAGGTTTCTGTAAATACTCTTTTATCTTGTCAAAAGCTTTCTGACAATCATCATTCCACTTGATCGCTTGATTCTTTCTAAGCAGTTTGAAGATTGGTTCACATGTAGCAGTTAGATGAGATATGAACCTTGCAATGTAGTTCAATCTCCCTAAAAACCCACGGACTTGCTTCTCCGTTTTCGGTGCAGGCATCTCTTGAATAGCTTTGACTTTTGCTGGATCAACCTCAATCCCTTTCTCACTGACAATGAAGCCTAGCAGCTTCCCTGATCTCACCCCGAACGTACACTTGTTCGGATTCAACCTCAGCTTGAACTTGACCAGTCTGTCAAACAACTTCTGCAAATTAACCAGGTGCTCCTCTTCTGTCTGCGACTTTGCAATCATATCATCCACGTACACTTCAATTTCTTTGTGCATCATGTCGTGAAAAAGAGTCGTCATCGCCCTCTGATAGGTAGCACCAGCATTCTTCAGCCCGAATGGCATCACCTTATAGCAGAACGTGCCCCAAGGTGTAATGAATGTCGTCTTTTCCATATCCTCTGGCGCCATCTTGATCTGATTATATCCGGAGAAACCATCCATGAAAGAGAATATCGAGGATTGGGCCGTATTATCAACCAATACATCAATGTGAGGTAATGGGAAATCATCTTTCGGACTTGCTCTGTTCAAATCCCGGTAATCAACACACATTCTGACTTTACCATCCTTCTTCGGCACAGGAACGATGTTGGCCACCCACGGTGGATAATTGGTAACAGCCAGAAAACCTGCATCCCACTGCTTCTGAACCTCTTCCTTGATCTTAGTTGCCATGTCAGGACTCGTTCTACGAAGCTTCTGCTTGACCGAAGGACATCCTTCCCTGAGAGGTAACCGATGCATCACGATGTCTGTATCTAAACCAGGCATATCTTGATATGACCAGGCGAACACTTCCACATATTCTCTCAGCATCTCAATCAGCCTCCTCTTGACAGAGTCCTCTAAAGCAGCCCCAATCTTGATTTCCTTTTTGTCGTCCTCAGTACCCAAGTTGATAGTCTCCAACTCCTCCTGATGAGGTTGGATGACCCTTTCCTCCTGCTTCAGCAATCTGGCTAATTCTGCAGGGAGTTCACAGTCTTCCTCACTCTCCTCTTCAGCTTGGTAAATGGGATTATCGAAATCATACTGAGCCATAACAGAACTGTTCATAGTGAATGCCATAAGATCGCTTCTGCATGTTTAATGCTTTGTTTTAGAAAAAGAGTTCAAAAAAAAAAAAAAAAAAAAAAAGTCACAAAAAAAACAAAAACATTGCCATTTTTATTGTTTTGAAAAAAGGTGAAAACAGAAAACAGAAAGACAGGGATCACAAAATTTGTTCAAAAAATGTCCTTCATTAATGATAATCATTAAAACATGATGAGGCCCTACAAAAATGAATCACTACGCCTTGGGCAGAACGTAGGATTTTCATGCAAAATGACAAAACAACAGAAAATTACTCTGTCAGAAGAGTAACTTGAACCACTTCTTCAGCCGTCCAGTTGTTGATGGACCCCCCTGGTGCACACGGGCGAACCCAGTTGTCCAAATCACAATCACTGTCACAGTCTTCACTACCGGTTGCAGAGACGTCGCCATGATTCATCAGCCCAGCGCTGGTAAAGGTACTCGGACCCGCTTGACCATTCTGCTCTGCTTGGAGAGGCTTATAACCAACGCCAAATTTGTCTTCTTTAACAGGCAAATCTACCATCTTGCCCCAGCCTTCAGTTTTGCCAGAATCAACAGCCTCCTTAGCCTGTTTGTAAGAAGTAATTGAAACACCCGGCTTCCTCTGTTCAGCGTACGCCACTTTCTCAAGAGCCACAGTCTCAAACGCCTGGCATAAGGTTTCGTGGATCTCGCCATCCACCTCAACATATTTGAACGAGGATAGATGACTCACCAGGATCTCTTCTTCACCGCACACAGTCACAATCTGACCATTCCAGACATACTTGAGCTTTTGATGGAGAGTCGACGAGACTGCCCCTGCTGCATGAATCCATGGACGCCCCAACAAACAACTGTAGGCAGGCTGGATGTCCATAACATAGAAGATGATATCAAAAACCTCAGGACCTATCTTCACAGGCAAGGTAACTTCTCCACACACAGAACGTTTGGATCCGTCGAAAGCACGAACGATCAGGTCACTGGGATTAAGCACAAACCCTTCCGCGTCAATCTTCCTCAGAATCTGCTTAGGCAACACATTCAGCGACGACCCGGTGTCTACCAATACGTGAGACAACACTGCCCCCTTGCACTCCATGGTGATGTGCAAGGCTTTGTTATGGTTTCGCCCTTCAGGTGGTAAGTCCAGGTTGGTAAAACCCACACCATGCCTGGTGCTCACATTGGCCATCACACCCTCCAGTTGATTGACAGAAATTTCCTGAGGCACGTAAGCCAGATTCAACATCTTCAGCAAGGCATTACGGTGTGCCTCAGAGCACATCAACAGTGAAAGTATAGAGATCTTGGACGGAGTCTGATTCAACTGGTCTACAATCTTGTAGTCACTCTTCTTGATTATCTTCATAAACTCCTCCACGTCCTTCTCAAACGACCCCTCGGGCGCTTCTTTCTGAACAGGTTCTTCCTCAACCACAGCTTGCTTACCCTTTGCTTTGGCGAGAGCTTCAGCATTATTGTCCCTCAAAGGCTGCGGTGCGAACAGACGACCGCTTCTGGTAAAGCCTCCTGGACCCCCTACATTGTCCACAGCCGGACCAACAGTTGCAGGAACTCTATTCGGTAAACCAATTGTCACTGGAGTTTGATTCACTGGTCTTGTCTGACTTTCAGCCCTTCTGTAATTGCGGTGAGCATTATCATACTTCCACGGCACGGCTTTACTATTCTCAACAGTCCTTCTTCCAGGCGCAACGATAGTAGTTGGCACACTGATGGTTACAGGCACGGGAATGGTAACTGGGGTACCATTTGCTGCAGGTGCACTGACAACCCTTTGTCCACGTTCTTCAGACGGTTTAAAGTAAATGGTGATAGTTGACGCTGTTCCACGATCTTTTACAGCCCTACTGAATTGCAAACAACCTTCATCCATCATATCCTGGATACCGGTCCTCAACTGGTCGCAGCCATTCTCAGATTCTGCACAGCCCAAACAATCCTCATCACAGCCCGGGTAGACACCCCCCTTCAGCAGACGTCCCTTTACGACTAGCAGAGAAGTCTGAACATCATCAACATTAACAACCAGATCTTCAGCTTCTTTCCCTTCAATATTGTTCACTCTATGCCCACCATGCTGAGGCATAGGGTTGTTTACGACGTTAGGTACTGGAGCGAAGTTGATCGCCTTGGCATCGATCAAATCTTGAACCTTGTGCTGGAGAGCTCGACACTTCTCAGTATGGTGGCCTGGTGCCCCAGAATGAAAGTCACATCTAACATTAGCATCATAGCCAGGAGGCAGCACTGTAGGCGGAGCCATTGTACGCAACTCAATCATCCCCAACTTGAGTAGTTCGGGTAATAACTCGGTGTAAGACATGGGCAGAGGATCAAATCTTCTATCAGCCTGCAATTTCTGTCTGGGCTGATAAGGACGTTGCTGTTGTTGTTGTTGTTGTTGCGGTTGTTGAACTCTTGGTTGTTGTTGTTGACGAGGTTGAGGTGCCGGAATAGTTACTGCAGCTACTGGACGATATTGATCTCTGTTAGCATTTGTTCTGTACACACCCCCTCTGTGCTGTACAGCATTGGTCTCTCCTTCTCTACGGCGAGGTGCCCCGGAGAAGGGTTTCTTTAATGAAGACGAGGAACCAGCATCATGGATCCTACCAGCTTTGATCAAACTCTCAGTCCTCTCTCCACAAATGACAACATCAGAAAAACTACCGAATGGGCAGCTCCCCATCCGGTCCATAAACACACCTTGAAGAGTACCAATAAACATATCTGTCAACTCCCTCTCCAGCATAGGGGGTTGAACTCTAGCAGCCAGTTCACGCCACCTCTGGGCATATTCCTTGAAGCTTTCATTGGATTTCTGACAAAGACTCTGCAGCTGAGTCCGGCTCGGTGCCATGTCCATGTTATGTTTGTACTGCCTCAAGAAGGCCTCACCCAGATCTCTCCAGCATCGGATCGAATCTCTCTTCAATTCCATGTACCAGTCCAAAGAAGCCCCAGATAGACTATCTTGGAAAAAATACATCCACATCTTTTCATCATCGGTATACGCAGAGATTTTTCGATAATAAGCCTGCACATGGGTGCGAGGGCAAGAAGTACCGTTGTATTTGTCGAAGGACGGCGCTTTGAACTTGTGAGGGATTCTCAAACCTTCAACCAACCCCATATTGGTGACATCAAAACCGAGAGAATTTTGACTTTCCATAGCACGGATCTTCTCAGCAAGAGCTTCAACTTTGCGGTCTCTCTCATTAACCCTTCCCAGAACGTCTTCGTCTTCACTGAGCAGAGAGAACAAATCCTCTTGTCTGTCAACAATCGGAACAGGATTACGGGCCGGAGCACGGACTACTCTGACATTAGCGGCATCTGGAACAATAGGTTGACCGTTGATTCGAATACCCCCCAACTCATCACCTGCAGCATAGTTGTTGACGGGTACAGCAGCAGCAACATTGTTATCATCGACTGGGCCTCCCTCTGGCAGAGCATGGTTGACCGGTGGATTTGCAGCCTCTTGTCTCTGAACCATAGCTCGAAGTTCTTCTTGACCTTGCGCAACCCCTTGCATCATATTCATAAACTGGGCCATGCTAGCCTTCATCTCAGCCAACTCAGCTTGAAATTGATCCATACTTCTCTGTTGATTCAGTCTTGTTGAGTAGCGGTGCGGACGTTGATCAGCTATCCTGCCTGAACAGGAACCAAGAGTGAGAAGTCACGATCAAGAACACCTGTTATGCAAAATGATATGAGTATGATGCTAATGATGCGTATGATGCACATGATATGCTCATTTCTCAGGCATTCAAAGAGCCTGACCCATCCTGAAAAGATGGCAACCTGCAGCAACAAGAGAACAAACAGATACAAGGAAATGCTGACATCCTTATATATACATAAGGATAAAAGGCATACAACCAGTGTCAACAGAATATCTGAATAAACAACATACAAAGAAAAAAAAAGAATCCCATCCAACAAGCCTGGAGGTGATTCTCAACAAAAGATCCAAGAGATGGCTTACACGTAAATGAATCCCATCTAACAAGCCTGGAGGTGATTCTCAACAAAATACAATCAGAGATACAAACTAAGACAGACGGTCTTCCGGAATGAGGGTCTTCAGGTAATGGCACTGGTCGATCAACAGTGAGCATTCTGAACAATCTGGTAGAGGGGTGATCTTCTCCTTCAGCTGTCTTCTGAGCTCCAAGACTTCTCCTCCAAGGTGGTCCTCTGATTTCTGTCTCAACTCCATCTCTTTCTTCAACTGAGCATCTTTGTCTCTGAGTTGCTTCTCCAAGTCTCTGATTTTCTTCTGATAACTGGCCTCAGCCCTCTGCAGCCTCAAGCGCTCCCGGTGTTCTGCATCTAACATACTCTCCATCTCCTCGTAGGATCTCTTCTTGCTTCTCAGTCTGCTAGCATCCTCTCCTTGCACCTCCCTGAGTTGATGGGCCAAGTGCAGCTTATCAGCATGAGCTTTGTACAACTCCATCTGAGTGTCTTGCTCCTTCTCCCTCAACCGACGACTCTCCATCAGAGCTTGCTTATAGTGCTCTGCAGGCACACTCTCAGCAAGGATCAAAGGTGGTTGCTCTTGCAACGGTTCCATCCTATCATAGGGTAGCAACAAAGTCTCCACTCTCTTCTTGACCCAATCAGTGTAATCGGGCATAGCTATGGCAAATTTCTTCCCTAAGACGGATCCGTCTCTGACACCAATAGACTTCCAAGCTCTCCCAATCTGCTCCAACCTAACAAGGTCATCCTTCTTCTCAAAGTACACACTCTCGGCTATCTCAGCTTCACGTGGTCTTCTACTCATAACAAAACCTAACTGGCGAAGAGAAAGAACTGGATTATAATTTATACAACCCTTGGTCCCCACGAGTGGCACATTCCGGAATTCTCCACAGCTCATAATAACATTCTTCACATTCATCCGGTAAGATTGCCACCTGATGTCATAGGAGGTGAGTGACATGACCCTCTGAGTCCACTTAAGAGTGCTCTGGGTATCTACAAATGGTCCGCTGGCTGGCAGAAGAGACATGAACCATTTGAACAGAAGAGGTAAGCAGCACCTGATGGCTCCACCCTTACCATGCCTACTGTGGATGGCATAGTAAGTATCAGCTAGAAGGGTAGGGACTGGATTCCTTCCAATGAAGATACTGATAGCAGCATAGTCAACAAAATTCGGCATACTCGGAAACAAGACGATCCCATAGATCATGACGGCCAACTGAGCATGAAAGGCTTCCCAACTTCCCTTCTCTGCTTCTTCTCTAGCTACCCTCAACAGAAATTTCAAAGGCAATCCTACAACATCCCCACTAGACTTCCAACTATCACTGACTTCCTTGATACTCAACCGGAGAGCTCTGGCAATCAATCTGAAGTCGACCTCCTTTGGGACGTCCAAGAAGGGAATCTGATGCTGAATAGGGATACTCAATAGGATAGAATACTCTTCGAGAGTGGGTGCAAGCTGATAATCCTGGAAAGTGAAGCACCTGAGCTCTGGGTCATAAAACTGAAGTAGTGTCTGCAGAGGCACTGGATCTACTACCATCTTCAATAGTGTCAGAATGTCTCCATACTGGTCATCAAACCCCTTCTGGTTACCACTGGTCACAAGGTTGCTCAACTCAATCAGAGACGTCAAAGGTTCACGGTGAAAGCTGTAGGAACAGGTCTTCCGCTTCAACTCGGGAACTGTTGCCATCTCTATCAGTAGACAAGCTCGGGAATGTACCTGAGAAATGATATGCATGCAGGGATTAGTTTTTTCTTTTCTTCTTTTTTCTTTTGATTTTTTGATTTTTTTTCATTTTCTTTTTTTTTTCAATGCGTTTCTTTTGATAAATAAATATGCTATGATGCACATGATGCAGACATGGCTGGCTGGTTGTGCAAACTCTGATACTAGGTCGAAGCTTCAGTCAAAATCGGAACATAAATCCCACTCAAGGTTAACTGAACACTGTTTGAACACAAAGTCACCATCAGAATCAAGTCACCAACAGAACCGAGTCACCAACGGTACCTGTAATAATGATAATTCCCTCCCCACTCACGGGTGTAGTCTAGGCCAGGGTAAAGCTTGAGAGAAACGCAGCATAAATAACCTTTCGCAAAATACTGTCATATACACACCCGAAGTATGTAACGACAGCATCCCACCAGGGTCTGAACTGCTCGTGATATCAATGTTCCGCTAAGTGGCGCCATACCACCCGCTTCCCATGAATCACTCTATTCCTAGGTATCCTAGATTGCACTCATGGTCTGGGTATTGGACCTTTTACCTCAACTGACTCTCCCCCCCACACAGAGAGAAACAAACAACCAGCCAGGTGAACAGATGAATAAATGCAAACATTAATGCAAACATAAATGCAAACAATAGACAATGAATGCAAACAGTAAATAATGAATGCAATAAATAAACACGGCACAAAGCAACCAAAGCCCTAACCTAGAGAGCGCTAGGAGAGAATCGCTCAGGGAAGATGGACCAGCATAGGTCAACTTCTCTATATCCCCAGCAGAGTCGCCAGCTGTCGCATCGCGCGAAAAACCGGCGGGAAAAGAAGAAACAACAGAGCCGCCACCGTGCGTTATTTATCCCAAAAAGAGGGAAAGGAAACGCTCGAAGTAAACCTAGGAAAGAACATGGTCTCGCGACCAAAGAGGATGGGTTCGGGAGTCGGTTATGCGAAGGGAAGGTATTAGCACCCCTACGCATCCGTAGTACTCTACGGGATCCACGCACACTAGAAAGGAAAATTGGTTGCTAAACACTGCTCAAATATTCACACACACACTGGCTGAAGGAAAGGAAAGAGACTGACTGAAACTGAACTCAGCAGGATGTCGCATCCTGGGCCTACTTAGTCTATCAGGCATAGACATCAGAGTCCAAGTAGTTCGGACTGGGGAAACGACACATGCTCGCTAGGATGTCGCATCCTATGCATACGTATCTTCTCGGACGAGAGAAGAATCAGAGCATTCGTAGCTCGGCTGACACGCACACAAACAAACAAAGCAAAGGCAAACATGGAGCCCGACTGCCAATCACTGGACTTATGTCAGCATCCGAACCTAAACACACACAAGAAGGCAAACATGGAGCCTGAATGCCAATTGCTGGACTTACATCAGCATCCGAACCTAAACACACACACACTGGAACCCAAATGCCACTCAATGGACTTACATCAGCTTCCAAGCACACAACAAACACAATAGGTTGATAGGGAGTCGGGGACTCAGCCTACAACTGTCAAGCACACACAAGCAAGACAGACAGCAAATGCTAAGGAGTCACGGACTCGAGCCTAGCAAAGGTCAAACAACACACACAAAAGAAAGAAAAGGCGCCCGGAGAGATCAGCTCAATCTCCTGCCTACATACTTCATCTGGTGTGAAGATCAGGGCGATGTAGTTCCCCTACGCAGGGACAAAGGACTAGCCTAACCAGATAACAGAGGGAGACACAACTCTAGGGAGACTACGACTCGAGCCTAGATGTTGTCATGCAAAATCATCCCTAAGTTAAGGTTTCTAGCTAAATGGCACGCGGGCCGACCTATCCTAAGCATGGCTCACACAGGAAGCAAGCCACGCACACTTAACTTGCACAGGAAGCAAGTCTAAACTAATCCTAACTTGCACAGGAAGCAAGTCAAACAATCCTATCTTGCACAGGAAGCAAGTCAAACAATCCTACAAGCACAGATAGCACACGCTATACACAAACAAGTGGCTCAAACAAGGGTTAGGTTTTAGTCAAGGGGTCATATCAACCTCAACAAACAAACCTCTGGAACTGGGTGAATGTGCTCTTAACCTTGCCATTGAGAGACTAAGGTGAAGCAGATGAAAGGTGAGTGAAGATAAGACTTCACAGCTCTTATCCCTGGCTTGGGAGAGCTCAAGACAAGAATGTGTGGGTTCAGAAAGTGGGAACCCTTCTACACATTTAAAATTGACTCGACTGTGCAATTGCACAAGATCTTGGGTTTTTATCCGCAATGCGTCAACACAGTGGTGTGAGCAAAGCAGATGACATACTGAATAGTGGGGGATAGATTGCATATCCCTACCTTCCACCAATTGCCTCTTCACTTAGGAGGTCTTCGACTCTATGCAAGGACAAAATTGAACATCCACAAACATTGCCTCTTAAGGAGGACTTCAGACAGTTGCCTGGCCAAGTAACAGGCCAGGTCTTCCAGACTACATGAAGAAAAGGAGGCATACCTCAATGCAAATTGCTTATACGAGCAAAGCAAAGCAAAAAGTTCACAAGGAACTAAGCAACTAAAGCACCTGAAACAGTCAAGCAGATGTTAGTATGCAACTTCAAACAAAACAAACAGAAACAGAAACCAACAGTCAATTGGAGGCACATGGATGTGCAAGGCACAAGGCTTATGGCATGTGAGCCAAGCCACCTACAAAGCAAAGAGGTTAGGCAATGATGCTTGGATAAGCTCAATCAAAAGAATTGGTCTTAATGGCCATTTGATGGTCAACCTGAAATTACAAACTCAAAGGTGAGTAGCAGGACCACTAGGGCAAGCCTAGGGTCAAAAGTGAATGAGAAAGTCCAAACAGCAAGGGGCAAGTATCCAAAATCATGTTCAAACCATTAGGAAACACAACCAATTAGATTCACACTCATATCAATCACTATCATCATTTCATGAACCATTTAGGTCAAAACATGGCAAACAGAAGCTCATAGAAGTCAACAGAAAGACTTAACTCAAAAGCAATCTAAACATTTTCCAAAAAATCACCAAATAAATCAAGATCAAACCTAACACATATCATGGTAAGCATGTCAAATTTCGTCCCATTTGGGCAAGTGGAAGGCAGTCAATGAAAATCAGAAAGTCAAAGCCAATTTGAACATGCCCAAAGAAGTCAACCAAACATGCATCAACTTAGAAAAATCATAAGTCAAGAATGGTGTATGATAAATGAATGGGACTAAAGCCATGGCAAAGATGAGGATGTCTAGTTATCTCATGTAAAATTTCATGTCCATCCAATAAAGTATGCGAATTTCACAAATGAAATGGGAACATGTGTCACACAAAGTCAATATTTGACTAGGCAGGAAGGAAAAATCTCAAACAAATGGAAAATTGTTCAAATAAATCCAAGAAAATTCACAAGTAAACTAGACATACAAGAGTAGGCTCATGCAAAAAATCAAGTCATTTGGAGATAAGGAAGTATGGCAATGAAAATTAGGAAAATGCATGATCATGGTATAGAACCAAATGTAACACATAACTTCAACAATTCAAAGCTCACAATCCAAAAATGATAAATGCACAAACTTTATATGGAAATGAAGGTCAAGGTGTCTAGTTTCACCACAAAAAAATTTCAAGCTCATTGGATACAAAAATGACAATTTCACAGAAGATTTGGCACAATGTATCATTTTGGCATACATGTCAAGAAAATATTTATCATTTAAGATCCAGACCATGGAAAATTAATTAAAAATCATGATTAAATAAAGGACACATTCATGAACATGTGAAAAAAATTTCATAATTTTTGGAATAAAAATGAATGAGAAATTAAATGTGGAAGATGGATGAAATTATGGGTGAAGTATGAACAAACTACAAGGCAAAGGTGGTCAACACAAGTCAACGGATGGCAATAGTATAAATATGCGCTTCATTTAGCAAAGCGCTGCGTTTCAAGGCCAAGTGATGAAATGTTCTGATTGGCTCCTAGCCAATAGAACAGTGGATATGCAGGAAATTCAATCAAAAACAAACATCAACCAAGTTCAACATTCTGGGCAATGGCTAAGGTTCATGACTCGACAGCATGCATTCAACATCATCAAACAATCATCATCAATCATCCAAACAATCATCAAGCAAGCAGCATGGTTTTAGCAGCAACATTATGTGTTCATCATTTGTAAAACAAACTTCCAGCAAAAAAACATAACAACATGGCATTGATACAGCAGTTCATGCATCAACATCATGCAGCATTAGGGTTTGGCTTCATGCAGCAACACGATTCAGCATCCAACATCATAAACATGGAATCCAATCAACATGAGATAAAAGGCATGGCACACAGTAAGTTCATGCAACACAATGCATCAATCAAGAGACCACAAACAAACATGACAAACACAAATCAATGTAGATTTTCTTGGATACTCAAAACAGCAGCAGGGCACTAAAACTTCATTGAGACTCATCACCAGTCTGCAGCATGGCTGACAGCATAGCAACAACAGTAGCATTCATCATCCACATGTTATCATCATGAACAAAAGCAAGCAAACAGTATGGTATTCAACATGGTATCACCAACATCACCCTCAATTGAAATTCCAACAAATAAACAACTAACATGGCAGCATTCAAACATGTTTTACATGGATTTCTAGGCATGGTCATGAGGTTTCAATGTAACAGCATGGCAGCACATGTTATCACCAGCATCAAAACAGAATGACTAGCACACAAACAAACACATTATTCAGCAATACACAAACACAAGCATGAAAAATTCTGGACAATTTATGGTTTAACAGCAGCAAGGTTATGCATCAAGTTCATGGTATCAACAACATCAAACATCATTAGAACAAACATGCTCATGGGAAATCCTGTACAGCTTAAGGTTTCAAAATAGCAGCCTATGTTCATCATACATGTAATCATCATCAATTGAAATTCCATCATGGCAATCCTCATGGTAGCTAAACAACATCATTATGCATTATTAACAACAAACCAACAAAATCTTGAGAAAATTCTGGGCAGGACAAAGTTTAACATGAGCAGCATTCACTATCATTATCCATGCTCATCATTTAAATCACCAACACATAAACAACAGTATCAAACAAAAATCATGGCCATGAAATATCATCATGAAGCATCATTAATCAATAGCAACACACAGCATGGTGTCCAACATGGTATCACCAACATCAACACAAAACCACTTGGCATGGTAAACAAGGTTCTTCACGCAAAATTATAAACAACCAAAACAACAGCAATCAAGAAGAATTCTGGGCAGAGTGTTTGGTTTCAAACAGCAAGGCAACATACATTCATCATCATGTATCTCAAAATTTAATGTGTCCAGAAATTGCAATCCAAGGCACCAACAGCATCATTAAACATCAGGTAACACAAATATGGCAATGGTTTTCACTAAAGCAACAACAAACAAGCAAATCGAAGGAGACTAGGTTTGAGCATGCAAAGTGAAATCCAAATTTCTCATGATATGTGTAACCAATCAGCATGACTCAAGTTGCATAAGAACAAGCATGGAAAGACCTTTTAACAAACATAACATAGCAAGGCAAAAGAAAGGATTCAAAAGCTTACTTGGTTGTGAAGAAAAATGGATGCAGGGCTTTTTCATTTCTTTGGTCAATTTTCAACAAAGTTGGAATCTGCAGGATGCTGTCTTTTTGATGCTGTAGGATGTTGGTTGATGTTGGTAAGGTTTTTGATCATCCAAGGCCAAAAAGGCTAAGTCCAATTTTTTAGAGAGTGTATTGGTTTGCTAGGTTTTGTTATGACAGTAAATTGCAAATGGCAAGGTTTTTAGCAGTAAATGCAAGTGGCAGGTGAGTTGGAGTGAGTGTGGTTTGCTGTAGCAGTGTTTTTGTTCTTAGCCATTGCCAAAGTCCTCTCCCTGCTGCAGTATTGTATGCTTGTTGGATGTAGATGTTTAGCCGGGCAGGGTTGGAAGAAAAATGAAGGTTGATTGTGCAATTGTTTTTGATGACAGGAAATACCAATGGCCAGATGAGTTAGGTTTTGTGTTATGGTCTGCTGCTGTTATTGGTATAGCTGGGTCGAATTGGCAAGGCAAGAAGGTGAGTTTGAGGTTGGTCTGCTCATGGTTTTGGACAGAAGACCAATCAATGCAAAATATTAGTTTTTCTGTTCTTTTGTTGCCAAGTCCTCCTTTTTCAATCAGCCTCTCTCCTTTCTATTTGCCTTGGCCAAGTTGTTTTTTTTTCTGATGCCAATTGCTGCTGCAGTATGGTGGTATGGTCCTCTCTGAATTGCACAGCCAGGTGTCATTGCCAAGGTGTTTGGTCTTGTGCTGCTGTAGCAGTTTTTTTTTTGGTTTTGAGCAATTTGCCAAAAGTTTCCTTTTTGCCTGCTGCAGTATGGTGGCAGGATTGTGAAGGTTTTGTTCTGAATTTTAGCAATTGTCAATGTCCTCTTCTGCTGCAGGGCATGGTGACAGACCCTTTTTTAGAGGGATGGCCAAGTGAAGTGGTTGCCAATGCTGTGACAGTACCAGCCATGCCTTTGTCTTGTGTGGCAATATGACAGAAAATTTGGGGGAAAAATTCTGTTATAGACAGTACATATTATGGTTCATGAAGGTATGGCCTTTTTGAATTGTACAGTAGGATGAAGTTTCAAAGCAAGGTTGGATTTTTTTGGAGATTTGGACAGTATCCTTGGAAAAATAGCAGGGTTACAAGACTTAGTTTTTCTTCCTCTGCCATGACAGCCAAATTGACAAGGCAAGAAAGTGAGTTTCAGGTTTGTTGGTTAAGTTCTGTTTTCTCATGACAGGAAAATCAACATCACCCATGCTGTCTTGTACTGCCTATTCTTTTTGACAGCTTTTGGTTCAAAATGGCTAAGGCATGTTTTCTTTAAGTGCACAGCATGGTGATGCCTTTAGGGAATGAGTGAAGTGTGTTTTCTATGTGTATCCAAACCATGACACAATGCTGCACACCATTGCCACTAGGTCTGCTATGTAAGTACAAGGTATGGTTCAACAATTGGATGTTTGAAATAATGTCCTTTTGCCCAAAATTCAAGTATGCTAACATGGCTATGTGTACTTGTTGGTGTATGGCTGCATGATGAGGTTTCAACATGACAGAAAAATGGCTTGCTAACTTCTGTTTTGAGAGTACAAACCATGGTATGGTGGATGCATAACCAAGTATGGTGCAAGTATGGTCAAAGGGTACTTTTCTTGTAATTCAAGCAACCAAACAAGATTCACATGTTCTGCATAATTTGACCTTGCAAACACCTTCTAAATGACATTTATGAGCTGTCCCAATTGGCCAAATGCTGAAAAAATGTTTGAGTCAAAAAGTCAACTCTTGGTCAAACTTCCATTTAAATGAAAAAGGTCAAAATATGCCATTTTGATTGGTGAAGTTTTGGCACATGAAATTTATATTTTTGGAAAGAGGATGAAAAATGTGGTTTGTAGGAAAAAACCCCACCAAAATTGGCCAAACGGTTTGAGAGATATGGCCCTTTGAAGTTCAAGATTTTCTGAAATCGATTCGATCATAACTTGCCAACCGCACATGGGAATTGAGAGTTCTAGGACTTTTTGGAAATGGGAGAACAAGATCTTCAACTTTCATGTTGGGCAAAAATTCATTTGAGGCTTGTATCATGATGTAAGTTTGAGGATCAAAACTTTCCATTTATGGCAGTTTTCAGTTACAGGCCCAGTTTCCATTTTGGGAAATTCATGATCTGGCTTCAAATTCTTCCATGATGGTGTTTGGCATGATATATGATGACTATTTGGACATGAATAAGCTCCTTCAAACCATTTCCAATCATCCAATCACTGATTAAATGGACAGTTGACCAACAGTTGACTTTTAGGGTTTCTGACTGATTGTGCATTGACTGATGACCTCCAAACCCTAATTCCTTGAGGACTTGACTTCAAATGATGTCCCAAGTTGTATGAACTCTTGATTATTGACCATGGTGCCCAAATTCCACAAGAATGACCACCATCCACTGCTTTGACTGACAGTTGACTTTTTTAGGGTTTTTGACTGTCTGGGCATGAACTGCTGACCTCTGAGCCTTCAACCCTCGACTTGAACACTTCAAATAGACCTCCAAGCCATGTGAACTTGTTGGACAAACCTCAAGGCCTTGATTCAATGAGAAATTCCTTTGCTTGCTTGGTTGACTGATCAGGAGATTAGTTTGACCTGATTCTTGATTGCTTGCTCTTGAGGCAACTGAGGAACAATGCAAATGCTATGCAATGGATCATGACATGCTATGACCTAATATGAAAATGTATGTATAATGGTAGGTGCAAATTTGAGGTGCTACAACCATACCGACAAATAAGACTATTCTTGATGAACCGTGCCACCACATTCTTGGTGACAGAAGCAAATGAGGCGGCCTCTACCCACTTTGTAAAGTAATCAATAGCGACAAGGATGAAGCGATGTCCATTAGAAGCAGTAGGTTTAATCTTCCCAATCATATCAATGCCCCACATTGCAAAGGGCCAAGGTGTGGTCAACACGTTCAATGGAGCAGGAGGTGCATGTACTTTATCCGCATATATCTGACACTTGTGACAGGTTCTAGAGTGATGGTGGCAATCAGCTTCCATGGTAGACCAATAATACCCTGATCTCAGAATCTTCTTGGCCATCGTATGTCCACTAGAATGAGTCCCAAAAATACCGTCGTGCATATCTCCCATAATCTTTTCTGCTTCCTTTTTATCCACACAGCGAAGCAAAGTCGAATCGTGGTTACGTTTGTATAATACTCCATTACTCAAAAAGAATTTAGCAGAGAACTTCCTCAGGAATTTTCTATCATTGATAGATGCCCCCTCAGGGTACTCCTGAGTTTCTAAATATCTTTTTACTTCGTGGAACCAAGGTTTCTCTTCCACTTCATCAGTATTAAGCTCATAACAATGTGCTGGTTCATCCAATCGCTCAATGGTGATCATGGGAGCTTCATTGTCCCATCTGACTCTGAACATAGATGACATGGTAGCCAATGCGTCTGCCAACTGATTCTCTTCTCGTGGGATATGTTCGAATGTAATCTCTCCAAAGTATGGGATTAGTGACAACACCTTCTCTCGATAAGGGATGAGATTCGGATGTTTAGTGTCCCATTCTCCTTTGATCTGACTGATTACTAATGCTGAGTCTCCGTACACACTCAAAAACTTGATCCTTAGGTCTATGGCAGCTCTGAGTCCCAAAATACATGCTTCATACTCAGCCATATTATTGGTACAATCAAAACATAGTCTAGCAGTGAAAGGCGTATGGCAACCCCTGGGAGAAATAATTACGACACCAACACCGTTGCCCAACGCATTAGAAGATCCATCAAAAACCATAGTCCATCGGGATCCCGGTGCGGGTCCTTCATCCGGTCCATGTTCTTCATGATTGGTAACAAACATGACATCTTCATCTGGAAACTCAAAATTCATAGATTGGTAATCATCCACCGCCTGATGAGCCAAATGATCAGCTAGCACGCTTCCTTTGATTGCTTTCTGAGTAGTATACTGGATGTCATACTCTGTTAAGATCATCTGCCATCTTGCTATTCTTCTGGAGAGAGCGGGTTTCTCAAATATGTATTTGATAGGATCCATCTTAGAAATCAATAAAGTGGTGTGATTCAACATATACTGTCTCAGTCGGCGAGCAGCCCAGGCCAAAGCACAACAAGTTTTCTCGAGCAGTGAGTATCTTGTTTCACAGTCGGTAAACTTTTTGCTAAGGTAGTATATGGCATGCTCTTTTCGACCAGACTCGTCATGTTGTCCCAACACGCACCCCATTGAATTTTTTAACACGGTTAAATACATGATTAGAGGTCTTCCTTCAACTAGTGGCATCAGAATTGGAGGTTCTTGAAGATACTTCTTGATTTTGTCAAAAGCTTCTTGACATTCCTCATTCCATATCATCTCTTGATTTTTCCTCAGTAGCTTGAAGAGGGGTTTGCAGGTGGCGGTCAAATGGGAGATAAATCGGGCAATGTAATTCAAGCGTCCCAAGAAACCTTTGACTTCTTTATCTGTACTGGGAACTGGCATTTCTTGAATAGCTCTCACCTTGGCCGGGTCAACCTCAATCCCTTTACCACTGACAATAAAGCCCAGGAGTTTGCCGGACCTTACCCCAAAGGTGCATTTGTTTGGGTTCAACCTCAACTTGTATTTCTTCAACCTCTCGAACAGTTTGTATAAATGATCGAGATGTTCCTCCTCAGTATGAGATCTGGCTATCATGTCATCCACATATACTTCTATTTCATGATGGATCATATCATGGAACAAAACCACCATAGCACGCTGGTACGTTGCCCCTGCATTCTTTAAACCAAATGGCATTACTTTATAACAGAACGTGCCCCATTGCGTCACAAACGTAGTTTTCTCCATGTCCTCAGGTGCCATCTTAATCTGGTTGTAACCTGAGAATCCATCCATGAATGAGAACACCTTGTGTTGAGCGGTGTTATCTACCAGAACATCAATGTGCGGGAGTGGAAAGTCATCCTTGGGACTCGCTTTATTCAGGTCTCGGTAATCTACACACATTCGCACCTTACCATCCTTCTTTGGCACTGGTACCACATTAGCAACCCATTGAGGATAAGAAGTAACAGCCAGAAAACATGCATCAAATTGTTTCATCACCTCGGCTTTGATTTTCTCAGACATTTCAGGACGCATGCGACGAACCTTTTGCTTAACAGGACGACATTCTTCCCTCGTTGGCAGTCGATGCACTACTATATCGGTATCCAGTCCTGGCATGTCTTCATAAGACCAAGCAAAAATCTCTACATAGTCATGCAACATCTGAATCAACCTTCTCTTGACACTGTTTTCCAAGCCTGCTCCTATTTTGACTTCTTTCTTGTTTACTTCAGTACCCAGATTTACAGTCTCAACTGACTCCTCGTGTGGCTGTATAGTCCTTTCTTCCTGCAGTAACAGTCTGGCAAGTTCTCCAGGTACTTCACAATCTTCCTCACTTCCATCCTCGGCTTGGTAGATCGGATTTTCAAAGTCATAATGAACAGTAGTAGAACTATTGTCAACAGGATCCAGAGTGGGTATGGATCTGCAATTTGTTACGTGAGTGTGTGTAAGAAAACATAGCTCGTTTGGAAGATGACAGAAAAGATAAAGAGCGCAATATTTGAGTGCAAAAAGTCCATTGATTTATTGAATATGAATATGCTTATGAAGATGACAAAACCCTTAACAAATTAGCTATTGTGCCCCGGGCATAGACACAACGCTTGGAGAAGTTCAATTGTAAAAAAAACAAAAATTTGCAACACTAAAATAGACAATAACAATTACTCCTGACTAAAGGAAATCGGGATAGTGTCTTCAGCCTTCCAATTATTGAGTCCGTCACCAATTGTTGGGAAAATCCAGCTATCCAGGTCGCAATCGCTGTCAGCATCTTCTACAGCATTAATTTGACTCTTGTCAGAGCTGAACCCCAGGCCAAATTTGTCAGACTTGTACGGTACGTCGATCAATTGACCCCAGCCAGTACGACCACCATCTTCAACCACAGCTTGAGCGTCCTTCAGAGAAATCATAGCAGGAGGAGCACGAATAACCTTGGGTACACAGGAAGTTGGCTTAAGGACAGGATTGGTCGGAGGAACTACTTCAAATGACTGACAAGGAGTCTCAATGAATTCACCATCCATCTCGACGTATCTGAAGGTATGCACACTACTGACAATGTACTCTTTTTCTCCACACACGGTGACAATTTTGCCCTTTGTGGGATACCTCAACTTTTGATGGAGAGACGAGGCTACAGCGCCTGCCCCATGAATCCAAGGGCGTCCCAGTAAGCAGGAATAGGCAGGACGAATGTTCATTACATGGAAGGTAGTGTTGAAGACTTGAGGTCCTATCTTGATAGGGAGGACTACTTCGCCATGGACAACACTCTTCGCACCATCGTAAGCACGTACCACAATGTCACTAGGTTTCAGTTCAATGCTTTTACAATCCAGCTTATCCAGCACAGTTGTCGGTAGCACATTCAAGGAAGAGCCATTATCGATCAACACATGAGACAAAGTGATTCCCCTACACTCAATGGAGATATGCAGGGCTTTATTGTGATTCTTTCCTGCTGGTGTCAGATCAGCGTCGGAAAAGCCTAGGCCATTGTCAACAGCCAAGTGAGCAACATAATGTTCGAACTGATCGACAGATGTCTCCTGAGGTACATGAGCGGTCTTCAAGAATTTTATCAATGCATTGGCATGAGGTTCAGAAGATAACAACAAGGATAACATCGAGATCTTAGACGGGGTATGCCCCAACTATTCTACAACATCAAAATCACTCTTGCGAATGATTTTCAGCACTTCTTCCATTTCTTGTTTGGCAACATATTCGGGAGTAACTTCGACCGGTGTCTCTGACTGAGAAGGATTGACTGGTTCCTTTCCTCGAGTTTCAAGGACAGGAGGTGAGATTTCTGGAGAGAAGATCCTTCCGCTTCGAGTAATTTTACTAGTCCCAACAATGCCACTAGTATTAGCAGCATTATCCACTTGCTTCACGCCATGGACGTAAACATCACCGCCATAATTCCACGGAATAGCTTTGCTTGAGGAATACGGGATCGGGCCAGGTGCAGTGATGATTAGGGGAGCAACCCTGGGCTCAGCAGTAATCTTCACAGGCGCCCTGGTAGCGGTAATCTTCACTGGAACTTTGGACCTAGCAATCACAGATATTTCTTCAATAGGGTTTTCCGCCTTAGGAATCCTTTCGAAGAGAACTGTACGATCGTCCATCAGCCGTTGAATACCATTCTTCAATTTCAAACAGTCCTCGGGCCGGAGTATGCAGAGATTGCAATCTTCAGCACAACCTGGAAATAAACCAGCTTGCAATAAATTCCTCTTTAGGATCAGGAGAGGAGATGTTAAGTCCGCCACATTAGAAATGTGAGAATCGTCATCCATAGCATTAACAGTCTTATCATGGTTAGGCATAGGAGCAGTGATGACATTAGGAGTCTCCGAAGGCTCAAACTCAATTTCTCCAGCTTCGATCATATCCTGAATCTTATTCTTCAATGACCAGCAATCGTTTGTATCATGCCCGGGGCTATCGGAGTGATATGCACACCTGGCATTGGGATTATAACGAGAAGAGGTAGTGTTGGGATTTGTAGGAGGATCTCTAAGGGTGATCAAATTTGCCTTTAGCATTCCCTGCAGTGCCTGT
The DNA here is from genome assembly GCF_024323335.1 of Lathyrus oleraceus. Classification (NCBI taxonomy): domain Eukaryota; kingdom Viridiplantae; phylum Streptophyta; class Magnoliopsida; order Fabales; family Fabaceae; genus Lathyrus; species Lathyrus oleraceus. The sequence continues at coordinate 457,455,018 of NC_066585.1, forward strand.
GCCAAGGTCATATTGATCCTGGTGAACTGCCTTCTTGGCCTGTCTTGTTTGGGCTGGAAGTTTTGAGATGGTGGTGCTGCAATCGTAACTGCTCCAATGTCGTGGTCACGGTTTTTCTTGTTACGACCCTTTTGACCGTACACAGCATTTGATTCGTTCCTCCCCTGATAGGACCTTTTGGTGCTTGTAGAGGTAGCCGCCTGTATCTTTCCACTTCGGATGCCGCTTTCAACACGTTCACCTGTTAATATAAGTTCAGTGAAACCTGATGAAGAACTTCCCAGTAGATGGCTGTAGAATGGGCCGATCAGTGTGCCCATGAACATATCCACCAATTCTCTGTCAGTCATAGGGGGTTTGACTCTGCCAGCCAAATCTCTCCACTTTTGAGCATATTCTTTAAAGCTTTCTTTAGATCCCATAGTCATATTCTGCAGCTGTAGCCGGGTAGGCGCTAGTTCAGAGTTATACTGGTACTGTTTATAGAAAGCTGTTGCTAAATCAGTCCAGGTGCGGATGTCAGAGCTCTCGAGCCGATAATACCATTCCAACTGTGTGCCAGACAGGCTCTCTTTGAAGAAATGGATCCATAGCTTCCTGTCAGTGGTATGCGGCTGAATCTTTCTCACATAAGCTCTCAGATGCATCTGAGGACAGGACGCACCATCGTACTTAGTGAAAGTGGGGATTTTGAATTTGCGAGGAATGGTCACATCGGAGACCAGACCCAAACTTTCGAAATCCAGACCGGGCGCCTTCTGACCCTCCATAGCTAGCATACGTTCTTCCAGCAACTTGTACTTATCATCTCTTGGAGAGTACTGTTCATTTTCATAATCTTCATCGTCATCCTCAGGGTTGGAGAAATCAGCATTCTCTTCCTCTGAATCATTCTCCGCCCCCTATTCTGGACCATTCGGGATTCCAAACTTGACTCCTGCGGCCTGTCCTTTACGCCTTCTTCCCGGGTTAATGAAACTCACAGCTTTCTTGTCTTTCTTCTTTTCGAGCAAAAGAGCCTTTAGTTCCTCCTGCCCCTTGGATAAGCTTAGCATCATCTCCTTGAATTGAGCATTCTGAGTCTGGAGATCTTTGACAGTTTGTTCGAGATCCATTTTTCTGTTTGCAATGAAGACCGTGAGAACATTGAACTTGTAGAATACCTGTTATGCAGTGATATGTTATGTTATGCAATGCATGAAATGTTTTCAAGGACTTTTGGAATTTAACTTTGCGTAAATCACCAACAAGAGAGAAATGTTTATTGCTAATTTCTTTGATCAATGTTCATTACAAAAGGAATAAATACAATGAAAGCTCAAGTCTCCCAGGGGCGACTTCTTTTTGGGCGAAGATACGCATTGAGTCTTCGTTCCTCATTAAGCTGACTGGTAAGTTCTAACACTTTCTTCCTTTCTGCGACGAACCGAGTCTCGAAAGTATCCCTTTCTTCTCTCAACTGGATCCAGGATCTCTTTAGTTCCTCAACGTTGGTAGGCATATCTGGATAAGGAATGATCTGAGGAGCACCTCCTTCAGCTTCAGGTTCGACAATCTGAGGTCCGATTGCAAGATATGGCATGACAAGTTCACGAGCTCTGGCGCGTACCCATCTGAGATAAGGTCCCATAGGAATAGAATTTTTCTGTCCTAACGTACCTCTCTTCACCATGCCCCAAGCTCGTACAAATCTTTGACGGAGGCCTTGGGAATCGTTGTCATAGTCGAACATGATGCCTTCGATGATCATTTCATGTGGACCATCTCTTCGAGCACAACCAAACTGTCGCAGAGCTAAAGCAGGATTATAAGTAATACCTCCTCTTATTCCTAGGAATGGTACATTAGGGAACTCGCCACAACGGTCAATGATGGTAACATTTTCCTTGAACTGAGGACACCAACAGATGTCTGGGTGGGAGAGCGACATTATCCTTTGAGACCATTTCAAATTCTGCTCATTCTTCAAGACTGATTGAGGAAGGTGCGAAATAAACCACCTAGACAACAAAGGTATGCAGCACATGAGAGTCCCTTGCTTCTTCATGGTACGAGTGTGGAGGGAATGCAAAATGTCTCCCAGCAAGGTAGGTACAGGGTTATGAGTGAGAAATATCTTAATAGCATTCATGTCTATGAATTGGTCTGGATTAGGGAATAACACCAAGCCATAGATTAGCAATGCCATGATGTCTTCGAAAGCACGGACATTCATAACTTTTAAGAATTCTTGGGCCTTATTTGTCAGGAATTTGGCAAGTAAACCCTTAACTCCACTCCTTGTTACCCAATTAGCTTCAATGTCGGACTTCGTCATGTGTAAAGTTGCGGCAACTTTTTCAGACTTCGGAACCTTTTCTAAACCACTGAAAGGTATTTGATCAAGGATAGGTATCCCAAGCAGTCTGGAGAATTCTTCCAGTGTAGGTACCAACTGATAATCTAGGAATGTGAAGCAATGATGTTTAGGGTCGAAGAACTGGAATAAAACTCTCATCATATCTTCTTTGAAACCAGTGGTAACCAAATTGAGGAGAGAACCGTGTTTCTTGATGAACTGGGCATGATCGGGGAGCTCTGACACTAAATTCTTCAGTTGAGGAGAGATTGCTACCAAATTGATCCGGATGGTCTTCCTGGGAGCCATAGCCTTACAAAACAGAGCAAAGTTAAATCCCTAAGTCCTTGAAATGGTTAGTACAATGTTATGATGTCATGATGTTATGATGTTAAGATGTTATGATGTTATGAGGTTAAATAAATAACAAGCACAAGCAAGTCACACAACCATCATTCCTAGGTTTTAAGGCTTGCATGAGTTCCATAGGTAAGTACCCTCCCCACTGAAGTTTAGTTGGTTCAACCTGTCCTAGAATAGTAACCGGGTTCTAGAAGGATCTCAAATCACCGACCTTCCTTTAAGTCCACTTCAGTGCAACACCAAGTGGTTGACCGAAGCTTCCCTAAAGTCTAATCTCAAAGAGTGTAGTATCGAGTCTCAACCAACCCCAGTCGGAACCGAAGTCAGTTATCTCACTACTTTCTAATGGCCAGGATGAGTCAATTAGGGTTCTAAAGGTCTGGTTAATGCTTTAATGACACCACGCGGAAGCCAAATTTTTCCTCAAGTGAACATGAGGAACATCAGGACATCCAAAGTGTCACATTAACCGTAGCCATCATTTTAACCATTCCAGTATACGCCGGATAGTCGCGATGATCTATTGCTACTTACCTAAGGTACACTAGATCCGGGTGTAGGATCTTTCACTCAAAAATACCCAAGCAATCCCTTAAAAGTAAATCAGACAATTTGGAATAAGTGATCTTGTTTTTAAGGTAACCTCTCTTTTTAAAGTATCCCCAGCAGAGTCGCCAGTTCTGTCATACAGTGAACTGACTTGGGGTGTTTTGCTTTTTATCGCAATATCGCGGATAGCAAGAGTCGCCACCGACTTTTCTTTTATCCAATAAGGAAAGGTGGAAAAGAACAGGAAAGACCTCAATAGATTTTGGGTTCGGGAGGTACATTATACAAAGGGAAGGTGTTAGCACCCTTTGTATCCATGGTTATCCATGGGCTCTTAATTGCTGGATCACTTATATTTTTGTCTGAAAAGTGTTCGTGAATTGTTTAAAAAAATGTTTCGAAAAGAGAGTTTAACTTTGTAATGATTCTCGTATGAATGTATACAAAGTATTTATCTCGTTTGATTTTGAAAACGGTTTAGAAAAATGTAACTTGGTAATGATTCTAGTATGAATGTATACCAAGTGGTGATTTTCTAGGATTTGCAAAGTGTGAGGGGTGGGAAATGTTTTAGGTTATGATCCAGCAATTGAGAGTTATACCTTCCTAAGGTCGTTATGAACGTTTCCTATCCTTATGAGGGTAAAACTGTCCTTACTATTGAGAAGTAAGTAATTTTACCCTTTGGATGTTTAAGGGTCATCGTAGGGTCATCGATAGGTCATTGAAGGAAACAGTTGTAAGGATACCTTAGCATTCGAAGGGACAATCATCATTTAACCGTAGGCTACACCGAAGGGTCATCGAGGGACGAAATCATATATTCGAAGGCAACATCCGAGGGACTATGATTTATTTTATGATGATTTAATCGAAGGGCCATTGCTAAGTGTATCCCCACATTCGCGGGACATGACCGTGGTACCGTAATATCGTAAGGCAAAAGAGAGGTCCAAGATCACATATTTAGAGGCCGTATTTTACAATCGATTAGGTAATTAGGATGAATCTCCACATTAAAATTAATACATTAAAATTAATACATTAAAATTAATACATTAAAATTAATACATTAAAATTAATACATTAAAATTAATTAGGTAATTTAGGGTGAAACTCCACAAGGGTATCCCACAAATAAAGTGGAAGACCTAGACAGCAATCTTTTCCTGGGAAAGGTGAACCTTTACAAAATTCAGCAAACGGGTTAGAGTACCAAGTCAGGATGCAATCAAGGATTGCACCGCAAAAGAAACCAGAACAGCAGTAGGGTCAGATAAACAATGCATGGCTATGATAAAAACATGACAGGTTAGCAAAGGACAGAACAGAAAAATCAGCGACTGTCCCGGTCGCCGCTGCCTCGCCTAGCGAAGGCTTAGCGAATACTCGCTGCATGCTCGCTTAGCGATGTGCTAGAGAGCGGCTGCGGATTCTGGTTTTGATAACAGCATAATGGCAGCAAGCTTCACACCTTATAGCATTCATTACAGAGATTATGTGGTTAGACATTCAGATGTTCATGCATACTTAAATTCATATGTAAAACTTAAGATAGTTTCATAAATTCAATCATGATACCATGTGCAAATTAAGAACATAAGGTAGTAATAGCAATGCCAACCTGTTTGTAATCGAATTGTAACCTTGAATTGGCCGATCGGATCGAATTGAGCAGAAGTGACCTTGCTGCCGCCGGCTTTTCCTTCAGGGTTTCCTTTAGGGTTACTCGGAATTCTCAGGGTTAGCCTTCAGGGTCTTCCGTCTGTGAGCGCTAGGGTTTGCTTGCTAGGGTTCTCCTTTCGTCCTTTTTCCTCCTTTTTCGTCCTCTTTCGTCCTCTTTCGTCCTCTCTTTTTCTGACTGGAGTTGTGGTATTTATAATGCCTTTTTTCATGACCTAATGGGCTCAGAGTGCAGCCCAGAATTTTCTGTTATCTGTCAGCTTCGCTAGGCGAGCGTGTAGCGAACGTTCGCTAGGCGAGCGTGCAGCGAACGTTCGCTAGGCGAAGGATTTGCTCGCCTAGCGAGCAGGCCAGTGTGGGCCATTTTCTGGATTGGGCCATTCGTGAGTTAGGCCTTTGTTCCTTTAAGATCAGTGTCATAAAAATGAGTCGGAGTGCCCTGAAAAATGTCTTAAAATATTAATGGGCAAATTTTGGGGTATGACACATGTGATCTGACAAATCCTTTTGTGATAATACTTATATGTACAATTACCTTTTTGCCTTTATGTTTATATTTAACACAAGGCATATACTGTGTCATCCTTGTCCAGTTCAATATTGGGCCCTTAGACATTTATCCTGCTACGCAAGATGGGCAAATTCCATCTAGGTCACTCATGTCCCTCAGCATGCTTCATGGAGTAGTCATCAACTGTCTTTATGGTCATCTAGTTACGGACAACGTTTGATCAGCAATAAGGCACTCGACTCTACATCTAGGGTCCATAGTGATTTCAGGTCGAAGGGCGGTATACACCACTATCACCATGAGAATAACTTATGACACTTTGCATAATATTCTATATAGTATTCTCATAGCGGGTCAATCCAGTATAAATATTACTCTTAATATTCATACCTATGTTTAAGACTTGATAACTCCTTATCCATGATCCATGAGATGTGATCATCAGTCTATATACATAATAGTCTTAATGCTTTAATGTTATTCCATTTTACAACAAAGCTCGACTACAGATACTTTAAGGATAATGTCCTTATGTTTAATGGGATCTCATGATTAAGTCACACTTGATACATTAAACGGATTAGCTATTCTACGGACTTTATTAAATAAACATAATAAATAAAAAGCCTTTTATTATTAATAAATAATTCGATACAAGTACCAAAAGTATTGGCCTCTAGGGCTTACACCAACATTCCATACCTTGTCTCCTACATTATAATCCAAGTTCTCCCATAATCTAAAGTTGCAGTGCCTAACATCAGAATCTGGCGTAGGTTCGCGACATAAAATAGTCCTTACATAGTAGCTATCATCTCCTTATGAGCAACCACGATCAAAGGAATTATGCAAACCAGAAGAATATCAACACCCATCTTTTTGTTTCTTCAAAATGCAACAGAAAGATGGTTGAGAAAAGGGTTCAATCGGATCTTCAAAAGGGGGTTCCACTACATGTTCAACTAAGCCTAACACTCTCTTTTTGCTACAGACATGGATCAAATTCCTAACGTCGACACCTTATTACGCACAAGCTAACGGCCAAGTAGAGGTTGCAAACAAAGTTATAATAAGCTTGATAAAAATGCACATAGGCAAGAAGCCAAGAAGTTGGCATACAACTTTGAATCAAGCATTTTAGGCTTACATAACTTAGGTCAAGGAGGCCAACAATGTTACACCCTTTTAACTCACGTTTGGTCACGATGAAGTTTTACCTACAGAGATATGCTTACAGTCGGTAAGAATTCAAAGGCAAAACAAAATCCCATCTGACCATTTTTGGAGTATGATGATGGATGATTTGGTCAACCTGGACAAAGAAATACTACTCGTTTTAGATGCCTTAATGAGACAAAAGAAGATAATAGCTGAAACTTATAACAAAAAGGTTAAGTCCAAAGTCTTCTATGTTGGAGATTATGTCTGGAAGGTTATACTTCCTCTCGACAAGAAGGATAGAGCCTTGGGAAAATGGTCACCCAATTGGGAAGGACCTTTCCAAGTTAATCAAGTTTTTTTACAATAACGTGTACGAAATTGAAGAGTTAAACTGTGATAATCGAATGCTACAAATAAATGGGAAATACTTAAAAAGTATAGGTCTATGCTTCAGGAATTCAATATCAAAAGAGGAAAATAATACTTAAAATATCATTGATTTGGCCAAATGGCGGTATTACAGAAACGCCGAAAGTGGAAAATAATACAAGGCCAAAGAGAAATGGAAAAGAGAAGAGATATTACAAGTCCAACCTAAACATAATTTCTAACTACATAATTCATCTTTTCTCTCAACTCCTCAAAGCGGGCTTTGGTACGGTCGAGTTTTCGATCGATCTGTTAGTCAAACTTGACTACTTAGGCTTCTAACTACTTAGCATTCTGGAAACGTTCCAAGCCAGTACTTGAAGCTTCGTCTAACTCTTGTTCTACAAAATCCAAGTTAGTGGTTACCAGTTTGGTCATCTCTTCCTGCGCCGCCTCTAACTTTAGTCGCACCTAGTTCATCTATTGAGTCTATGAGAGGATGTCGACATCCAAAATGGGCAACATCACTTTGCATATCATTAGAAGGATCGACATACTGAGGGAGTGACAGTTGGAGATTGGAATCTTTGACAGTTTCATCCGGATCAACCGATTGAGGATGATATCTCTCTGAAGTCGTTCTAATAGGATGCCAAACAAATGAAATCAGTGTTGGCCAAGAAACAGAAATAGAAGTAAAAATAATAGTAAAAGGTACATGTTCTTCTTCATGTCAAGGCGTTGAAGTAGCAGTCTCAAATGTTGTTTAAGATTTTCCAAAGAGGTGGTAGCTCAACCTTCTTCTATAACGAAGTGGTGCTTCACTGTCTTCAGTATTTTCTCCTTCAAAGATAATGACACCCCCAGGCCTTAACTTCGTCTGTCTGACAGAGGCCTCACCCAGACTCACGATAGTCTGAAGAGGTACAATGGTAGCCTCAATAACACAAGTTCAAGTATTGGAAGCATGTGGTGGGGAAACAAAAGTCTTTTCTTTGCCTTCACCAATGTCGAATTCATTATCTTTTTGGGGAGACTGGAAAAATTGGACAAGATGAACAAGGGATTGCATCATAATGAGAAATAGAATAAAAGTCAAGGTTTAAACCAAAGCATCGTCATCAGAAGACTCAGGATTTGTATCATCCGAGCCCCACACACACAGTGTTTTCCCATAGGTAGAGGTTTCAACCACCATCCTTCCATAGATAGGTACGTTCAAGTTATAAAGGCCTGAGATAAAAGAATTTATTTAGAGGTTTAAGGATTTACCCGTGCAGCTCGTGAAATGTTGGCCCTAGGAGAGCCACTAGGACTTTTTTTTGGATTTTTGGGAATACCTGCGAAGCAAATATCATGTGTTATCTTGAAGGGATCAAAAATAGGGTAAAAACAAAAAACACTTGGATGGTCTCGACGAACGTAACATGTTACCTTAGGAAAGAAAACACATCAACTAAACGTTAGTCCATAATTGTTTGGCCATGCACAAGGGACCAATGTTGGACCCACCATTCTTCGAACTCCCGAGTACAGTGATAAGAACAAGTGTAATCGACAACATGTAAGGAAACTTCCTTTTTTTAGAATGAGCGACTACCTTTGAGCCACCTCTCAGTAGCAGTATCAAGCATACAAAAGAAGGTTTTGACACTAGGGATGAGACACTTAGGGAGCAGTTGGCTCAACCCAAATTTCTTAGCCACCAAGTTAGCTTGGTAAGGAGCCACCCTCAAACCAACCTTTGAAGCGGTAAGCCTCACCCATTAAAGGATGTGATTGAAGCAGGCAAATAAAACCTTGTCGATTTCATCTTTCTCTCGTCGATATTGGTTGGGATAAGGTTTCCTGAACCATTTAGGGCCATATTGACGATTGGAAAATGGGGCCATTGACTAAGTGAAGTTTTTGCACTGGTAAAACATCTAGAAGTTGTAAGACCCCAATTTTGTCCCTAAGATCCCTCATGGCATCATATCATACCATATCATTGCCTCAAGGATCTTTGTGCACCTTTGCTTCCCTCCTAGTGGGTGGGTTATCTTGTGAGTTTGGTTCTTGATCACCAAGCATGTTTTGCATTTGTATATCATTGCTTTTCATCTATCTATTAACCAAAGGTACAAAAATGTTGTCATCTAACCATGTTACTTGCAGATGAAGCCAATTAGGTCAAATCAGGCAAAGTCAGTCATTGAGATAGATGGTGGCCATTCTTGAAGAATTTGGGCACCATGATCATTCATCAAGAGTTCATATGAGTTGTGACATCATTTTGAATCAAGATATCAAGTGGTAGGGGCTTGGAATTCATCAGAACATGGTTCAGTCAAGCAAAACCCTAGCAAAGTCAACTGAAGTCAACTGTGGTCAACTGTGCATTTAATCAGTGATTTGATGGTGGGAATTGGCTTGAGAGGTCTCATTCATGTCCATATAAGCCTCATATAACATGTCAAACATCCACAGTGAAGAATTTGAAGTCAGACAAGAAATTTCCAAAAATAGAAAGTTGACCTATAATTGGATTTTGCCAAAAATGGAAAGTTCTTCTCCTCAAAATTACATCATCATACAAGCTTCAAATGAATTTTTGCCCAACATGAAAGTTGAAGATATTGTTCTCCCATTTCCAAAAAGTTCAAGAACACTCATTTCTCATGTGTAGTTGGCAAGTTATGATCAAATCATTCTCAAAAAATTTTGAACTTCAAAGTGGCATATCTTCCAAACCATTTGGCCAAATTGAGTGAGGTTTTTTGCTACAAGTCATATTTGATGTGCTCTATCCAAATCTTTCATCACAATTCACCAAAAATCAACCAATCAAAATGGCCTTTTTCAAGTGGCTTGAATTAAAAATGAGTGAGGTGAAAAAATGACCTTTCAAATTAGCCATTTCCAACAATTTCTACCAATTGAAAGTGTTCAGAAATCATGTTTTGGATTTGCTTGAGCCCAATTTCGTGCATATACATGCACCCCCATGCAACTTGAGTGGATTTTTAGCAAATTGGTAAAAACACCTCTTTTAAGCCAAAACCAATTACCATCTTCATTAACCATGATTAGGATGCTAAACAGAGTACATATACTTCATTTTCTGTTGAAAAAACCCTAGCCACACTTCAGAAAACAGAAAAAATTTCATTCTCTCTCAAACACTCAATTTTCTACACTTGAACTTTTCTGAAAATTTCTCAAGGGAACTCGTGCCCTGTTGGTTGCTTCTTCACATACCAACATTCTTGGAGCATTTGTGAGCATCATTTTCCAACTGTAAGCAAAGAAAGGTCACTGTTCCATTGAGCTTCATCCATGGCAGATCTTGATTGGAGCTGTTTCAAAGGTTGCTGAGCTAAAACCCTTCATTCATTCATCATCTGGAACTTGAAGAAGCATCTGTTTCTACACAACACAACCAAACAATCACTGTATCATCACTGCTCTTCAAATTTGGTAAGAATTCGAATCACACCATTTTCAAATTCATGCTATGCTTTAGAAAGGTCTTTCCATGCTGAATATGATGAGCTTTAAATCGTGCAAAATGGTTGAGTATTAAGTGAGTTGTGTTGAAATGATATTTGATGTTTAAACTTTACTTTGCTCGATTCATTCTTGTTAGCATGAGATAATGAAAATTATGGTTGGATTTGTGATGTGCATGGTTTGCTGGTTCGAATGTTATGCTTGTTGCCAAATTCTGGAAAAAAAATTCATCACGATTGTTGATGATGATGAACAGTATACACGAAACCCTAATTTCTAAAACCAGAAAATGTGTTTGGTCGTTGGATGTTTTTGCCTTGCATGAAATCCATGTTGCATTGCCATGAGCCATTAGCTGCACGCCACCTCACTAAGTGAAACGCAGCGTTTCACTTAGTGAGTCCAGATATTACCAAAATGCCATTTCCGTTTTTAAATTCAATTAAATCATCTTCATTTTCAATTTTTATTTCATTTTACATGACCAACTTAGAAAAATCATAAGTGCTTCAATTTTTATCCAATTTTGATGGGTTTTTTTTTGGATTACTCCTCATGACCTCTAGTTTTTTATGATGATTTTTCCTGATTTTTTGCATGTGTGGATTTTACAATATGCTAGGGTTTGTTCATATGTATCCATTTTATGTATGCCTTGCCAAATTGATTGTGAAATGATGATACATTATCCAATGCTTCCCAAATTTTTTGTGCTTAAACTAGACATGTTCATGGTGATTTTGGTGTAGAGTTTGTGAATTTATCATTGCTGGTTATTGAGATATGATTTTTTGATTAGGGGTGTGACAATTTGTGTCACACCATTCATGTCCAACTTCATGATTTTCATTACCATGCTTATTGAACTCAAATTGGTCTGGATTTTTGCATGAACATGCTTGTGGATGTCTAGTTTACATGTGATTTTTTCTGGAATTATTGATGGCATTTCCTATTTGATTGGAATTTTATCCCCTGTTTAGTCATTTGTTGATTTCTTGTGACACATGTTCTCATTTGATTTGTGAAATTCTAATGCTTAATTGGATGGACTTGAAATTTGACATGAGTATTATAGACACCTTAAAGTTTGTCATGGTTTTAGTCCCATTCATTTATCATATGTTGTCACTGTTTTATTATTTATTGAAGTTGGTGCATGTTTTGATGCTTTGTATGAGTTTGCTTGAACTTGCTTTGACTTTCTGATTTTCATTGACCTACTTCCTTTGATCCAAATGAGCTGAAATTTGATATGCATAGCATTTTATGGATGATGTTTGATCATGAATTATTTGAGAATTTTTTGAAATGCTTGTGATTGGATTTGACTTGAATCATTCTGTTGACTTCTTTGAGGTTCTATATGACATGCCTTGACCTAATTTGTTTGTGAAATGATAATGATGAATGACATGAATGTGAAACCACTTAGGTTTGCTTCTTGATTGATTTGTCTTGACTTTGGACACTTGGCCCTTGCTGTTTTAAACTTTTTATCTCCTTTTGACCCTAGGTTTGTCCTAGTGGTCTTGTCACTCATGTTTAAGCTTGGTTTTTCAGGTTAAGCAACAAATGCTTCAAAGAGATCAATACAAGTTGAATGAGTTTGATTGTTTATCATGAACTAACTTGTTTGTTTTGTAGGTTGCTTAGCTCACTTGTTTTGAGCTTGTGCTTTGCACATATGCTTGACTGTGTTGTCTGTTGGCTTATGCTGTTTGTTTTAACTTTGTGTCTGGCATACTAATTGTGTTTGACTGATTTCAGGTACTTTAGTTGCTATTAGTTCCTTGTGAACTTTGCTTTGCTTTGCTTGATAAGAAATTTGCATTGAGGTAGAATCTCTTTTTCTTCATGTAGTCTGGAAGACCTGGCCTGTTACTTGGCCAGGCAACTGTCTGAAGTCCTTCTTAAGAGGCAATGTCTGTGCTTGTTTACTTTTGTCCCAAGCAGGAAAAGTCCTTTAAATAAGGCAATTGGTAGAATCCAAGAGATATGTAACCTATCTTCTACTATTCTGTGAGTCACTCACCTTGCTCACACTACTTGTGTTGATGCATAGTGAGTAAAAAACCCAAGATCTATCGAGTCTAACTTGTGGAGAGAGTTCCATCTTTCTGAACTCCCACACCTTCTGATATTCAAAGCTCTCCCTGACCAGGGATAAGAGCATGAGGCACACCCCTCATATCCTTTCATCTGCTTCACCTTGGCTCTCAATGTCAAGGTTAAGAGCACCATTAACCCTATACCAGTTGGCTTCAATGCCTAACCCTTTTGTATGAGCCTTATTGCTTGGTTACAGTGTGTGTTGAATGACTTCATTTGACATGATTGCTTAGTTCATTTGTACATGTCTGCTGTTACGCTGTGTGCATTTATCATCATTAATTGCTCATTAGTGCATGATCATTTCATTTGTCTTTGTGACATATCTTTGTTGTTTGCCCATTGAGGACAATTGTAAGACCATTCATTGGCCATTGTTCCTATGATATGGAAGTGAGTATAAGACCATTTCATTGGCCACTCATCTTCTCTTTGCTTGATGCATTTGTTTGTTTTATGTGAGGATACAATTGTAAGTCCGTGTAATTTGGCATTTGTTTTCCTATGATCATATGTTGGAGGTTAGAGTAAGCCCAGATAGATTGGCATCTGACACCCAAGTTTGCTTTGTTCTGTTGGAGATTGGTATAAGTCCAGATAGATTGGCATCCGGTATCCACTTTCTTTTATTTCTTTGTTGGGGAGATTAGTGTAAGTCCATAGAGTGGCCTCTGATATCCAGTTCTGTTTTAGGAGATTGGTATAAGTCCAGTAATTGGCATCCGGTATCCGCTTTTGTTGACTTTCTTCCTTTGCTTGTGTGTTATTGCTCATTGCCTATTCCAAAGGACACACTTGAATCATCTTCTATATGATTTCAAGAAGTGAACCTTCTAGGAAGTTTTACACTCCATCTTCATCCATTCATCCCATTTGGTCCTAAACCTTTTCACACATTGCTTTCAAAACTTGAGATAAATATTGTGCAAACATCTTCATGCTTTTAAATTAAAAACCTGGACCCCAAGTTCTTGACTTTTTTCAAACTCCATTTCATAATACTTCTTTTGAATCAATCTTAATCATACTTTGACCCTCCTTTTGTGAATAATCATAATCAATTAACTTCACCCATTCAATTGTTTTGTGGCTTTGACCATTCTTGCTAAGTTTTCATACATTAGCTATAGGTTTGATTTATCCTAGTTGGTTGATTTTAATCTCACCTATTTGTCCTTAGTTGATTGAATTGTAAGTCTTCCTTGCTTATTATAGGGTTAACCCCTCACTAGCAAGTTGAAGCTGTTCTCACATGGTGGACTCGTTGTTTGTATAAGGTTGAGTTTTCTCCCGTGGATAACGTAAGACCTTAGGGCTTGTGTTTAAAATTGAATCCACTAACTTTTGGAAATCTTTTAGCCGAACTACGGCGTTTTGATCCTTACCTTTGATGGAAGGTACGTAGGCAACGGGTTCATCCGTTCGAACACAAAAATAATAAAATTGTACATTCTTTTCTCATCATCCCAATCATGTTTGCACAATAAATATTTCATAACAAATAACAATTTTATACAACAAGTGTGAAAAGGGCTCCCTAGGAGTACCTAGGACGTAGTGGGTGCCTAACACCTTCCCATTGCGTAACTTACACCTTACCCAGATTCTCTGATCTTTTCATTAGTTTTCTACGCGTAAAACTTCTTAGGCTTTTGTTCGCTTTTTAGCCAGTCCTTTGGATAAATAAAAGTGCGGTGGCGACTCGAATTCATTGTATGCTTTGCTTATGGTTTAATCAATAAATCATATAGCGACGAATACACCGCTACATAAGTAATCTTCGAAGAGTTCGAGAGAGATAACCTTCACGTCACCTGGGATAAGCTTAGTTAGGCGAGGACCTTCGATTCCCGCTCTCGAATTAAGAGGAACTCTAGAATTTAGGTAAGATTCAAAAGTATCGTTTAGCCATAGTTGTAGAAGCCATATAGGTCCGCCTATTTGAAGACTATCAGGATTTTTTGGTCTTACCATATCGGTGATAGCCAAAGACATAGACTTGTAAATCCCCAAGAGAATTAGTTGGCTCATACATATTCTCATGCCTTCATAGAGGTGGGTTGCAAAGGGCACGTATTTTTTATCCATCTGAACAGATCGAGCACAAAATACATACCTCGACAACCAATAAGTAAGAAACACGATATGTTCATGAGCAGAAATATTATGGGTTGCCATTCGATGATCCTCTATGAAAGAGTTGTAAGCTGGTCTAGAAAAGGAGAAAGGGGGACCAGTTCTGGAAACCCTTACAGGATCAAAGTCCATCCTAGTTGGACGAAGGCCAGTTATAACAACTATATCAAAGAAAGTGGTAGTTATCATCTTGCATGGTAGTTGAAAAGTATTGGTGAAAGTATCCCAAAAACACATGGAAGAAATTAACATATGAGGATTATAAAGGAGACTCATCCTGAATAGTTGGATTAGATCATAAATCCCTAAATCTTTTCAATAGTTTGTGTTCTTCCGCTCAACCCTATCCAACCACTTAATATGCTCAATGTCCTCAAGTGGCAGAGAAGAACGACAAACTCAGTTCTTGAAGAAGTTAAATTTCAAAGTTTCATCGATGAACACCAATGGTTCATACCCATGATATATATGGAAATAATCATGTAATAGCTAGAGTTTCTTAATGTATTTTTAGCAAGGGACCCATCAATGCATGCACTTTATCAGCAAGCACGTAGGGGATGAAGGCAGAGAGATACTAGATACTTCCGTGTTCCATATCTAAAGAAGGATTCAGTACGTAGGCACGATAATCCACGAAGGTAAGAAGCTTAATCTTGACTGCAAAGCCCGCATGGAATTGTACAAGAAGCGCCATTGAAGGATATGGTTTTTTGCTAAGTAAGAGCGTAAGAAAAAATTAAAAGCTATGGTTTGTGGTTCCGTGAGGTATGCTATAGAAACATGAGGGTAAAAAAGTGTTTGAATAAACACGTCTAAATAACGGATGAAGAAACTATTCAGTTTTGTCTGAGAAAGGATCGACCATGTAAAGGTTGATTTGACAAGTGGCATATAAAGCCATGGGGAAAGCAAAATGAAAGTTAGAGCAATTCCATTTCACTTAGTCTTCATATGGAATAAGAGGTAATCATATCGAACCTGCATGCACGTCCATGACGTGTGCATTGGTAGAAACGTTAGTCATAATGACTAACAATAAACATAATTGAGGTGACGTGGCGCAAAATATGAGCAGTGACTAAATAGTTACAAATAATGCCACTTTTCTCCCCTCAGATATAGGTCGACAGTGACATTTTTTAGGGAGGCATCTATTACACTTGGATTTTCAGCTACTAGAATGTCAATGAAAAGACATTTACTGTTAGAAAACATTAACGAAGTCTTTAAAGGAGCATTAATGGCAAGTCGTCGACATACCAACGACGAAGAGTCGGTTGAGCTGTCGACACAGTGAGACATGGTTTGGAGGACTCTCATGGATAAATACCTAATACCCAGATCATTGGAGAAACATGTCCAAAATCTCTCGAAAAGGAAAATCGACAAGAGCCCATTATTCCACCAAAAAGGACCAGTCGACTAAGCAACATGGTATAAAAGACTTAGTAATTTTATAAGTCTCGGGTCCTTGATAGGCATCGTCGACAACACATTAAAGCATTTATCATCGAAGATTCGTGAAAAAATGGAAAGCAGTTACCAATTAACATGGGTTGCAAGCAGATAACACCTTGGAAGACAAGTAAGCACACTAGTGGTGACTTGAAGGATTAAACGTGGAGCAAATGCAACAAATCTCCTAGTGGTCATAATCGTCATCAACGATTACTTTGTAAATAAAATAAATAACAGACGTATACATAGATCAAAGGTCATAAAGTTCCATTCATACTCTCCATACCATAAGAGTACATGAGTCAAAGAGTGAAATAGTTGAGCGAGAAACATGTATGCGTCTGCGTCCATCCTTTTTTCTTAGTTTTTTTTGTCTCCTTAAACGGAACATATAATTTTTCCTTTGATTTATTTAATATTATTTACTGCATTTTGTAAGACCCTAAATTTTGACCCTAAGACCCCTCATGGCATCATATCATTGCTTAGTGCATTGCCTTAAGGATCATATCATGTTTGGCTCCTTAAACCTAGGGGTGGGACTTGTGTGAGTGGTTTGAGACCACCAAGCATGTTTGTATTGTATATTATTGATTTTCTTATTTGTTTACTAACCAAAAGCACAAAATATGTCACTAACTCTTTTTGTTTTGAAGCTCAAGTGATCATGTGTTCCCATGCTCCTAGGAGGCTCCTAAGCCCAATGCAATGGCTAGATGAAGATAAGGAAAAGCATGAAAATGGTCCAAAAATATCCTAATCATCATATATGTCTCCCAAGTATCTCAATTTTCCAATTTGATCAAGATAACCCAAAGGGCTTGAGGATTGTTTCCCAAGGAAACCCTAATTCAACTGTGATTTGACTGTGCCTTGCCCATGAAGCAACCTCGACCTATGATCAAATTTAATCAAGGGAAGTTCTTCAATTAATAATTTTATGCATATGTGAGCCTATTTGAGGCCTCTCAATCATTTATTCATCAATATTGGAAGTTTGTCCTTGAAAAGTTGACCAGTCAAAGTCATCTGACTAAGCTGAGCATCATTGAGATATAACTTTTGATGTGTTTGTCAAATGAATATGACCCCAAGAGAACACATGTTCTTAAGAACCATATGAATAACTTTCATGTTCATCAAAAATCCATTTGAAACTTTTAAGATCATCATTCATTTCAAAACATTATAGGTCATTTTGACTGAAACCCTAATATTGGGTCAAGTTACCAAGGGAATAACTTCCTTAATTTTTATGATTTTGAGGTGAGACCAAATGCATTGGAAATCTTAAGATTTCTAACTTAAATGTTATGTTGGACAAAATTTCATAATCGTAAAATAAATACATGTGATAATACAAAACATTATAGGTCATCTTAGACCTAAATCATTGAATTTGAAAAAGTACCCAACTTCAAATATCCATAACTTTGTCATACAAAATCCAAATGATGAAAACTATGAGTCTAAATTGATCAACTTGAAAATATCTACAACTTTTATGTTGGAGGTTTTTCCAATTGAAGCTTGCATCATGAAAACAGAGGGGTTTGATTAGGCTTACTTTTGGTGAAAATTTTCAAAGGTGACTTAAACATGTTTTGTACCTAAATTTTCACAACCAGTTTTCATTAATTTCCAAATGCCAAATGAATTTTTCCCAACATAACTTTTGCTCCTTATTTCAAGGGCTTTCCAACCATTACTCGCATTACTTTTTTGGACTTACCATTTGGGAGTTTCGAAGAACTCTTCATTTATGTGCATTTTGGCATTTCATGTTATAACTTGGTATGCAAGCTAATTCCACTTCATGTACACATCCAAATCCATTCCAAATGAACTCAACATGGTTTTGCACCCATCATTGGGACTCACATGTGCCTGTACAGGCTCATGCATATCCAACTTCAAATGCCATGCACACGAGGGAAGCATGATGCACAACCAATTTCAGCTATAAATAAACACTCCCTCTCATTCATTCATCAACCTTTTGGAGATTTGAAACGCTACAACATTGAAACCATAGCCATACCAAAGGAATTTTTCAGAATTTTTTCTCACTTTCGAGCTTGAAATTCAACATCATTAGTTGATCTTCAAAACTTAATTCCTTAACCTTTCATCTCCATTGCATCCCTATAGCAAAGAGGAGCCAAGATCTTGAAGGTTTTGTGGCCTAAAGAGCTTCAATTCAGAGGTATACCTTCAAACTTTTTGGATCTAAAACTCTCATTTCAATGTAGCTTTCTCTTGTTTATGTGGTTTTCTGAAGTCCTCACAATTGAGGCAAGCCAATGGTGGTTTCAATTTTTCATTTCGTGCATTTACAATTGATACACCATGATCTTCCACCTCACATTTCTCTCAATATAGGAAGAGTGAGGAAGATCCATGGATACAGTGGTGATCTCCATTACACGAGTTTCATTTCTATGTCCTTACTTTTCATTTTTGTTAAGCTTTTTTTCTCTGCAACTGGTGGCCGGATTCTGTTGGCTCGCCGGAGAAGACGGTGGTTTCCACCACCACCACAACGTGTCTTGCTTCCCAGCCCTTGGATCTGGATGCCACATTTTAATCTCATTCGTCCATTATGTTTACTTTATTTAATTCAAAATGTTACGCGTTTGACTTGGTTGCACGTTACGCCCTCACATCTGAACCATTCAGCCTTGCCACGTCAATTAATGAATCTCATCCTGTGGCTGCGTATTTTTCATTTATTTCTATTTTCTTTTATTTTCAGTTAATTCAATTGATTTTCAAAAATTCATAAAAAATTTATTTGAAGCCATAAAAATATGAGACCAATTCCAAAAAACTTCTTGAAAAATCTAGTTTCATATTTTGATTTTTAATCATTTTTGTGACTTCATTTAATATTTTTTATGAATTATTTGGTTTTTAATAGTTTTAATTCATTTTAAAATACTTTCTGATATTTGAAAAATCCCAAAATATTTTCCTAGCATTTATGGATCATGATAAGTCAATGAAAAATAATCTCATCAATTTCTTATTTGATTTGAGATTTATTTGAGATTTTAATCCATTTTGTGCTATTTTTAATTGTTTTTAATTGTTTTTAATTGTTTTTAATTGCTTTCTGACTTCAAAAATTGTTGAGAAAATTAGTCAAAGCTTGTTTGACCATGTTAGACCTATGAGAATTTAATTGGACTTGTTGAAGTTGATTTGAATTGAATTTGAGGTTTGACCTTATTTGTTTATTTTTATTTGCATTTTTATTTTAATTCAAAAAATACCAAAACATTATCGTTGACTTGTTGACTTGTAATCTTCATTTCTTTTCTGTTTGGTGTTGATTGATGATGATTTGATTCACATTTGGTCAATTAGATTTGATACTTGTCTTCTTTTCCATTCCCTTTCATCTTCATCCCATTCTTTCCATCATTGGCCAATGAGTTAAGTTCTTATGGTTGGTCTTGACAAGTGAGAGGTTTAACCTTCTTTGATCCAAACCAAACTCAACTTGATCCATGATCAAGTGAGTTGTTTTGTGTCCAAGATAGGTTGCTTCTTGGTCAAGCAAGTAACCTAACGACAATACAAGGCCCTTCCCCTTTTGTTTTGGCATGACAAGTTTATGGAGCTTGGCTTACTAGTTATGATCTCTAACTTGTGTTCTTTGCCTATATTATTATTGACCGGCCTCAGATAGGTGTGACTACTACATTAGTCCACTTACGATTGCTTAACATAGTGCTACATTGTCCTATATTCATATTGATTTTCCTTTTGCTCATTTGAGCACATATTTTATGTTTATGTCATTTTTCTTTTGCTTATTGGAGCTCATTATGGTATATAAATATATTGTTATCTTGTGTTTGCTTTGTGTTTTGTTTTGTGTGAACCAAATTCAAAAGGAGAAAGGACTTAGAATTAGGACTTACCTATGCTTAAAGGAGTTCAAGAGCAACTAGGCCTCATGCCTTTAGAATGCAAAACTTGTTGAAGAGCATCTAGGCCTCATGCCTTTAGAATGCTAAAGTTCAAAGTTGATCTTCAAGGACTTCTCATCCAAACTTATTCTTTGTCCATTCCCCTTATTGTGTTTTGTGAACTTTTTTATGTTTGCTTTTGTGTGATAGGGATCCTACCTTGAGATTGTGCAAGAGGGCCATTGTCATGAGTAACCAAGTTAAGAGACAAGCCAAATGGAAATCCTAGGAGCTTGAGTTCAATTTGTTTGATTGCTTGCTTATGTGCTAAGTCCAAAGGAAAGGAGCATCTTGAATCATCTCTATGATTTCAAGAAAAAGAACGCCAAGGGTTTATCTTTCCCCTCTTATCTTTGTATGCTTTAGGACTAGCTCTTCTCTTCTTCTCCCCACTCTAACCAAGCCAAAAATCTTTTCTAAACTTTAACTTTGTCTCAAATTAGAAACCTAAGCCTTAAGCCTTTGACTTTTTCAAACTCTTTTCATAAATACTCATTGTGAATGAACTTTAATCCAACTTTGACTTCATTTTGTAAATAAATCTAACTTGTAAATATAACTCACTTCAAGTTGTTTTTGTGGTTCTAATGGCCACCTTATTAAAATATTTTCAAAAACATTAGTCATAGGTTTGAGTTATCATAGTGGTTGATGTAAATCTCACCTCATCCTTAGTGGTTAGATTATAAGTCTTCCATGCTTATTATAGGGTTAACCCCTCACTAGCATGTTGAAGCCTTCCTCACACGGTGGATTGTTGGTTTAGGTTGAGTTTTCTCCCTTTGATAACAAAAGACCTTAAGTCTTTTGATCAAATCAATTCATCAACCTTTGCGATTTTTACCCCGAACTACGAGGTTTTGATCCTCCTTTGTGATGGTACGTAGGCAATGGGTTCATCCATTCAAACAACAAAATTTGTAAATATAATTTATTCTCTTCTCATCCCCCCAATCTTTTGCACAATTTTTCAAAAATACCAACCTACAACACATATTTGCAAAAAGGATTCCCTTAGAGTACTAAGGATGTTTTGGATGCGTAAAACCTTCCCATTTCATAACCAACCCCCTTACCTAGATCTCTGACATTTTTATTAGTTTTTTATTTGAAAAACTTCTTACTTGGCTTTTGTTCGCTTTTTAGCCTTTCCTTTGGACAAATAAAAGTGCGGTGGCGACTCGAATTGTATGTTGACTTTTGGTTTAGTCAATAAACCTAAAGGTAACGAAAACCCCGCTACACATTTTACCTTATCATTTATCACAACTTGACTTCATTTAACGTCTTTTGCTATGCTGCACTCAATTCACACGCACGCGTGTTCACACAAATTATTTGCACAAATTGCTTTGGAGAATTTTCAAGTTAATCTCATAGACTTTCAAACTCATGATTGTTTACCAAAAACACCGGTAAACAATCAGTTGAGTGAATAGGACCTTATTTTAATTCATCATATGGATTATTCTCAACTCTTGCTTATATAATCATATTATAAATATATATAATCATATTATAACTAGTTTAGTTAAGTCAAACCCAAAATTTAGCAGTTGGATATTACATTTATCTCATTGCATCTTACTAATATCAAACATGCATCTTGCTTTGGACGAAACCTACATCATTCAAAATTAGTCTCGACGAGCGCAAAAAATTTGAAAAGCAATTAACTTAATATTTAATCGAGAGATTTTTCTTAAGTTTGGCCTCACTTATTTGTGTATCTCATACACTTCCATATAATCATATATTTCATGCATCATATACATAAAATAAAATTTGGTAATACGATTATGACCACCTAAATAGAAGAATTAAATAAACTACTTTATTATAATTCTCTGACCCACGAGCAAGCTTCTCAAACTTATTCATCAGCGTCAATTGTTTGGCGTTTTCTTCTCTTCAACTCTTGAATTCAAACAATTATAATATTTACATAAATAGAATAAATAATTAAATGGCGCAACACACATGTCATATTTAATTATAATAAATCACGACACACACACACCGTATTTAAATATTAAAAAAAAATCACGACACGTATGTCGTATTTAAAATAAAGAAACGTCAAAATATAATGTCATAATCATAAATAATTTATTTAATAATAAATAATATGCTTAAATGCGGTTTTAGTTTCATGTTTTAATTTTAACAATTTTTTAGCCTCCGTTTAAAAAAATCAATTTTTTAGTCCATTTTTTTTCATGTTTTTTGATTTTTTGTTGGCCTTCCTCCAATTTTATATAGTTGTCATTTTATTTTGTGACGTGGCATTGATATGACAATGTGGCACCATATCATACAATTCCGGATTTTTTACCTAAATACCCCTAATTTTCAAAAAAAAAACCATGTTTTCAAAAAAATTCTCAAACTACCCCACTTTTAGGAGGAGACGTCAATCCAATTGGCGCCTCCTTTTAAAACTAGAGTGGAGGCGCCAATTGAATTGGCTAGGGCACATGGTGTAGCCAACTCAATTGGTGCCCATGTGTATGTTTTGAAAAAGGCACATGGGCGCCAATTCATTTGGCTACCACATGCAATCACATTTTTCCAAGCTTCCACACTTTTGCCTATAAATAGGAAGGTGACTCTAACATTTCTTCCACACCATCACTCACTACTTCCTCTACAATATCAAATCTTTCATCTGCACCAACCTCTTTCATCTCTGACAAGATGTATATCCTCATAATGGGCGAATCGTAGAGAGGAACAGTTGCAAACATATCAACTTATGTAAGCGTTTAATTATTTTGTTATTTGTCTAGAGTACCTTTTAATAACATATTAACTTAGTAAAGTATTTTTTTATTTCTTTTATATGATGTTTCAAGGTTCTGTACTCGGGTCCACGAATATGTCCACATGGACTCAATGAATCAACCATATGTCGAACTCGCCGGTTTTGGACATATAAGCAAAATTATGTCTTGGTCGATGGATAATAAATTCATTCTTGCGTTATGTGAAAGATGGCGTCCCGAGACACACACATTATGGTCTCCAATCGGTGAGTGTACCATGACGTTAGAAGACGTCTACATGTTATTGGGACTACCTATTGAAGGTAAAGTTGTAAATGGTAAAACCAACTATGCGAATTCAATTTGCACGGACCTCTTGGATACTGACTTGTTAGATGATAACTCAAGAGGTCAAGGTATACTCCTTTCACGCCTTAAGTCATATTATAACAGTTTACATTTAGATGAGCATTCTACCGAAGAGGCTCGAATAATAAAAACTAAGTGTTACATTATGCTTTTAATTTTTTCTTTTTTATTTCCCGAAGGTAATGGTTCTAGTATGAATGTTATGTATTTACCTTTACTAAGACATGTAGAGAGAATAGGAAGTTACAGTTGGGGATCCACTTGTCTGACCTATCTTTATAGCTCTTTGTGTAAAAATTCACACAAAGACACATCTACCTTTTCTGAATGTGTTGTTTTGCTCCAAGCATGGGATTGGTCAAGACTATCGTTCCTAGCGTTCGTCAACAACAACCCTTTCACATTCCCGTATGCACAAAAGTAAGTTGTTTAAAATGTTATATATTTACTTAATTTAACGATTATTATCTCTAATTAATATTTTTACATTTATGGTGCAAATGGTCGACACATGGTATGAGTTATAACAGATGTCCTAGACACTGTATTACCCAGTATCACAATCTCTTGGATCACCTTTAACCGACAGATGTATGGATAATAACCTTATTATTTCGTTATAATTTGTTAATTTTTTCTACCAAATCTATAATCTAACTTACTTTCACATTTAAGTTCATTTGCCGTCCATACCTAAATTTGGATCATGACCATGAAATCAATGAAGAAGATGCAACCGTATGGACTGCATGCACACCGATCATAAGATTCACAACTGTGGAAATGCACAACAGTGATCGTGTGAATTTACAGTTCGGTATGCTTCAACACATCCTGGATCCCCCAACAAACCTATGAGAATGACATTTATGCAAAGTTAACGGTCAATGGAACTTTAATCCATGGCAAAGCTTCGCTAGATCCGAGTGTCGCAAATGGAAGCACTGCCATGACCATGTCTTAACTGATGCAGTGATGCCAAATAAAGAAAAACCAAGTCGTACTTATATGGCTTGGTACAGATCGATTGGTTTTAAGTTCATCGCCGAAGATATGTACCTATACGATCCACGCCAACAAACTTACACACCAGACGCCTCAATATCTGACCCCTAACAACATTGTTAGACCGACTACACACAACCCCCTATCCGTCAAACTTTCTGTTCCACAAACACACAAACATACAACCCTAACATGCCATAGACCCAACCATAATACCAAGAGCATACCCCGTACCACCAACAACAAATAGATCATCAACCAGAGACCCAACATCGCTTCACACCCAACACATCACCCTTCCAAATCCACCTTAGCCAGAACACTCAATGAGCATTCCACACCAACCGTCCCTCTTTAAAAAAGAGAATGACTTTTCCATCTGCACCATTAAATATTTTGATAAACTCCTACACCAAATTATTAATATAATATTTAGTATTTATTTTGGTTATGTTTTCTCTCGTTACTTCATTCCTAACCTCTCCACAACACTTAGATGCATAAGTTAATGGCGTTTGTATCTTCGTATATGGATGTTTATGGATGCGGGTCGACCTATGAATTTGTTAACCCAAACTAACTCAACTCATAAATTACCTGAATATATTAATTTACGGATAAATCCAACACAACCCATAATAACCTGTATAATTTTGGTTCGGGTATCAGATTTGAGTTTTGCAATTCGCGGATTCGTTGATCCAACTTATTGATGTGACTTTGATAATTTTTAATTATTTTTATTATTATTTTAAATAAAAATATAAAATTAATATCTCATTAATAACCATAATTTTTTCAAAAAACAATTATCATCCACCAATAATATTACTAAATCAATTAGTTTACATAATTCTAAGATTAAATGTTGTTTCTTATATCATTTTCGACTTATTTATTTTATGAAAATAATGTGTCTTGTTGAATTTTATACTATTATAAAGTGTTATGTTATGTTGACCAATTTTATTAGACATTATATGATGTGTTTCATTGAATTTGAATATTATAAATAATTATGATTGTATTGAGTTGTGTTATATTTTCTTAAAACTGACAAAAAGAATTCTAAAAAATCTATATTTTTTATTTGAAACACAACCCGCGAACCCAATTTAATTCAACCCATTAATGAACGGGTCGGTTTGAATCGGTTTTAATAATGAAATTTCCGTTTGGACGACAGACTCAACCCATTAAAATTTGAACGAGTTAAATGACGGGTTAGATAAAACCCGATCCAATCAAACCCGCGTACACCTCTATCTCCACTATTTTCTTTGAGTAATCATGATAAAGTGCATGTATCACAACTTTGTATTGCAAATTTCAGGGCTGCTAAAGAATTTTCAAATATATATGCATACTTACATCTCATATAATGTTGATTAACATGCTGATCATTTGGGATTACACAACTTATATGATGTCTTTCTCTTTAAAATATTTGAATTTGGTAATTGACTTTTAACATATAATATTTGTGGCGCAGACACAACATTGAACTATATTTGAAGTAATATCTCAAGTAAATTAGAGTCATTCTTTCTCCCGCTTTATTGATATAAATGTCTTCTCCAACTCTATAAACAAATTAGTGTGGTTTTAGCCTTTTGCTTGTGAATTTCAATAAATGTCTTAGTTTTCAAATAAGGATATTGAGTGTATTGTGTATATCTAGCACTTGGTTCTGAGGCACAGATCTTCAACCATAATATATTTATTTGTTTTGATTGCAAAATTGTAACAAGAAAAATATTGGCTTAGTATTACGCATCGTGGTCTAAGGTGTTGGGTGTCCTGTGTTCCATACTCTAAGGCCATGTTTTAAAATAAATTTTACAAATTATACCTATTAATTAATTTAAATATATAATGAAAATAATAGTTGATGAGATTTATCTATATTAAATAATAAAGATTAATAACATTAAATATATTATTATTTTAATTTTTAATTGATTTGGCAAATTTGTGTGATGTGACGCCACGTGGTCAGTACCACCTCATCATTGAAGTGTCAACTATACAAATTTAAAAGGGACCAAAAAAATCATTTTTTTAAAGGGGACTAAAACATTAATAAAATTAAAGCAAGGGGATCAAAAATACATTTAAACTTAAATAATAATAGACTATGTGCGATGTGACGCCACGTGGTCAGTACCACCTCATCATTAAAGTGTCAACTATACAAATTTAAAAGGGGCCAAAAAAAATCATAAAATATTAAATACGAGGACTAAAAACTGATTTTTTTAAAGGGGACTAAAATATTAATAAAATTAAAGGGGATAAAAAATACATTTAAGCCTAAATAATAATAGATTGTCAATTTATAAATATTTATGTAGGACGCTTGACACTTTTTTACGAATCCTAAAGGTATAACTCTTTCGTCGTCGCAAATTCTAATGCAAAAGCGTTGATACCATCAAAACGCAATGATTGATCATTCAATATGATTTATTGAAACGTCATTGTTTCACCATATAAATGTTGTATTCCGAAATATAATACATATTGATCATTCAAATGTATAACAATCATTATACTAATTCAATTGATGAAACAAAATAGTGTATCAAATAGACTAACTTCACATTAGAAATACTTATATCATATATAAATTTATCAATTATGGATGATCGAAGTATCGCTGCTCCACCATACAAATGTCAGATTTCGAAACATAGTCAACAACATCCAAATTATACAAATACATGATGTCAATATAGTATTAAATAATAAAATGTGCGTGTGTGCGGTCTTGTGGTAAAGACTTAGGTCTTGAGAGTGTACTTCTCTCAAGGTCTCATATTCAAATCTCACTAGATGCAAATTGATTATAAAAAAAATTTAAATAATAAACTTTTTATTATTCTATTGTTATTTATAATATACGTAACAAATAGCAAATCAAGAATAAATCGTCATTCTATTATGTGCGATCATTAGAGCTAACACATCACATGTGTTATGTGAAAATTAGAACCAATCAACCTTCGTTCACGACACACAAATATTATCATGGTAACTAGTAACATATATGTGCATCTGCACGGGTGAATTTATTGAATACAGTATAAAATATATTTAGATACACATTTAAATTTAAAATGAAAAAAAGAATTTAGAGAAAAAAAGAAAATTTTCACATTTGAAAATAAATAATTTATCTCTTAATTAAAACTAATTGTTGGTTAAAGTAAAATAAATACTGTCTTGATAGTCACCCATAAAATAAAAAGTTAGTAGTGCGTATCTTTATTGAGTAATATTCAATTTGATACAATATAAAATATTTTTAGATATGCATATCAATTTATAATGTGTCCTAATATTAACTCCATTGTACACGATAAGCTACACGTTATCAGATAAGCTACAAATTAAAAGTGAATCATCATTAACACAACCATTACGACAAGCTACAAATTATTCTCTCCTTCTCTTTCTCTCCTACCCTATATTCTGTTTTAATTTCCACCACTCAGTTTTCTTCTGTGCAATTTTCTTAAAATTAATTTTTTTCTTCTAAAATCTCCTAGCTGTTGGATTGTATTAGATGCAGGACCAATGGCAAAATGTAAATAGTAGGAGACGATCCATGCTCAAATTATTTAGTGTTAATTGCATGTTATTTGCTATTAGGGCAAACAATTTTATATCATTACCATCACAAAATCACAAAACAGTATATGATATTTAAAATCATGATTAAAAAAATATTAATTTGCTCACTATTATAACATTTTTTAAATTTATTAAACGATTGATGTATATGATATATAATAATGATCATATATATTATTTATTCAACTTTAGTTTATGGGATTAAACACATTTTAATAAAATACGATTAGAACAATCAAACCGAAGATTAAATTGAATCAACTTCAATTTATGGGATTAAACACATTTTAATAAAATAAAATCATATTCTAATTAATGATTTAATTAGAAACGAAGTTCTGATACCACTTAAAGGATATAAGAGAAGTTTCTTTTTTAAAAAAATTATCCTTTTAGCGGAATAATTCCGATAAATGAATCTTGATTAAATTATTAATCACAAATCAAACTTACCAAAATAAGGATTCAAGAATTATCTCTTGAAACGTGATTTATCTTTGATCACGAACGACGGAAAATATCACATCTCTACATAGTCCACTCGAGTGCAAAGTGGAAGGCGATGTTAACCGTTTTCAGAGAATGATAAAATTGACAATTTAAATTATAAGGGAAAGAGCTTCTCTAGTTATAGAGAAATACTAAGGGCCTGTTTGATATGGTTTTGAAAAACTGTTTTTTAATTTTTAAAAATTAAAAATTATAAAATTTGTTTGATAGTCTAATTTTATACAACTATTTCTCAAAACTATTTTTTATTTGTGAGTTTTTAAAACTAAAAATATAAAATAGGTTTTAGAGGTTTTGATTTTTTGGTTTTTAGTTTTGGAAATTAGGAAGAGGACAAAACAAGAAAAAATGGTATTATATTCATCAATGGCAAATTTGTAACTATGTTCAACTTTAAAACAATTTTTGAAAATTAGATTACCAAACATGTTTTTTCCTCAAAACTTTTTTTAAAAACTTAATTTCCAAAATGGTTTTTAAAAACTAAAATCTAAAACTCATTCAAACGAGCCATAAATCTCTATTGCTCTTATTTTTAACTTTTCCAAAATAAGTCAAATCTTATTTAATTAAACTATTTTAATTAAATAAAATATTAATTAAGTTAAATCATATTTAATTTAATCAACTCTCAATTCTCATTTATTTAATTAAATTATATTTAATCAAATAAATTATTTATGTGTTAATGTATTATACAATTTAAATACTATTAACACATAATTAAATTAAATCTTATTTAATTTAATCTTCCATTACACTATCAATACTCTATGTGTGTGATCTTGTATGTTCTCGTAACGTTAGCAATAATATTAAAGTATTTAATTAGTATTATAAATAATGAGCGGTATCTAGCAACACATGGTTAATGAGTTGTTACAATTAAGTCACACTTAATGAGTTATTAAACTGACTAATTATTCTAAGAACTTTATTATGATATATACAAATAATATACTCCCTCCGTTCCTTTTTAAATGTCACATTTTGACTTTTTACACATACCAAGAAAGTTAATTATTATTGTTACTTTTTAAACAATAATTCTCATTTTACCTATAATACCCTTAATTATATTCTACATTCATTTTACTTTTTCTCTCTCTATAATAATTACATAGGGGTAATTTTGACAAAAGTACATTTAATACTACCTTGAATTCTACAAGTGACAATTAAAAAGAAACACAAATTTATCAAGAAAGTGACACTTAAAAAGGAACGGAGGGAGTAATAAAGACAATGCCTAACACACACATACACACACATACATGAATGCACGCACGCGCACACACGCGCGCATGCACGCACTCCCCCACCCCTATCCCCCGAGTTATTAAACTGACTAATTATTCTAAGAACTTTATTATGATATATACAAATAATATAATAAATACAATGTCTAACACACACATACACACATACATGAATGCACGCACGCAAAAACACGCGCGCATGCACGCACTCCCCCAACCCCCATCCCCCGAGTTATTAAACTGACTAATTATTCTAAGAACTTTATTATGATATATACAAATAATATAATAAATACAACGCCTAACCATTTAAAAGCTTTGGGATTTAATTTATAAATCATCGGTTTGGTTCGTAAGCTCAGCCTGATTAAAAAGCTTACTTTGGTTTGAGATCAACCCGATTCAAAATCTTAATTTGATTCGAGATCAGCCTGATCTAAAATCTCAATATAGTTCATGAGTTAAGGCCAATTTAAAAGCTCATTGTGGTTCGAGATAAGTCTGATTTAAAATCTCATCTTAGTTTTTGGCTAACTTTGTCAAAACCTCGATTCAATTCGTGAGTTTAGTCCAGTTAAAAGCCCACTCTAGTTCGAGATAAATCCGTAGAAAATCTCGGTTTAGCTTGAGTACTAATCGCTTTAAGTTCGTGTTTGGAAGGAAGACTAATTACTTATGTCCACAAAGTCCGTCTTTGGAATGAAGACTAACTGATTTTATTCGTTGTTCGTTGTTTGGTTGGAAGTTAGCCTCTAACTACATTTTTTCTTGGGTAAGGGGGTTCGAGAGTTTAACATACTAAAAGCTCTTAAGTATTGAATACTCTCAAGATCAAATCAAGGGGTAAGATTAAGCCTTCTCGACTGAACGTATATAAATTTTTGATGTCATTTCTCTTACCCTTAACTCTTTATTTTTTGCATATTTACTTTCCGGAGCTTAAACTTAAAAGTTTTTAAACTTTGAAAACGATTAAAAAAATATTTTCAAACTATTAATTTTCTGAAATCCACAATTCACCCCCTCCCAGAACTAGCCCCACCCTCGCTCTTAAACTCAGTCGTGGATAAAAGTTGATCTCTTGCTCTCGCCCCAACGAGGAACGGTTTTTCCACTCCGCCCCACCCCCATCCGCATAAATTATAATTTTTTTTTAAAATGTATATTTTTTTATAGCAACAAAAATTAATAATTCAACTAAATAATTTGTCATTTTAAAAATAATCATAATATTTGATCATTTTTATTTAATTTATATTTTAAAAAAGAGAGTTTTCCCACCCTGTTTCTTCCCACCCTGTGCCACACTTTTAATAAGAGAGTTTTTGACACGTTTTTTTTTATGAACAAAGTGAACAATTCATTAAAGTATTGTTAGGAGTCTATTCTTTATTTTTAGGAGCCTATTCTTAGTAAATAAATCAGTGGTGTTAAACTACTACCACTTTATTTAGCTAAAAAAACTTCTATCAGCATGCATTTCATGCAAACTTGTAGCTTTTATGCTCACACGATTGCCCTCTAGTTTGTTTTTCATGACTTAGTAGCTTCAGATATACAAGTTTTTCACTTCATGGAGACATATACTAGTATTGTAATTATATTATTATTACTTCTCCCAGAAATTGCACCACAAGTAATCTCCCATAGCGATTCCACAAATGGTACTTATAATGTTTCACATTAATTTTTAGAGAGTATATAAACAATATGATCTTAATATATATTCCATATTTTTTCAATGAATTTATACAGATAATGTGTCACAACCCATTTCACAGAAAGACAGTACAATAAGAGTGGATCCTCTAGATAATTTCAAAAAATACAAAGGAGGGTTTATCATCACAAATAAGCACTATTGGAGTGTAAGTGTCTCTACCATTTTTTTATTTTTTGTTTTGTCTAAGTTTGATTCTTAATATATTTCAATGAATGATATTTATAATAATAAAAATTAAATGTCTATAGTCAGTTATCTTCACAGGAATATATGGATATGCAATTGGTGTTCTCTTGCTTTTCTGTGGAGTTCTTTTGGCAACAATCAATTTCTGTTGCCAAAGTGGTGAAGGAAGAAGGAATAATAAGAAAATATTTCCTAGTTATAATTTCAAGGGTTGTGATGTTTGGCCAGTTCCTTTAGCTATAATGCACATGATATTAGCCATGTAAGTTTATTTGCATCCAAACATGGCCTTAGGATGATAGAGAGACAGACATTTAGGATATATATAAGTGATGTTTGTAACATAACATGTATTATTCTTGTTTTTTCTTAGGGTTTTTAGTGGCTTAGTTCTTGCATGCGGTGCGAATTTCAATTATCAAGCAAGAACTTCGGTTAATATTATGATCAAAACAACAAATGATGCATCGGAAATCATAAAGAATGCAACAGAAGCATTGAAAGAGATCCATGAAGACTTGATGGAATCCAATGTTGGTGTTGAAGCTTTTGAAAATCTATACTCTACAGCTGATAAATTTAATTCTACAGCTGAAAATATCATAGAGAAAGCTGCAAAAAATAAGCTCATTATTAACAAGGCTTTAAAAGTAGTGTAAGACTTTTTTGGTCTCTCTTTTCTCTTTAAGAAACATAAAACGAATAACTCCATTGAATGAGACTAAGGTTTTAAATTTTAATTTCAGGTTGTGATAACCATTGTGATCATAAGCTTATACTTGATTGTGGTAATATCTTTATCAGGTATATCTTAAAAAAATTCTGCATCACTTTTTTTTTCTTTCATCAGTATCATATACACTGAACCGACTAATCTGATTTGGGGATCAGTTCTCGCATCAAGTGGTTTCAACCTCTTCTCGATCGCAGTTGTGGGTATTAAACTGTGGTCCTTCCTACCCAATTCAGCACCAATCACCACTGAACCAACTAACGATTGATTGCATCACTTATTTTTTTTTGTGAAATATGTGATTCTAATAAGATGTTGAAATTTTTTTTCAAACAGTTTTTGGAGTAATAAAGTTATGGAGGGTACTTTACTTGTAAGAAAGCTAAAATTTTATTTGTGTTAACATTTAATCTTATAATATTTTATTATTTTCATTCATGTTTTTGTTCTCTTTCATATTTTTTTGACAGGCTTGTGATAATGTGTTGGTTGATGATGTGAAGGATACGTGTTTACAGAATAATAGGGAGAATATCTCTTATTGAATTGAACAAAAGAAATGGCTCTTAAATAGCCTTACAGAAACTGAATCAGAGAAAAAATAGCCCACTCTAACAAACACTAAAAATGTGGGATAGTGGCAAGAGAATAGGTAAAAGCAACAACTCACTAACAGCACTAACATTGCTTATTCTAACTGACAGTAAATTAACGTTAAATAAAAACAATTTTAACATCCTCCCTTAAACTGAATGTTACTTAACAATCAGTTTACTATTGGCAGTTGACACACTCCCAATAGGTTGCGCAATTTCACAAAAGCATCAAGTTTCAAAGGCTTTGTCATCACATCGGCCACTTGTTCTTGAGTATTGCAGTGAACTAGTTCTATAGTTTCATCCTTTACGAGTTCACGAAGAAAATGGTATCGAACATCGATATGTTTGCTACGACCGTGCATTACAGGATTCTTAGCAAGCTTGATTGCTGAGTTGCTGTCGCAATAAACAGTTGTTGAGCTGTTTTGAGTATGTCCAAGCTTCTCCAAAATCTTTCTCAACCAAACAGCCTGACAAGCCCAAGTAGATGCAGCTATAAATTCAGCTTCTGTAGTAGACAAAGATACTACAGGCTGTTTTTTAGATAACCAGGATATTGCAGCAGAGCTCAATAGAAACACATATCCCGACGTGCTTTTTCTATCATCCAAGTCACCAGCATAGTCACTATCCGTGTACGCGACCAGCTCTTCATTTCCGCCCTTCTTGTAAAACACACCATAATCAGCTGTCCCTCTTAAATATCTTAAGATTTTCGTTGCTGCTTGCAAATGTAGTTTAGTAGGATGCTCCATGTACCTGCTTATGAGACTAACAGCAAACATAACATCCGGTCGAGTTGCCGTTAAGTACATAAGACTTCCTACAATCTGCTTGTAGTAAGTACTATCAATCTTCATGCCATCTTGATCCTTTTGAAGTTTCTCTCCAGGAACCATTGGATTAAGAACAGAATTACTTTTGTCCATTCCAAATCTTTCCAATACTTCCATCACATATTTTTTTTGACTAATGAATATGCCATCACTCTTTTGTATTACTTCAACACCTAAAAAGTACCTCATTTTTCCCAAATCGGTCATATCAAACTCAACCATCATGGATTTTTTGAATTCAACATACATTGACTCATCATTGCCAGTGAATATCAAATCATCAACATACAAGCTTACAATTAGAATTTTACCTCCAGCACTTGTCTTAACAAACAAGGTGTGTTCATGAGTGCATTTTTCAAAGCCTTCCTTCAAAAAGTATGATTCTATGCGACTGTACCAAGCTCGTGGAGCTTGCTTCAGTCCATAAAGTGCTTTCTTTAACTTGTACACCTTATGCTCATTGTCCTTGATTTCATATCCGCAAGGCTGTTCCACAAAAACTTCTTCATTTAGTACACCGTGCAAGAATGCCGACTTTACATCCAACTGATAAACGGTCCATCCCCTTTGAGCAGCAAGTGCAAGCACTAGTCGAATGGTATCTAATATTGCCACCGGTGCAAAGACTTCATTATAATCAACTCCATATTTTTGAGCATATCCTTTTGCTACAAGTCGCGCTTTGTGTTTGTCTATTTCTCCATTCTCATTAAGCTTTGTTTTGAATATCCATTTCACTCCAATTTTCTTTCCACCAACCGGTAAATTTGTCAACTCCCAAGTGTCATTATTCTCTATTGACTCTAATTCCAAATTCATGGCATTTCTCCATTTTTCACTCTTCACAGCTTCTTCAAATGAAATTGGGTCAGCACCTGCAAACATGGCCATGTTAGTCATGTTTTCTTCTTCTTCTGACAGTCCTTCTCCACTTTCATAATCCCTCATCCATGCAGGTCGTCGTATTATTCTTCTATTTGAATCTTGCCGACTCTCTTCAATTGAATCGTTTGAATCAGAGTGATCAAGTTCTCCTTGTATCTCTTCATTGATGCTTGTATCATTTTCTGCACTTGCAGCAGAGGCAGACTCATCTTGTTCATCTTCCCAATCTAAATTTTCTTTGATGTTTTCCTCATGTCTTTTATTCCAGTCCCAACTTTTATCTTCTTCAAAGACAACATCTCTACTAACAATAATCTTATGAGAAATTGGATTGTACAACCTGTATGCCTTTGATTCTTCACTTACTCCAAGTAAAACACAACTAGTACTTTTTCTGTCTAGCTTTGTTCTTTTTCTGTCGGGTACGTGAACATGCGAAACACATCCAAAGACTCTAAAGTACTCAACTGATGGCTTTACATCACTCCAAGCTTCTTCAGGAGTCTTGTTTTTCACAGCAACTGTTGGATATCGGTTCAGCACATGAACAGTCCAATTTACAGCCTCGGGCCAAAAATTCCTTGGAACTTGTTTCTCATACAGCATGCAACGAACCATGTTCATAATGGTTTTGTTTTTCCTCTCGGCTACACCATTTTGTTGTGGTGTATATGCAGCCGTCAGTTGCCTATTTATACCATTCTCCTTGCAAAAGTCATTAAATGCTTGTGATGTAAATTCACCACCCCTGTCAGTACGCAAGCATTTGATGAATATACTTGTTTCTTTCTCCACATGATTTTTAAAGCTTCTAAAAGTGTCAAAAGCTTCAGATTTTTCTACTAAAAAATATACCCATGTTTTACGACTATAGTCATCAATGAAAGTAATTAGGTACCTCTTTTTGCTATTTGAGGCTGGTGTAATAGGCCCGCATATGTCAGCATGTATCAACTGTAGGATTTGAGATGCTCTCCACGTGCTCACTTTAGGAAATGGATCCCTCTGTTGCTTTCCCGCAAGGCAGTCTTTACAAATTTTAGAGGGAGTTTTGAGTTGTGGCAGACCATTCACCATCCTTTTTTGCTCAAGTATCCTTAAGCCTTTAAAGCCTAAATGTCCAAATCTACAATGCCATAACTGAGTTGAGTCTTCAGTAATTGTGTTGAAACAAGCCGATACATTTGACTGAGGCTTAACCGGCAAAATGAACATTCTGTTTGAGGACATTGTTGTTTCCATGATCAAGCCCTTCTCCTTATGATAGATCTTGCATTTTCCATGTTGAAAAATGATAGTTAACCCCTTTTCTTGTAGCTGACCAATGCTCAACAAGTTGTTCTTTAGCTCAGGTACATAGAACACACTAGTAATGATATGTGAGATTCCATTCAATTGAAATCTTACATTTCCTTTTCCTTTCACAGCCATGCTGGAATTATTTCCCAACTTCACAGTTTCACTAAAATTTTCATCCAAATCAGAGAATACTTCCTTCTTACCACACATATGATTACTACACCCTGAGTCAATGAACCATGCTTCTTCCTTATCTGATTCTTTATTTTCCATGGATGCCATCAAAAGCATTTCATCTTGAAATTCTGCATAATTGACTTCACTCTCCTTGCTTGGACATTCATATTGAAAATGTCCAAGTTTATGGCAGTAATAACACTCCACAGTGGACTTGTCAAAATTTGGCATGCCCCTTCCTCCTCCTCGTCCGCGAAATCCTCCACGACCACGACCGCGACCTCTTGTTCTGCTTTCATAGGTTACTTTCAAGGCTTGCTCTTCAATAACAGGAACATTCATGCGTTGCTCATGCACCAGCAAGCTACTTTGTAGTTGGTCGACTGATAAGGCGTCAATGTCATTTGACTCCTCAATGGAGCAAACCACATAGTTGAATTTCGGAGTCATGGACCGCAAAATTTTTTCAATAACAACAACATCTCCCATAGTCTCTCCATGAGTTCTCATCTTGTTGGCTATGGTGAGGGTTCGAGAAAAATACTCGTTCACCGATTCTCCAGCTTTCATCTGCAAGATTTCAAATTCCCTTCGAAGTGCTTGTAGTTGTGCTCGTTTAACCCTTGTCGTTCCTTGATACTTCTGCTTCATTGAGTCCCAAATGTTCTTTGACGTTTCTTTCTTCAAGATTGTCTCCAAGATAGATCTATCAATTGCTTGAAAAAGATAATTTTTTACCTTTAAATCCTTGAGTTTCTGATCTTCAACAGTTTTTCTTTGTGCCTCAGTTGATTCTGTACCCCCAACTGCTGTAGGGATCCCATTTTCAACCAAGCTCCAGTATTCTTTGGATCGAAGGAAGTTCTCCATGAGCATTGCCCAATGATCATAGTGACCATCAAACTTTGGAATTGATGGTTGAACAAAACTGCTGTTTTCTGCCATCTTCTTGAAAAGACTGCTGCGTTTCAAGTATTGATCAGGCCCCTTCTAGAGGAGCTCTGATACCAATTGTGAAGGATACGTGTTTACAGAATAATAGGGAGAATATCTCTTATTGAATTGAACAAAAGAAATGGCTCTTAAATAGCCTTACAGAAACTGAATCAGAGAAAAAATAGCCCACTCTAACAAACACTAAAAATGTGGGATAGTGGCAAGAGAATAGGTAAAAGCAACAACTCACTAACAGCACTAACATTGCTTATTCTAACTGACAGTAAATTAACGTTAAATAAAAACAATTTTAACAGATGATAGTGATATGCTGGTTACTTTTTGGAGTGTATTTAGTTTTGGAAAAGTAAACAAAACTCTTTCTAATTTTCTAACTCTCATGTTTATTATAAAGCAATATTTAGGTTAAATTACTGAAAGAAAGTTAACTTATTTTGTAGTTTTTCCAATGATGTTTGTACATCTCTATTGAACTTTGAAGAAAATCCTTATAATAACAGCATAAGTTACATTCATCATTGTGATGAATTGCTCTCAGCAAAACCAGTCCTATCAGAAATTGGTGTTGGGATCTACAATCTAGTCCATGAGGTGAACTTTTCTATAAAAAAATATGGTGTCGTCGTATCAGTGTTAGTCTCATGTCTGGTGCCTGGGTATATGTTTCGCACGTGTTATTAGTTCTTTGACGAATGTGCAGGTGAATTCATACATGTCAAATCTACAAGGAATTTTGCTTCCGAATTTTGTTTATATATGCAGTCCTTTCACAGCACCACCTGAATATTTATACAAGCCAAATAATTGTCCACTTGATACGATTCAAATAGGAGATATCCCAAAGGTGTTAAAGCCTTATACGTGTTTGGAGGAGGGAAAATGTAGCAATGAAGACTTCATATTTTATGGTGAATATGAGATAATTGAGTCATACACAAGCTCAATTCAGAATCTATTAAATGTGTATCCTTGTATGGAAGAGTTACTTGAATGTGAGTTGGTGAAAGATGCAATAGATCATATTGTTTTCAAACACTGCAAGCTTTTGAAGAGATTTGCTAAGCTTGTATGGTTAGGAATGGCGATTCTTGCATTGGCCATGATGTTTTTGGTTGTGCTATGGATGTTAATAAAGGCTCATCATGATGAGCATAGTCATGATGTTTCAGGTTCTCTGTAACATGACATGTTTAGATAAAATTGGAAGCAGCTTAAGAGATTGTAAGAATCATTTAATCTAGAAGAACTTAGAAAACATTTGGAAGGCAATATATCAGCAAATTTTCTTAGCTATCTTGTATAAAAATAGGAATGAGGTGCAGATTTTGTACATAAGAGAGTATCTATCAATAGACTTTGTTTAATAGGTCTTTGTAAAGTAAATTGAAATTACTATTTACAATACTCCCCCCAAGAATATCGATTATTTCAAAATTGCAAGTAAGTTGGTTGAATCATTTCGTTAGTAAATTCTTTATTAACACGTCTGTCTGTTGCCATATAGAAAGATTGTAGGTTGTTATCAATTCATTATTCAACTTTTCTTTAATGAAATGTCAGTCAATCTTACTGTGCTTTATCTTGTTATGCTAAACATGCTTATGAGTACTATTGATAGCCGGTTTATTGTCACAAAACAACTTCATATGGTTTTCAGATTGTATCTTCAAATCTTCTAACACTTATTTCATCCATAATAGTTCACAAATTATTTATGTGTGTCATAACTTTAAACTTTACTTCGTTTGATCGAGTAGCTACATTTTATTTCTTATCCCTCCAAACAACTAGCTAGATCCCCGCACACAAATGAGTACAATAGTCTAAAGTAGATCTTCACTCAGTAAACCTTCATAATCAACATCAGTTTAAGTCTTCATAGTTAGCCTTTCACATCTTTTAAATAAGAGACATTTTTTGAGTGATTTTAAGATATTGTAGAACATGTTGTATAGCTTGCAAGTGACTCACCCTTAAATCATGTATAAATTGGTCAACCACACTTATATGCCAAATTCAGCCTATATGTGCCAAGTAAATAAATTTGTTCACTAATATATTATACCAACCTGTGTCAGCTTTGACACTTTCCTTCTTAGAGTTTATCCCACGGTTTTATTAAATGTTAACACTTATAGGGTTTCATCCAAGTTTCCACCTTTTCTACAAAATATCAAATATATATTTTCTCAGAGAGATAAAGATATATTTCTTTGAGTAGGCTACCTCAATTGTCAGGAAATACTTTGTTGTCCAAGGTCTTATGTTGATAATTTTTCTTTGAGTATTTAGTCAAATCATCTCTTATAACAATAATATCATCACCATAAATAAAAAAAGTATAGTTGTCATACCCCAAAATTCACCATACCTTTCACAAGTTCATCTAGATCAATAACTCTAAGCAGTTGCATCTCATGATAAGCATTCATCTCATCAACGTGTTCATAATATCATAGCACATTCCATTTGTATTTGAAAAAAAGCATAATCATGGATTCAAGGGTTTTTATCACACAGGGCATTGAATAGGATTCAATTTGAGGATTCATCTTATTCATCTGATCTATTATGGATGGTTCGTTTGCTGGATAAAGATTCGTGGTCTTAATTCCCAGATTAGGGTTCATTCAAAGTTTCACATGTTCATGACCTTTTGTTCGATTGGTGTTCATCTGGTTGGATCCGTAGCATGGCATATTTCAAAGGCATCATGGTCCATTTTCATTTTTCCATTAGAAAATACACATTTCTTTACCTAAGTTGACTTCCGGTCAACTATTGACTTTTTGGTCAACCAGTTGACCAAAGTCAACCATCTAACCAAAATCACTTTCCTAGTCATAACTCATGTTCATATTCATGCTCACTTGAAAACTTTGTTAAACCATGTTCATTGTCCATTCATGTTCATTTTAAACCACTTTTAACCATGTTTAGATTAATTCAAATCATTCCATTATCATTCCCATATAAACCATTTCTATTCAATCTTCAAGTCCAAAAAATCACATTCAAGATTACATAAACCAAATTCAAACAAACCAAATTCAAACTACAAATAATCTCGTTCAAATTCGATTCTCAATCCATCAATAGTATAACATTTCAATTTTGCATGAACTATTTGAGTCGATCCGACAATCATTTTCAACCCTTTCATAATACATCAATTTCATTATAATTTCAATTTCCAAATTACATTCCATTTGACTATACACAATCCAATTACACAATCAAATTATGTACACTACATACACATTTTGATTCAACCTTTGAATTCAATTCAAATACATTTTACATTTTTACAAAGCTCAATCATAAACATAGTTACTACATTCAATAAATTCCAATCCAACTCAACTTCCCTCCAACTGATTTCTCAAACAGAACTAACTGAATTCTTCAACCACCATATAACAGAACTTCATCCAACTTCTCTAAAAAACCCAACATAAATTCTAACTCCCCCTAACCAATTAATCTAACCTCCATAATAGAATCACCCTGCTAACCGAAGAGCTCTTCAATCACCTCCAAGAACCAGCAACTAAACCTGTAAAACAACCCCATAACAGAAAGTTAAACTTCACTCTGCAATGGCTCTGAACCTTCGGAACGACCAAGCAAACAGAAATTTCACTCCTAACCTTTAACCTATATCATTCTAAGAACCTACATAACCTTCAACGTTCCTTTCCAACTTCACTTCTCGGTTCTAACTCCCCTAACCTTTAACCTTCCAAAAAGCTCCTTTCACCAACAACTCAAGAAAAAAAATTCAAAGAGAGGAAGGCAAGAAATGGAAACGGAAAACAAAGAAAAAATCAAGGAGAAAGGAAAGCTAGGAATCGAAAAAGGAAACAGAAGCATACCAATTTGCAACCAAGGCTTGGCGACGGAATCGAAACAAGAAATTGAGAGTAAGCAACGCACGAACACAACACTAATCTTCATCTTCCTTCTACAATGCAACAACACTTCAATCCACAGTTCATCAGTCGACCTCAATCAACCACACATAGCGGAAACGAAGCGATAACATAGAGCGGAGAGTTGAAGTTCCGAAGAAGAGGGTCGAAGGAGGATCACCCGGAGCCACCGTGTCAGAATCTTCCGATAGGTCCTTCTTCCTTCAATCTTTAAATTCCGCATGCAAGAACTTTCTTTCGCGAATTCCATTTCGAGGATTACATTTTGATTTCAACACGGATTCAATCGGTGTTCTTGGTTCTTCGACAGAGAGGTTTAAGCATGGACTCGCATTGACTGTGTTGCTCGTATGATGTTACAGCATTCCTCGGCCGCGTCACACATATGCTTCGCATCCAGTGGAGAAAGAGTGAAGGTTCTATCTGTTACAATGAGTTTTCAGATAGAGGACATGGCCAACATGAAAATTTTACTTTGTACCCCTACATTTAGGCTCATACCCCTACAATTTTTAAAAAATTCCAATTCTATCCTTAACTGGTTTTAACCAATTTACCATTTCATTTTTACCATTCAGTTGAAACTTTCAAAAATTACACGTTTCACCCTCGCACCGGAACTCCTGGAAAAAGACTTCCGGTATGTATTTTTTCCAAACCGGAAGACTTCACAAAAGACATCCAGAACACACAAAGTAATGAACCGGAAGTCTTCACGAAAGAGTTCCGGTTCTTTAAGAAAAAAGTCACGTTCCGGAACACTTCTTGAAAGAGTTTCGGTAAACAAAGTTACACATACCGGAACTCTTTGAAGAAGTGTTCCAATTTGTGTATTATGTGTTCCGGAACTCTTTCAAGAAGTGTTCCAGTTTGCTTTTTTTATTTTATAAATTTTATTGTGCAGGAATGGAAAATCTTCCCCAAATATGTGTAGATACTTCTGATGCATTTATAATGATCGAAAGATTTGGTACACGAGAAGAGGTGATCAGATGGATTAAAGAGGTTGGAATCGATAATAAAGTAAATGTTATTATCAGTCGTTCAGATACTGAAACAGGGAAGAGAGGGAGAAGTAACAAATTAATATTTGGTTGTGATAAAGGTGTGAAACACAAGAGTACTGATAGTGGTACCCAAAGTGCGTCCAAGAAATGTGGATGCCCATTTAAAATCAGGTCGACTTCGGCGAAAGATGGATCTGGTTGGAAGATTGATGTAAAATATGGGTTACATAATCATGGTTTACCTGATAGATTAGAAGGTCATTCCTTTATTGGTAAGTTGACCACAAATGAGAAGCAACATGTCGCTGATTTGACAAAGAGACGTGTACCACCTAGACACGTATTGCTTTCCTTGCAAGACCGAGATCCTGAGAATGTCACTCGGATTACGCAAGTATACAAGCATAAGAGTGTGATACAAAAAGAGATAAGAGGTCCTAGAAGTGAGATACAACATCTGTTTAAGCTTATTGAGGATGCAGACTATGTCTATTGGAGTAGAAAAAAGGATGACTCGGAAGTTGTGAGAGATATATTTTCTACCCATCTTGATTCAATTAAGTTGTTGAATATTTTTCCGATTGTGTTAGTTATGGATAACACCTACAAGACAAACAAATATAGACAACCGTTGTTTGAAATTGTTGGCATGACATCAACCGAGTTGACTTTTGCTGTTGCATTTGCGTATATGGAGTCTGAGCAGACAGAGAATTTTTGTTGGGTATTGGAGAAACTAAAAGAGTTGTTTGTGAAGAAAGACTTGTGTCCACAAGTGATTTTGACAGATAGAGATCTTGCTTTGATGAAAGGAATTGAAATTGTGTTTCCCAGGTCGATTAATTTGCTATGTAGATTTCAAATTAACAAAAACGTTGGTGTCAAATGCAAACAACATGTGGTGAAAGACCTGCAAAAGACGATAGACACGTTATGGATGGAAGTTGTTTGGGCTAGTGATGAGGTTGAGTATGGTCAACGGTTGCATCAACTTGAGCAAGCATGTGTTGATTATAGTGGATTTATGAATTATGTGAAAGACACATGATTGACTCCACATAGGCATAGATTTGTTGGAGCATGGATTAATCGAGTGCTACATTTGGGTAACACAACGACTAATCAGTACGTCTTATAATTTTTTATGTGTTATTTTGTATGTGTTATTTTTATATGTGATATTTTTTCTATGTATTTTTTATATGTTATTTTTAGATGTGATATTTTTTCTATGTATTTTTTATGTGTTATTTTTAATATTTTTAGGGTTGAATCTGCTCATTGGAAGTTAAAGTAGATGTTAGGAAACAGTAAAGGTCAAATGTTGGGAAGCTATGAATAACAACTTGAGGTTACAACTGGGAAACATTAGAGCTTCTTTTCGAAAGAGTTTTTACGAAGTTGAGCACGCGCACATAAGTCCCTTTTATGGTTATTTGCGTGGTTCCGTATCTCGAGCTGCTTTAAGACGTATTGCTGAAGAGTTATTGAGAGTTGATTATGTTGGAACTAACGGGAAAATATGTGGTTGTACTCTTAGAACATCTTATGGGTTACCTTGTGCTTGTGAGTTAGGAAGATACACACTAGGTGGTATACTGATACCCATAGATGATGTTCATGTTCATTGGAGGAAACTAACTATGGAAGTTGAGTTAGAGGTAGGTGCAGATGATGGATCAGAGGTGGATATGACTTGTGCAATGGATGAATTGTGGAAACGATTTAGGTCATTAGATGTTATTGGGAAAAGGGCATTAAAGAGTAGGGTATGTGAACTAGCATACCCAACAATGACTCCATTGTGTCCACCACCTGAGAAACTAAAAACCAAAGGAGGAGTGAAGAAGAAAGGGAAAAATCCAGCAGAATATGATGTTTATAGGGACCCTTCGTATCATGAGTATGTTGATAAGGCATCTCAATCTTCACAAAGGAAATCTCAACCATCACAGACTTCGAAGAAGTTAAAATTATCAAAGAAGCAACCATAATTCACTCTTTAATTTCCTAATCATATTAGGTCATACATTGAAGATGTAGTTAATGTTGAATCAGATGGTAATTGTGGATTTAGAGTCATTGCATCATTGCATGGATATGGTGAGGATGGTTGGCCAATGGTTCACAGAGAGTTAGGGTTGGAAATAATAGACAAGGATAGGTCAACTTTGTATGACAAGTTATTTTCTAATCGGTTGTCAGAAGTGAGAGAATCTTTGATGATAGAATCCTTTGGTTCACAGCCACCTGAAAAATGGTTGACTCTATCAGATATGGGTTACTTAATAGCGAATCGCTATAATGTTGTACTTGTCTGTTTAGGCAATCCGTGCATGACTTTCTTTCCGATGACAAGTTCACATTCACCAAATGTCTCTATTTATTGCATTGGTTTTGTTAACCAAAATCATTGAGTTCAGGTACGTATTTTGTATGACAAGTTATTTTATATGATTTAATATTTTAATTATTTCACTTAATATTTTATATGACTTAATATTTTAATTATTTCACTTTATCAGGTTAACATGAAAGGGGGGTTTCCGTTGCCACCGGTCACATTAGATTGGAGGAAATTTTGTTCTCATACAGTAACTTCTTGGATGTTAGAATTTGCAGGACGTCTACAACATTGACAATTATTTACACCTATATTAGCATGAATATGTACTCAAAACATGAATATGTAATCAAAACATGAATTTTATATTATGTATATTATATTCAGTTCTAAAACTTAATACATGAATCAATGTGAACGAGAAATACGCAAAGCTTCAAATAAATCAGCAAACTGTGGATCTTCCTCTTCGGCATTAAC
Organism: Lathyrus oleraceus; assembly: GCF_024323335.1. Lineage (NCBI taxonomy): Eukaryota > Viridiplantae > Streptophyta > Magnoliopsida > Fabales > Fabaceae > Lathyrus > Lathyrus oleraceus. The sequence goes on from NC_066585.1 coordinate 457,499,875, forward strand.
CTGTCTTAGATAGCGATGAATCAATGTAGATACACGAGCCCAATCAGGATCAAATGGTCCGGCATCATATACAGGAACTGGTACCTCTCTTGGATCGTCACGATGGGGAGGGACCAACCATGGATGCGAAACACTATAATACCACTCCAGATAACCATCTTCTACATCAGATGGAATGGTGGCCAGGGTAGTTGGATGGATCACAGCGATAACGCTCTGATGGTAACCAATCCAATCAATATCAATATCTGTCACCATCATACAATCAAGAGGTGGGGATGGAACATATTGCTTGTATCCGAACTGACGTAAACATCTGTCAGGCAAGTATGAAACAACTATGTCACTCCACTTCAAACACCCCCTATAGAGACATATATCATCAAACTGATTCCATGCTCTATGATCCTCATATGGACGCCATATGACGTCGGCAGGTGTCAGCTCGTCCAAAATAGGTCGTAAATCATCAACCTTCAGGACTCCTTGCCTATACGACCATCTCATCGCTCGAGGAAGACCACAATTATCAGCTGGTTTCCAATTCTCCCCTCTTTTTCCAACAGTTGGAAAGTACTCGTGAATCCAGCACTGTTACAAAATACAAACATAATAAATAAAATAAATTAAGTTAACATATTTTATAAAATGAATCCAACACTTAATAAACAAAATTAAATTATATACCTGTAGGAGAGTAGGATATCCACCGAGCTGTTTGCAACTGAACATGGACGCATCTCCAAGATATATGTATAGGGTAACTAGTGCAGTTGCTCCCCAACTATATCCTGAACATCTATCTAAGTCCGTAAACATTAGGAGGTATCGTGCCTCTACAAGTGTAAAGGTCTTATCGGCAAAAATGATGGAACCCACCAACATCAATAGATATGCTCTGGTCGCATATGCCCAGCTGAAAGCAGCTTTATGTTGTACGAATAAATCGTATAACCACTCCAACTTATAATATGAACCCCTGCAGCTACGAACATGTGATTGTGCCTCACCCTGTGACACTCCTAAGTAGTCAACAGCAAGTTCAACAGCTACCTCTTCCGTGACATCCTGAGGACTCCAGAAGATACCCCTGATGGGCAAGTGAAGCAGACATGAGACATCATCCAAAGTAATGCTCATTTCACCAAACGACATGTGAAATGAAGATGTCTCTAGATGCCATCTTTCCACAAATGCAGAGACAAGATTTGTGTCTATCTTGTTCAGAATAGTTCTCTGAAGTGAAGATAAATCAGATCTAGATACCCAACTCTCCATCTGTGGTGGAAGAGCCAATGGAACCGTAGATGTCAGCTTCAGTCCATGTCCAGCAACCTTCAACTCTTTCTTTGGACCTTTTTCCTAAAAACAATTAAAACACATATTAGAAAACACAATATGAAATATTCAACTATTATTCATTTTCAAATATATCCCGTTTATTTACCTCACCAAACCATAATTGCCGAGCAACATGATGCTCGTACTTCACCAAAAGAGACGTATCGTACGGCCCTCCTGGATATCCAGTCGGCTCAGTTGCAGATGAAGATGCGCCCCGGCCTAAAGTGTGGTCTGGAATCCTACCATCTGCACCTCGTCTTCGAACCACTACAAAAAAATATAATAAAAAAATTATTAAAAATTAAAAAAAAATTAAAAATTAAAAAATATATATATATATATATATATATATATATATATATATATATATATATATATATATATATATATATATATATATATATATATATATATTACGCACCGGAACACTTCAAAGAAGAGTTATGGTGTGGATAAATAAAAGGTTGACTACCGGAACACTTCTTAAAAGAGTTCCGGTTTAGTTCATCCAAACCGGAAGTCTTTAAGAAAGAGTTCTGATATACAACCAACCAAACCGGAAGACTTTCTAAAAGACTTCCGGTTCAATACCCCCAAAAGGCAACAAACCGAAAGACTTTAGATAAGTGTTTCGCTATACACTATGTGAACTGAAAGACTTACTCTTAGTGTTCCGGTTTACAATGTCAAAAAATGCAAAAATATGTGTTCCGGAAGTCTTCAAGCGCAAATGGGAAAAAAATTCATTTCTGAAAAATATACCCTTTTTATGTGAGGGTATTTTGGTCAAAAAAAAATTATATGTAGGGGTGTGGGTATAATTGTAGGGGTACGAGGTAAAGTTTTCGGCCAAGATCTGTGAGACCCGGCTCATGTGTTTGGAGATTGGGCCTATGGCCCAAGCGTGTCTTCTTCAAAACTATACTTTTCTCGTCAATTTCACCCCATGGGCCTTGATCTTGGTCTAATCTCTTTAATCCACATTTTAATTATAGTTAACTTATTTTAATTCTTTTTTGGTTGATTAACTTTGTTTCTATTTTTTAATCACTGTTAGAATTAGAGAATTTCGTGATTTTAGATTTTAGATATTGATTAATTAGCTTACTCCATCATTAGACTAGGATTAGGTAATCATTTAGAAACCAGGTTTAATCTTTTGTTTATAATAGATTAAATTTCTTAATTTTTCAGAATTAATTTTCATTCGATTAACCTTGCCATGATTAGATTTTAGTCATTAGATTTTGGTTATTTCATTTTTGTGAATTTTGTATGGATTAATATGGTTAATGGTTGATTTTGCCATGACTTTCCCATTAGGTTGATTTGCATTCAATTGGACTATTGTGTGGTTGATTTGTATGATCATGTAGATTAGAATTCAATTCTTAATATAGGTTGTTAATTTCCTATTTGATTAGTAATTCCTAATTCATGTTTAGGTAGATTTAACCTTTAGAACTAATGTTCACTTTAATTGTCCATTTAATCAATTCCTTTGGTTTGTGATGATATTGTAAATTGAAAATCCCATTTCAATTTAGGTGATGAATACTTTGTATGTCTAATTTCATTTGTCATTATCATAAGATAGATCTTTGATTGTTTTTCATTAATTAATTCATTACCTTTTGAATCGATTCTAACCATTGTATGTACTTACATATTGTTGCATCATTCTCATTCATTTGACTTTATCTCGTGCTAACTCGTTTGTTGTCTTGTGTCCACATGTGACTTGGAGATTCAAGTTCATTCCTAGCTAGCCATGCTCCTAACTATTTCATTCTCAGTCAATAGCTTTGTATTGTTTAAAATACCATGCCACTTGTATGCTTTAGGCATGGTATTTAGTTAATACTCCCTCCGTTCCTTTTTAAGTGTCATTTTTTTAACTTTTTACACATACCAACAAACTTAATCATTATTATTACTTTTTCAACAACATTTCTCATTTTACCTATAATACCCTTAGCTATTTATTACATTCATTTTACTTTTTCTCTCTATATAATAGTTACTTAGGGGTAATTTTGACAAAATACAATTAGTATTACCTTGAACTTTGTAAATGACACTTAAAAAGAAACAAAACTTTTTCAAAAAAGAGACACTTAAAAAGGAACGGAGGGAGTAGTTTGTAGCTTCTATTCTTTTCATTCCCATGTATGTTGTATTGTGTGGATCCATCCCCCCATTGTGGATTCAAATGTTCCCCCACCCCGTAGTCATGTAATAGCTTAGATTTATTGCTTTCTAGTTAGTTCACCATGCATGATAATCGAAAAAAGATAAAATACAAAATGATAAACAAAGCATTTCAAAATAAATAAAAGGTACTTGATTCAACGTCAAGTTGTTTTTTGAATAAAACTCACACCATTGATATGTGAATATTTGATCCAATGTCAAATATTCTCTGTCCACTCCATGATACATTCTATCATCTCTTCTCCAGTCTCTTCTCAAACTCATTCTATATCTCACATTCATTCCTTCACTCACTATTTTTCATAATAAATTCAAATGCTTGATCCAACGTCAAGTATCTTTTTCAAAACCATTTTCATAACAAATTGGAATGCCAAATGGGGTGTACGTGTTTGTACACAACATTCAAGTAATTGGGTTATCGGCTGTACCTAGCCTGAGGACCCGACACTTGACTTCCCCCCTTAAAACATCTAATCATTCAAACAAGTTAGATCTAGGTGCTATGAGGAAGAAAAAGATTTGTTAGGACTTCATGGTCCTCTCGATTCCCAAGTACTCTGATTATTAACCGTACTTAGTCAAGGGTCAGATACTTATCGCCCTCTAAGTTCCAATGATTAGACTTGCCAAACTCTTTTCACAATTTAAATCTCTTTTTTGGATGAAACAAAATGGTTAGGACAACATTGTCCTCTCAACTCCCGAGTTATTGGACCATTGACTGTATCTAGCCAAGGGTTCGATGCTTGTCTCCGTACATAAAATCAACCCCAACAGATCAAACCATCTTTTTCCTTAGGGCTTTCTCTTCAAAACCTTTTGATAAGGACATGTTACTTTCGTTATACCGTGAACGAAGCTTAAGCCTCCATGTGCGAGCAAGTAATGTTTAACCGCTAGAGTGCGAACCAAGCGTATCCACTTTACCGCAAACAAACAAATACTTTCCGCTCCACAGACAAAGTATATAAGCAAGTGAATAGTAACGCGTGAACATCAATACTGTTCAGTAAAAACAACCAAACAAATATGCCATTTTTGAGTCGAACTACGAAGCTCTGACTTCCCTATTACATGTATGGGGATACGTAGGCACGAGGGCCCAAATCCTTGGCGAGCACACTAACTTAAAACTTATTTTCTCCCCCATATTATTCTTTCATCCCATTCTCGATAGCAAGCAACATACAGATAAACAACATTCATACGCATTTGATACGAGCAAGTGGTTCCCATGGAGTACCATGGAAGTGAGGGGTGTTAATACCTTCCCCTTGCATAATCGACTTCCGAATCCGCTCTTGGTTGCGAGACCATTTCTCTCATTTGGGGTTTTATCGCTATTTTCCCTTTCCTTTGGAATAAATAAAATCCGGTGGCGACTCTGTATTTTTCCCGGCGCTTCAATAGTTAGTTTTCTTTCTCGTGAATGTTTGAAGAACAAACTGTGATCTCTTTAACATTACTCATAGTTCAAACACACCAAGCTCTTTGCGAATCTTTCAAACAAGAACTGAGGTGATTGCTTTAAATCAAATAAAGTCTTTCGATTGACACACCTTGTTGGAATGTACATATACACCTCATCGTCTAAATTTCTATATGATAAAGTACTTTTTACACTAAAATGGTGCAGTTTCTAACGGGGGTAAGAAGCGAGATTATAATATCGGAACATTATTTATCTTTGCTACCGGAAAAAATGTCTCCTCAAAATTAATGTCATATATCTGAGTATATCAATTTGCCAATAATTTGACCTTATAACGATTATGGGTGTCATCTAACTTGTGTTTTATAATATAGATCCACATGCATCCATTTGGCTTCTTACCTCATTGTCTCTCGACAATCTTCTAACTTCCATTTTTTCTAGTGCTTTCATTTACTCACCTATAATTTGTATCCAACTTTCATTTTTCAATGCTTATTAAACATATGATGGAACTTTCAAAGTCAACAACTAAGATAAAAATCTAATATTATGGATATAGTTCCTTAATATATATATATATATATATTCTGTTATAGAATTAGAAATTGAGTGAAAATTGAAAATAATGGTGGATCTCAGTTTCTAGTACGGTGGAGAGAGGGTTGACCTATAAGGTTAACACTTCAATATTAAAGTCAGTATGTGAGAGAGAATAGTGAATTGAAATTGAAATTGAATTTGAAACTTGTTATTTAAATTTGGCACCTTCTCTATTTGTAGTGGAGAGAGAATTACGAACTCACAATTTTTTAGGAGTGAGTTGCAAAGAGTTGTTGGATGCACTTGCATTTAGATCCTTTGCGATCATCAAGAGGAGAGTTATCATGTGCTGATAAGGTTCTAGAAGGATTGAAATTCCTTCAGGGTGGTCGGTTGGGGTCACTATGGCCGGCCTAAAACAGTTGTCCCCCAAGCTTGTGCCTATGCATAGCAAGGCAAGAGTTTGTTACTTCAACCTCGGTTGTCACCACTCTTGCATTTACGTTTGGAAGAGCAAAAGGAGACGTTCAAGTTTCTTGGGGATTCACGCATTTAATGGGTCATACTTCAAACTTCTTTTCAGAGGTATCATCATTACGACTCTTGGGAACTTAAACACTTCAGTATTACGTGCAAGTGATTTGACATGTATGAAAGAGTTTACTTCCTTTTGCATGATACAGTATAGCTCTTGAAGATTCGACATCACTTTTCTTTGCATCATTTTCTCAGTTTAGTGCTTATCTTCTTCTTTGACACTTTGCTTTTCTGCATCTGAAAAGTTAGTGCATTATGGATAAAAGTCATAGAAAAGCGTCAATAAAATCCTAGAAGGTTGTTATATCTTCTTGGGTAGAACTTGTCTATTCTTCTACCGTTTCTGCCTTTGCTAGTGATGGTAATCTAGATGGAGCTTTTCTTGAATTTTGTCCATATTTGCATTGGGGTGTCTTGACCCCAAATGAGGATGAAAGGATATGAAGTGAGTATAGATATTATGCCATTCCCTTTTATGAATTCACTTTCTCCATCTTGGGTATCTGTATGTCTTTCACTACTTTTGAGATATAAGTTCTTAAGCAATTAGTGATGGCGCTTTCACAACTTCATCTAGCAAGTAGGCGTACGCAAAAGTCTACCAATATTGGTGTGAATAATTGAAAGGAAAACCTTACATGACCCGTTTCTTCCATCACTTTCGATGCCATTGTGGTTCCGCGACTCATTCATGGAGTAGAGGGTTAATTTCTCTAGCGCCGAACGTTCGAGGCTTTGGGGCTCTTCTTGAATTACAACCTTTCAAGGATTGAATCTTTCTGACTACTCTTATCCACCCAAATGTTCGTGCCACGGCCTATGATGTTGGGACCATATTGGACGTTAAATGCATTAAGTTATTCCCCAAGTAGGTGACAGAGAGTCACTTCCTTATGGGAAATGAAGTGTATGTGTATAAAGAGGTGAACCTTACTACTGAATATATATATTAGAAGAAACAGTTGATGAGCTTCATCACCGACCTGGTTTATCTTGGGGGTAGAGTACCCTCAAATGAGACCGACCAGAAACGCTTGCAACGCCTAGTTGAAGTTCAATTGTTGATATAGGCTCGTTCCCCAGAAGAAAGGAAAGTTTTTTTTGTAAGCTTTAGAAGCTCTTGGCTTCATTTTTCTTTAACTTTCTTACTCATGACGTATTTGCTTTGGCCATGATTATGTGCAGATTTGATGAAGGATGAAGTACAACTCCGACTCCTGAGGTGAAGGATATGGCTGGCATGGGCTGAAGTTAGTCCTTTATGGTACTTTAGACCCTTCTAGAAGTATCTCAACTTTGATTTCTCTTTAATGGTCACATGGTGCTTCAAGGTCGAGCCCTAGTTTCCCCAAAGAATGATGGGCTTCTCCTACGGAGGAAGATTGCTTGTATTTTTCCAACTTATATGAGAATGCTCTAGAGGAAGAGTTGGCAACTCTGGCCTAATACACCCAACGTTCCTCTACTGCATTGGCCTAATTCACCGGGCCTCGCTTCCTCTTGCTTGCATGAGATGATTGAGATGAAAAAGGATGTGAATCCTTGGAGTTCTAGTTCACAAACATAATTTCAACTAGAAACTCGATTTCAAATAAATCTTCAAGGTATTATTTCAATGGTGGATATGGGATTGCTGATCAAAGCTTGGGCAAGGGTCTCCTCCAATTCTGAGGCAATGACAATGTATTTATAAGCTCATGAATTCATTTCCACACCATTTGAAATTTTGGCCAAATTTAGAAAGTTTATGCGTATGGGTGCATGGTCATGTGCTTAGGCCCAAATGATGATTGCAATAAGTCCAAATTCGTGAACAATTGATGCTAAGATCACTACATGAAGCCATGCAAATGTGTTTGAAAATTGAGTACAAAAGTTGCCAAACGCAAGTCATCCAACGGAACCATGCGAAAGTCCTTCAACATTGATCCAAATGGAATGATCTTGGACTCTTTGAAAAATTATCATGAAGGGGAACAACTTTAATATTAGGACTTTTTCCATGTTAAGCTTTTATCATGATGAATTATGACCTTGAAGTTGGAGGAATCAAACATACTTGAAAATTTTCTAAGTTAAAAGTTAAATGACCCATTTTTCCACCTTGAATAAATTTTTCTATAAGCTTCGAATGACTTTGGTTCCTTCTACAAAGTTGTATATATTTCAATTATATTCAATTTGGTCATAAATTTAATAACATTTGGAGCTTTCATGATGGAGTTATGGATTTTAGAAGTTGAGAAAAATTGCTTGTTCAATGATAAGGGCCAAAATGGACCTATAATCTTTCCTCATGGCACATGCCCTTCCAAGTGTAATTTAACCTTTCTTAAAGAACAAAAGTTGAATAAGAAATTTTTAAATTGATCATGAAACTTGGATAATATTCATATCATAAAAATTGACCAAGTTATGGTTCTTGGAAGTTAACCTTCTATGTAGGGCACAAACAAAATGAGATATAATCTTTCACCATAAAAAATGACTTTCCAAGAAAAATTAGATCTTGATGCCAACAAGAAAGTTGTTTTTAATGTCATAGAGAGTAACGTTTATCTTGGAATCATTTTCATATGACAAAAATTGTAGGAGATAGGGTCTAGGGAGCCCTAGATTTGACAAATTGACTTTTCTGGTCAACCTCCTTGAACCAACTTGCAAACTTGAAGTTATTTTGCTTTTTGGGGATCATGGAGGATAATATATTCTTATAATGAAGTTCAATGAAGTATTTGTTGATATCTTTGACCAATTGTTGAAGAAACTTATTGAGGAAGGCACACAAGATACCTAAATGAATTAAGGATTCCTTGACAAACAAGTTTCAAACTCTTGGTGAATTCTTGATCAAAATGACAAATAAAGAACACGGGGATCCATATATGATGCTTAGAACCAATGTGGACCATTTCTTTCTTGATTCCTTGCACTGAGGGTCCAAACCCTAGTTGTGAGTTTGATGAGGCACATGTGGACATACACACTACCTACAAAAGAAACAAAGCTACACTAAACATATTTTTGGTACTTTTGGTTAGTAAACAAGAAAAAAATAAAGTATGATACAATCACAAATGTTTGGTGATATCTCCTAATGAAAATCCAATGAATGAAAGGTGAGAATGATACCAAGTTGTGATCCCAATGCCAATGCAATATTATGAGATGGCATGAGGGATCTTAGGGGTCAAATTTGGGGTCTTACAAGTATCACACTCTCAAGAATTAAAAAAACATAATGACCACTTACAAAATACTATGTAGAAATTTGATTTATCGAAGTTTAGTTATTCACATCTTTCTTCTCTTACCATCTTCGATTTATAAAAAAAAAATCATACCATTTAATAAAAGAAAAAAAATTGAACAATTTCCACAATATTAATAATGAAGTGTTTTATTTAATAAACAATCAACGTAAAATTATAAATTTTCAAAGTCTCACAACTACTATTTCAAATTTATTAATGTAGCGATTCACAATGATACAAAAATATAAATATTTTCAAAATTACATCTCAAAATTTTTCATAGATCTATAAAATATATTAATAAAAGAAAAAAAAAATTAGGCTGCTGGATAGGATATACTTCAATATATTAATAAAAGAAAATATTTATTAAATTAATTACAACATTAAATTAAATTTAAAAACAATGTGGTGACATTTTTTTATAAAAGTAAAAATATACATAAAATGTAAAAACAAGGAATCGAACCCAAGTTGTATTACTACCAAAATAGTATGGCCACTGCTAGGCTACACTACAATCAAATACTAAAATGGAATTAGAGATATATATTTGTTAGTCTTATATTTATATTGACCCTATCTATCAAATTCGGGATCCTAAAAAGTCGAAGGCCTTGTGCGGTAGTACTCCTCGCACCCCCACAGGGCCGCCCCTATATATATATATATATATATATATATATATATAAAATTAAAAGTCAGAACTATTCAAATAAAATTATAAAAACTAAAGTATCTCTATATACATATGAAAATGGGATAGAGAGATCTAAGAGAAGGTAAAAAAGAGTTACAAGTGATGAAGTTTATGAAGAGGGTGATGGTTAGTGAATTGAGAGATATGAGAAATATGTATGTATGTTAGTTAGTGTGAGAGGGAGTAAGAGATATGTGTTATTGGAAGAAGGAGGATAGTTGGTGGAATGAGTTGCTACAGTGTCGAAGAAAAGGGTCACCAAGAAAAAGTTTCGGCTTGTTCTTTATTTGTATTTTTTTCTCCTCTTCTTACTAAGAGAGACTTGGAGCAATTAAAAGAGGCGGACGGCTACCCATCACATTTGACCAATCACCTTTGTTTATATAGTATGTAAGTAGGATTCTAATTATTTACACTATCCAAAATGCCCCTTAGATATTATTTTTAAAAAAAGAAAGAGTTTAAATTAAATTAGAGCAGATAAAATCACACACTTCAAAATCATTAAAATAAAATAAAGATAAAAATATAATGAATTCTATTTAAAATAAAAATAAAATAATCAGCGTGAAATAAACCTCTAGGAAATATACAACATTTAAGCCAATTTTAAAATAAAATTTGACCGGTTAAAAGGCTCAAATGCAATCGAAAACGTAGTCGAAAAACTAAAACGAGCACGACAAGTTAAACTACATGAACCGTAGATTAATAAAATTGACGTTTGCAAGATTGATTTTGAATTTTTTTGCCCCCTGATTTGACGTACATTTGAGAATCAGTTTGACCAATTTGTCTGTAGATCCGAAAAATGATCCTGGTTGATATTTTGGGCATTGTGCGAGATAAAATACAAGTTAGGCTATGCAGATGATGTGAATGTCATGATAAATGCATTGATAAGTGATTCAGGGTCAAAATTGGGGGTATGGCAACAAGTCAAGTTTAACTCACAAGCACTAAGGCAATTTTAAGAAAAGAAATATTTTCTAGAGAGAGTGAGAGAGAAATTGGAGAGATAAAGGAAACAATCCTCCTTTAATGAAGGGGGGGATGTAGTACCCCAAAATTTGCCCTCCATTTCTTTCCCATCTCCGTCCAACTTGGGGATTAGCTGCATACATTGACAATTCATGCATAAGCATCATTCATTCCATTAAGGGATCATTATAGATTCCAAATGCTTGGCTTGTGTGTCAACTTGACAGGTAGGGCTTGGAGCTGCACCAAAGCCCAGGGATCTTCAAAACCCTAATTTCTTGATGATGGAGGTATGGGGAATCTTCAAGCAGTCCTCAAGGCATGCTAACCCTAATGTTTGAGGATATGGTCATGGAGCTTTGGATTGGTTGATGAAGCATCTTGATTGATTCAAAGATCTTGGCACCCTTCAGATAATCTCGACCAAGTAAGATTGGGTCTAAAGATAGCTTGTAACCTGACTTTTCATATAGATAGTCTCCAAAACCCAAATTTCTTCCACTTTTCACCCATTGATTGATTGACACCACCTTGACCCTGGTCCTCCATAACATTTTGTCTTGGTTCAAGCCTATGGCCCCACAGCTCCCATGCTTTGCTCCACCCATGTCACTTTACCTAATCATCTCAAGCACTTGGTCCTTTCTTGGCTTGTTTTCATTTTGGTCATTGGTCTTGAACTCACTATATATCTTGTTATTGGTGCATCCATGGCCTTGTTTACCCAAACCACTAAAGCCTATTGTATCACAATCCAAATGGTGGTCAAGTCTATTGATTCATGTTCAAGCATTTGTCTTATTCCATCAAGACAGAGTTATGTTCTTGGGCCATGTAATCTGGTCACTCCATGTTACAAGTCATTTCATGTTCATTTCATTCCAAAATCAAGCATACATGTACAAAAAGAAAATCAATTTCAATCCCTTTTAATCCATTATTTCCATCCATTCATAAACAAATATCAGTTACCTTCATCAAACATACATTACATGAGAAAAATACAAAAAATAATATTTTGACCAAATGTTGACTTTGGTCAACAATTGACTTTTTGGTCAACTTTGACCAAAGTCAACCCAATTTCCTTTTCATCCTAAAACCCTAAAAGTTCACATCCTAGTCATAATCCCATCTTCCAAATCTATGTTGATATTTGTTTGGCTTCTTGTACATGACTCCTTCCTAGTCCATTTGATATTTGGCATCATACCTCTTGTTCACCCCATGTACATAAAGCCCACAAGAACATAAAATAAAGTCAGACCAAGAGATCAAAATGGCATAATGCAGAAATCCAGCAATACACATGAATGCAGGCATAACAAACCTTGAAGTTATGGTGAAAACCATGGTCTTGTCACTTGTTTTTTCTAAGTCAGAATGCAGAACATAATAAGCCATGAAGTGACTGTTGCACCCCAAAATTTGCCCTCTATTTTTAACTCTAACCAATTTTTTGTTTCACATTCATTTGCATCATCTTCATAGCATAACATTTTTTTCTGTCTTAATATTAGCCGGAATAATTTCTCAGAATTTACAAACAGACTGGTCAAATTAACTTTTTAACTGTGCCTAAAATTAGTCAACGAAAAAATGTCAAGTTTAAGTTTGCAAATGTCGGTAACATTAATCTGCGGTTCACGTGGTTTAATTTGACATGCTAAAAATATTTTTACGACTATTTTTGGTCATATGTTGATCAGTCTGAGCAGTTTAAACGGTCATAATTTTTATTTCAAAATCCGACCAAACGCTGTATTTTTCCGAGTCATTTATTTCGCGCTGATTATTTTGACGTGTTCATTTTATTTTTTTCGAGCATTTTGGTGCCCGACTTTTATTTTTTTTGAGTCTATTTATTTTTATATTGGGTCTAGAATAAATAAATAGGTTAATTAGTTTTTATTTTAATTTTAACTATTTTAATTATTTAAACTTTATTCAGTTTTTAATTTAATATTGGGTCTAGAATAAATAAACAGGTTAATTAGTTTTTATTTTAATTTTAACTATTTTAATTATTTAACTTTATTCAGTTTTTAATTTAATATTGGGTCTAGAATAAATAAATAGGTTAATTAGTTTTTATTTTAATTTTAACTATTTTAATTATTTAACTTTATTTAGTTTTTAATTTAATATTGGGTTTCAAAATAAACTTAGGCCCATTATCATTAACCTAATTTGTTCCTATATATATTTACTAGCATGACTGATAGAGGGAGGCAAAAAGAGACAGAACAAAAAAAGAGAAACTGAGAGTGGCTGATCTATACTATCGTACACACAGTTTGGTAATAGTTTATATATGATATATACTTTATCTATTTTGTTGATATATTTGATTATGTTTTCGGATCGGATCGTGTCAATACGCCGTTTTCACATATACGTGTATGAGGCGTGACATTTATGTTATCCGATCCAGTTGCGATGATCGCAATTTTGCGCTAGCAACGCCGTTGTTTTTTTTAATTCATTTATATATATATATATATATATATATATATATATATATATATATATATATATATATATATATATATAATATATATATATATATATATATATATATATATATATATATATATATATATATATATATATATATATATATATATATATATATATATATATATATATATATAATATATATATATATATATATATATATATATATATATATATATCTAGATCTGCACATTTTTTTTCATAACTAACTACCCTGATTTTTCCTAAACCCTGACAATTTCGCCACAAACTCTAAATTTCAAACCTAAAACTTTAACCGTGTTGTTTCCTCTAAACCATAAACTTTTTCTTAAACCTTAACAAACCTTATTATTATTTCCTATTTTCGCTCATATTTATGTTATTCATACACTGTAACTGCTTCGCCCTTGTAATATTTTAAGTTTTAACTTGTAATATTTTCAGTTTTACTTTTCGCCATCTTTATTATGTAACTGCACCAAAGCGTTGTAATAATTAGGATTTTATTTTTCTGCCATTTAAATTCCTGCCATTGATCCTATATTAACTGCGTGGTTTAGTAATGTAAGGCGTGAAAACCTACTAAATTAATTATTTAATATTTTTCTATAACCTTTATATTTTTTTGTAAATAAATAATAAATACTAACTGTTTTAATAACGTTTTTTATTACTTACTTATAATAATAAATCCTTATATATTTTGTAAATAAAATCTAATTGACCATTTTTCTAATTGAATAATAATGATAAACCTATTAATCTAATAATTTGATATTTTCTATAATCTTTATTTATTTTGTAAATAACTAACTTAATATTTTTCATATAACTCTTTTATTTTATAATTTGTACATTAATGTATTTTAAATTCTTTTATTATTACTAATTATTTTAAACTCATATTTTTCTAATAACTTCTAAAAAAATCTAACTTGTTTAACCTAAAATAATTTCTTTTAAAATTCTAACCTTTTTATTATCACTTTATTATTATTGTTATTTTATTATTGCTTTATTACCATTGTTTATTTATTATTTTATTATTATTTGCTTTTATCTATTCTATTTTGCTTCATTATTTTCCTTATTTTAATTTTGTTTTATTTATAATATTAGGAACAAATGTATAGGTTGTAAATTTATTCTTTCTCGCCTGATTATTATGTATCTGTCCCATAGCCATGTAATAGTTTAGGAATTTATTTTTCTTGCTTTTATTTTTGTAAATATTTATTGCGTGGTTAGTAATTTAGGGAGTGCAAAAACTAACTGTAAATAATTGAACTTAGAAAATTAAATTCAAGACAAATATCTGAAAAATAACACACACACGTAAGTCGATCTTTGATCGCCATCTGTACTTCCTAGGGTATTCCTCTTGGTTGCCTTCTTTAAATGGTCAAGTCCCTCGAAAATAGGGGTGTCTTAAGCAAAGTCCCTTCAAACAGAAAAATCATCAAGTCCCTATAAACTTAAAAGATCAAGTCCCTACGAGGTTGCCTACGATATAATGATCTTGTCCCTTCGGTAAATATGATGATAGTCCCTATGAGTTGCTAAAGACACCCCTTATGTTGCCTTCATTGACCATACGATGACCCTACGCCCGTCCCTTAAACACATCCAAGGTAATGACTACCTATTCCTTAATAATAGGGACAGTCTTACCATTGAAAGAATATACGAGAACACGAAAGACTTAATCTAGGGTAGGTATCTCATAGTTACTTGCTCACACTTTTCAAAATTACTTTTACACCTCACAATTTCTAAACTAGGCTTTGTATACACCCATACGAGGGTCACTACAAAGTACTTAAAGAAATTTTTCTAATCACACACTACACTCTTGCAAACAAACAAAGTGAGCTAAGTAACTAAGAGCCCATGGATAACCATGGATATAAAGGGTGCTAATACTTTCCCCTTGTATAACCTATCCCCCGAACTCAAAATCTTTTTAAGGTCTTTCCTGTTCTTTTATGTCCTTTCCTTTTGGATAAAATAAAAGTCGGTGGCGACTCTTGCTATCCGCAACATTTAACTAAAGTTAGTTCTCCCACCGTGTTACAGAACTGGCGACTCTGCTGGGGATTTAATAAAAGAGGGGTACCCTTAGGAATTAGATCACTTTAAAATTGTTTGCCTTGTTTGCTTTATACTTATCTGTTGGGTGCTCTTATGTGTGAAAGACCCTAACCCGGATCTAGTGTACCTTAGGTAAATGGCAATAGACCAAGGAAACTGTACGGCGTATATCGATATGGTTGATCTGGTGGCCATAGTTAGTGTGACTTCTTGGTTGGTGCTTATGTTCCTTAAGAAAGTTGAGGATAATATGAGGCTGCCATATGTTGTCAATACACTAACTGACTTTTAGAACCCTAGTCATCCCATCTTGGCCTTTAGAAAGTAGTGAGATAACCGGCTTTGGTGAAGACTGAAGTTGGTTGATACTCGATACTACACTCATTGAGATCCTAAACTTGGAGGGTTTTAGTTGGCAAGTAAGTTGCCTACTGAACAACCACCCTTGTGAAGGATCAATGATTTTGAGATCCCTTAGAACCTGGTTACTTTTGTAGGACAGGATGAATCAACTAAACTTCAGGGGAGGGTACTTACCTTTAAACCTCATGCAAGCCTTCAAACCTAGGGCTATTGTGTGACTTGTTTGTGTGTGCCACATGTTTGTGATTGAGCATAACATCATAGCATCATCATGCATCATAAGCATAGCATTTTCACTAACCATTTCAAGGACCAAAGGATTTAGCTTTGTTCTTTGTTGCAGGTCATGGCTTCTGCTCGTTGGAATACTATCCGGATCAACTTTGTAGGAATACCTCCTAAGCTTAAGGAATTGGTCTCTCAAGTTTCTGAAAACTCCCAGTTCATCAAGAGGCATGGTCACCTACTGGATCTAGTCACTTCAAGGTTCAATGAAGACATGATGAGTGTCCTGTTTCAGTTCTTTGACCCTAAACATCATTGCTTCATATTTCCCGACTATCAGCTGGTTCCTACAATGGAAGAGTTCTCCAAGCTTCTGGGTATACCTATTCTTGATCAGAAATCCTTCACAGGCTTGGAAAAAGAGCCTAAACCTGAAGTCATTGCTGCAGCCTTACATTTAAAGAAATCAGACATTGTCCTAGAAACAAGGAGTGGAGTTAAGGGTATTCTTGCTAAGGTATTGATGGAGAAAGCTCAAGTATTCCTGAAGGCTATGAGTTATGATGCTTTTGAGGAGATCTTAGCCCTATTGATTTATGGCTTAGTATTGTTCCCCAATCCAGACCAGTTCATAGACGTACACGCCATCAACATATTTCTGACTCGCAATCCAGTGCCTACATTACTTGGAGACATCTTACACTCTCTTCATACCCGTACTACGAAGGCACAAGGAACTCTGATGTGTTGCATACCTCTATTATCTAGGTGGTTTATTTCTCACCTTCCTCGATCAGTGATGAAGAATGAACAAGGGTTCAGGTGGTCCAAGAGGATTATGTCACTTTCTCATTCAGATATTCGTTGGTGCTCTAGATCTATGGAGAATGTTACCATCATTGACCGTTGTGGGGAGTTCCCTAATGTGCCACTCCTTGGCATAAGAGGGGGCATTACCTACAACCCTTCTTTAGCTCTACGTCAGTTTGGTTACGCTCGGACTGATGGTCCTCATGACATGCTTATTCAGGGTATTGTGTTCGACTACGACAACGATCTTCAAGGTTACCGTCAAAGGTTCATACGAGCATGAGGTAAAGTGAACGAGGTTGACAGCAAGACTCTGGAACCCAAGTACACTATTCCTATGGAACCATATCTCAGATGGGTACGATCTCGTGCTCAGACTCTTATGATGCCATATCCTGCTATCCTGCCAGTTACCATGGAGCCTGTTGCTGAAGGAGATACTTCTTACATCATTCTTCATCCAGACATGCCCACTGACATGGAAGAGTTACAGAGGTCCTGGATCCAGTTGAAGGAGCAAAGAGATACTTTTGAGACTCATTACAAGGCAAGTCAGGAAAGAATCCTGGAGCTAACAAAACAACTTCACGAGGAGCGGAATCTCAACTCATACCTCAACACAAAGAGGAAACGTCCATGGGAGACTTAAAACCCCATTTTTTGTATTCATTTCATTTTTATTGTAAGCCCAAGGGGCAAACAAGTTTATTACTAATAAAAGTTTACTTTTTGGTGGTTTAAACAAATTTAAATCCTACGGTCCTTGAAAACATTGCATAAGCATCTACATACCATATTATTGCATCACAGGTTTCTTATGAACAAGTATCTTATCTTCTCGCTGTTTATTTCAGCAGAAATGGCTCTTGAACAGACTGTCAGGATCACTTCCAAGGGTCCTATCAAAATTACTGCTGAAGACCTGGTGAAGACTGTTGCTGAAGTTAGAGTGCCTCCCATGATTATTGCCACTCCTGGCCCTATTCCTTATACTTCTGATAAAGCTATACCCTGGAATTACGGTTCTGATGTTTATATCCATGGTGTTAAGCAGGAACCTTTGACTGATACACCTGTTACTGATGATAACCTTGATGTTGATAATATTGCTGGATCTAGTAAGATCACCAGAAGTGGAAGAATTTTCTCTCCTCCAGCTACCTCAAAAAATACAGTTCTTCCAACTACTACCTCCACTTCTGAGCCAAGTACTGATGCTCGAGGCAAAGGTCCTGTGGTTGAACCTGTGCAAGCTGAAGCACCGACTGCTAAAAATCTCTCTAAACAGATGGAAGAAGTGCTGAAGATCATTCGTAAGAGTGATTATGATATTGTTGACCAGTTGGGGCATACTCCCTCCAAAATTTCCATGTTGTCTTTGTTGTTGTGTTCTGAGGCTCATGCTAAAGCCTTGATCAAATTCTTAAGGACTGCTCATGTACCAAATGAAATTTCTGTGGATCAAATTGAAAATTGTGTTGCACATCTGACTTATGATAATGGGTTAGGTTTTTCTGATGCTGACTTGACTCCTGCCAAAAGAAACCATAACAGAGCTTTACATATCTCCATTGAATGTAGGGGCACTACCTTGTCTCATGTGTTGATAGACAATGGCTCTTCATTGAATGTACTTCCCAAAGAGGTTCTGAACAAGCTCAGTCCTGAAGATGATGTGTTAAGATCAAGTAATATAGTGGTGAGAGCCTTTGATGGTTCAAGAAGAGTGGTGCATGGAGAAATAGATCTCCCGATTAAAGTAGGCTCTCAAGTCTTCGATTCTACCTTCTATGTAATGGATATTCGTCCTGCGTACTTTTGTTTGCTTGGGCGCCCCTGGATCCACGGGGCAGGTGTTGTGACCTCCACTCTACATCAGAAGCTGAGATATCCAGTGAAGGGAAAGATCGTAACTGTTTATGGAGAGGAAGAATATATGGTCAGTCATGTGAATACATTTAAGTATGTTGAAGTGGAAAGTGAATATGTTGAGACTCCTTGCCAGAAATTTGAAGTAGTTCCTTGGGTCGTTCCCGCTACTGAAGCTCCTCCTGTGGTTAAAAGAGTTCATGTGGTTACCATAGTACCTCCTACAATGGCTTCCCTCAAAGATGCTAGAGTTGTGGTTGAAGAAGGTGGTTGTACTATTTGGGGTCAGCCTCCCGACATTCCTTACAAGTCTGACAAGTTTGGTTTGGGTTTCACTGCAGAGTCCCAGAAGGCTGTTCGTCGTGCTCGTGCTGTTCGTATCACCAATCAAGGGAACATGAAAGATCAAATCAATGTTGTGGGTGACTATAATGAAGACTACAATCTGGATAACTGGATTTTTCCTACTGTGGGTGATGGGCTCAACAATTGGAAGACTGAAGACGTTATTCCTATCTCCTTTAGTCAGGAGTAAATACTATTACTGCGTTGTTATTTTTAAGCCTTGTGCCTTACCCCGGGCACAATGGTATGCTTGTTTCGGGATGTCATTTCATTTGCATACTTCATTCAATAAAAATCAATGGAAGTTTCGTTTTCGTAAATATTGGGCTCTTTGTTTTTCTTTTATTTTATTTTCATCAGCTATGTGTTCTTACACACACCCACATCACTAAAATGCAGATCCTCATCCACTCTGGATCCTGTTGATAACAGTTATACTATTGCCAATTATAATTTCGAGAATCCGATATATCAAGCTGAAGATGGAAAGGATGAAGATTGTGAAGTACCTGTAGAGCTTGCTAGGTTATTACAACAAGAAGAGAAAGTTACACAGCCGCATGAGGAATCAATTGAGGTTGTAAATCTGGGTACTGAAGTAGACAAGAAAGAAGTCAAAATAGGAGCAGGCTTGGAAAACAGTGTCAAAGAAAGATTGAGTCGGATGTTACGTGACTATGTAGAGGTTTTCGCTGGAAAAATCAAGAGATGATATGGAATGATGAATGTCAAGAAGCTTTTGACAAAATCAAGAAGTATCTCCAAGAACCTATAAATCTGATGCCACCAGTTGAAGGAAGACCTCTAATCATGTATTTGACCGTGTTAGAAAATTCAATAGGGTGTGTGTTGGGGCAACATGACGAGTCTGGTCGAAAAGAGCATGCAATATACTACCTTAGCAAAAGGTACCGACTGTGAAACAAGATACTCCCAGCTCGAGAAAGCTTGCTATGCTTTGGCTTAGGCTGCTCGCCGACTAAGACAGTATATGTTGAACCATACCACTTTATTGATTTCTAAGATGGATCTTATCAAATACACATCTGAGAAACCTGCTCTCTCCGGAAGAACAACAAGATGATTGCTGAACTCTGCACGTAGTTCAAAATAAAACACCATAACTCTTCTCCGTACCGGCCAAAGATGAATGGCGCCGTGGAGGCTGCTAATAAGAATATTAAGAAGATCATACAAAAGATGACAGTAACATACAAAGACTGGCATGAGATGTTACCCTTTGCTCTTCATGGTTATCGCACTTCAGTGCGCACTTTGACAGGGGCAACTCCTTTCTCTTTGGTCTACGGAATGGAAGCCGTGTTACCAGTGGAAGTTCAGATTCCCTCTCTAAGAATCATGAAAGAGGCAGGTTTAGACGAGGATGAATGGATTCAGACTCGACTCGCCCAGATAAATTTGATTGATGAGAAGAGGTTGGCAGCTGTTTGTCATGGTCAGATGTACCAGAAACGGATGATCAAAGCTTTCAATAAGAAGGTTAAGCCAAAGGTATATCAGGCTGGTGACTTGGTAATCAAGCGTATCATACTACCACAGGGTGATCCTAGGGGCAAGTGGACTCCTACATATGAAGGACCATTTGTGGTCAAAAGAGTATTCTCAGGAGGTGCCATGATGCTTACTACTATGGATGGTGAAGACTTTCCACAGCCTGTAAACGCAGACATAGTTAAAAAATACTACGCATAAAAAGAGACCCGCTAGGTTGACTGGCCTAGGCAAAAATAAGGGCATCCCGGCAAACCAAAAGGGTTCGGGCAAAAATTAGGGATATATATAAAAAAAAATGTACACCCGGCAAGTCGAAAACCTGAAAAGGCGGCTTGGGCAAAAAAAGGGTATCCCGGTGGATTGAAAACCTGAAAGGGCAATCCAGGCAAAAGTTAGGGATTAAAGCGTATGACTATGTCTCGTTTGGATCACTCATGTAACTTCAACTGATGGTGCTACCTAAATCAAGTTCAAACAGATAAAGATCAATCCAATCGTTTCTGTCTCAACAGCAGAAGATGAGATATTTGAAGATAATGGCAATAGTAGAATTGAAACTCAATAGGATCATTTTTCACATAGCTGTTTTCTTTGTTTTATAAAAAATTTACGACGAATTCCTCTTACTAGGATTTCTGTCTCCTTGTACAAACTTGCCTATGTATAGGTCACTTTGTGATATAAATAAAATTTCATCTTTAAATCCAGATTTACTTTTACTCTATTTACATAAGCGAAAACGTCCATTGGTTGTGTTTGAATGTATGTATGCTTTTGAATACGATTGATGTCTACCAGAAATGCATAAAATGCAGTAATAGTATTTACTAAGGACGAACGAGGGTAGTAGTTCAACGAAGCTTCGTCGGTTCATCCCCACTACATATCCCCAGTAGAGCAAATCTATCTTTATAGATACTTCGAATTACGTCTCCCCTTTAATTTATGTTCATCTCTTTTATCCTCAGTCAGGATACTCAGGAACTTATTCCTTCAATAGAAGTACGACGAACGAATACGGGAAGTGACAAATACTATACTATCAAACAAGACGGGAACGAGTTCCTCATACTCTTCAGCAATGAATTGGGATTTATTTTCCCTAGCCAGCAGTTGTTATACAAAGATATCCGGACGCTTCAGGCCGCATGATTCATACATACATCATTTACATCATACCATGGCATATCCATAAGTGCATAATACATTTACTTAGATGCACCATGCCATGCATGCATACATATTGCATAAACTAACATTTTTCTTGCAGGATGGTTATATACAGATAAAATACTATCAACAATTCACGACAGGTCAGAAACGATCTATACGAAGATCTAGTGCTGATACTTAATCATTACTCAAGGTGTCCTTGGATAGTAGGCAAACGGTCTATACGAAGATCTATTCCCTAGTCCAGGATATTTTCAGGAGATTTCATCCTGACACTCTTTTGTTCTTGGATATTAGGCAAACGGTCTATACGAAGATCTATTCCCTAATCCAGGATATTTCCAGAAGAGATAATCATCACGAAGATTTATTTCTACTGGTTTATTCAACAAATCAAAACAGTTCAGAGACGATCTATACGAAGGTCTAGTGCTGATACTTAATTCAGAAAGAAATCGCCACGAAGATTTGGTTCTGACACTTAAATTAAAAGTATGTTCTTAGATACGATTCAGAGACGGCCTATACGAAGACCTAGTACTGATATCCAGTATCAACATCAAGATGTTATCACCTCCTGATATTATGGATGGCATCTATAAGCCCATCTCCAGTTCTTCCAAGTGACATCTTCAAGCCCACTTAAGCATATACAACTAGTCATCAGTGTTACTTTACGCACCGACGAGTGCAAATTTTTGGGCTTTTGTGTTCAATCCCCTTCAACCTTCCAAGTCACGAATGGCACACAGGCCAATCTAACTCCTCAGGTTTCAAAAAATTGAACAGGGGCAGCTGTTGCACCCCAAAATTTGCCCTCTATTTTTAACTCTAACCAATTTTTTGTTTCACATTCATTTGCATCATCTTCATAGCATAACATTTTTTTCTGTCTTAATATTAGCCGGAATAATTTCTCAGAATTTACAAACAGACTGGTCAAATTAACTTTTTAACTGTGCCTAAAATTAGTCAACGAAAAAATGTCAAGTTTAAGTTTGCAAATGTCGGTAACATTAATCTGCGGTTCACGTGGTTTAATTTGACATGCTAAAAATATGTTTACGACTATTTTTGATCATATGTTGATCAGTCTGAGCAGTTTAAACGGTCATAATTTTTATTTCAAAATCCGACCAAACGCTGTATTTTTCCGAGTCATTTATTTCGCGCTGATTATTTTGACGTATTCATTTTATTTTTTTCGAGCATTTTGGTGCCCGACTTTTATTTTTTTTGAGTCTATTTATTTTTATATTGGGTCTAGAATAAATAAATAGGTTAATTAGTTTTTATTTTAATTTTAACTATTTTAATTATTTAAACTTTATTCAGTTTTTAATTTAATATTGGGTCTAGAATAAATAAATAGGTTAATTAGTTTTTATTTTAATTTTAACTATTTTAATTATTTAACTTTATTCAGTTTTTAATTTAATATTGGGTCTAGAATAAATAAATAGGTTAATTAGTTTTTATTTTAATTTTAACTATTTTAATTATTTAACTTTATTCAGTTTTTAATTTAATATTGGGTTTCAAAATAAACTTAGGCCCATTATCATTAACTTAATTTGTTCCTATATATATTTACTAGCATGACTGATAGAGGGAGGCAAAAAGAGACAGAACAAAAAAAGAGAAACTGAGAGTGGCTGATCTATACTATCGTACACACAGTTTGGTAATAGTTTATATATGATATATACTTTATCTATTTTGTTGATATATTTGATTATGTTTTCGGATCGGATCGTGTCAATACGCCGTTTTCACATATACGTGTATGAGGCGTGACATTTGTGTTATCCGATCCAGTTGCGATGATCGCAATTTTGTGCTAGCAACGCCGTTGTTTTTTTTAATTCATTTTTTTATATATATATACACATATATCTAGATCTGCACATTTTTTTTCATAACTAACTACCCTGATTTTTCCTAAACCCTGACAATTTCGCCACAAACTCTAAATTTCAAACCTAAAACTTTAACCGTGTTGTTTCCTCTAAACCATAAACCTTTTCTTAAACCTTAACAAACCTTATTATTATTTCCTATTTTCGCTCATATTTATGTTATTCATACACTGTAACTGCTTCGCCCTTGTAATATTTTAAGTTTTAACTTGTAATATTTTCAGTTTTACTTTTCGCCATCTTTATTATGTAACTGCACCAAAGCGTTGTAATAATTAGGATTTTATTTTTCTGCCATTTATTTTTCTGCCATTTAAATTCCTGCAATTGATCCTATATTAACTGCGTTGTTTAGTAATGTAGGGCGTGAA
Organism: Lathyrus oleraceus; assembly: GCF_024323335.1. Lineage (NCBI taxonomy): Eukaryota > Viridiplantae > Streptophyta > Magnoliopsida > Fabales > Fabaceae > Lathyrus > Lathyrus oleraceus. The sequence goes on from NC_066585.1 coordinate 457,524,063, forward strand.
AACCTACTAAATTAATTATTTAATATTTTTCTATAACCTTTATATTTTTTTGTAAATAAATAATAAATACTAACTATTTTAATAACGTTTTTTTATTACTTACTTATAATAATAAATCCTTATATATTTTGTAAATAAAATCTAATTGACCATTTTTCTAATTGAATAATAATGATAAACCTATTAATCTAATAATTTGATATTTTCTATAATCTTTATTTATTTTGTAAATAACTAACTTAATATTTTTCATATAACTCTTTTATTTTATAATTTGTACATTAATGTATTTTAAATTCTTTTATTATTACTAATTTATTTTAAACTCATATTTTTCTAATAACTTCTAAAAAAAATCTAACTTGTTTAACCTAAAATAATTTCTTTTAAAATTCTAACATTTTTATTATCACTTTATTATTATTGTTATTTTATTATTGCTTTATTACCATTGTTTATTTATTATTTTATTATTATTTGCTTTTATCTATTCTATTTTTGCTTCATTATTTTCCTTATTTTAATTTTGTTTTATTTATAATATTAGGAACAAATGTATAGGTTGTAAATTTATTCTTTCTCACCTGATTATTATGTATCTGTCCCATAGCCATGTAATAGTTTAGGAATTTATTTTTCTTGCTTTTATTTTTGTAAATATTTATTGCGTGGTTAGTAATTTAGGGAGTGCAAAAAACTAACTGTAAATAATTGAACTTAGAAAATTAAATTCAAGACAAATATCTGAAAAATAACACTCACACACGTAAGTCGATCTTTGATCGCCATCTGTACTTCCTAGGGTATTCCTCTTGGTTGCCTTCTTTAAATGGTCAAGTCCCTCGAAAATAGGGGTGTCTTAAGCAAAGTCCCTTCAAACAGAAAAATCATCAAGTCCCTATAAACTTAAAAGATCAAGTCCCTACGAGGTTGCCTACGATATAATGATCTTGTCCCTTCGGTAAATATGATGATAGTCCCTATGAGTTGCTAAAGACACCCCTTATGTTGCCTTCATTGACCATACGATGACCCTACGCCCGTCCCTTAAACACATCCAAGGTAATGACTACCTATTCCTTAATAATAGGGACAGTCTTACCATTGAAAGAATATACGAGAACACGAAAGACTTAATCTAGGGTAGGTATCTCATAGTTACTTGCTCACACTTTTCAAAATTACTTTTACACCTCACAATTTCTAAACTAGGCTTTGTATACACCCATACGAGGGTCACTACAAAGTACTTAAAGAAATTTTTCTAATCACACACTACACTCTTGCAAACAAACAAAGTGAGCTAAGTAACTAAGAGCCCATGGATAACCATGGATATAAAGGATGCTAATACCTTCCCTTTGTATAACCTACCCCCCGAACTCAAAATCTTTTTAAGGTCTTTCCTGTTCTTTTATGTCCTTTCCTTTTGGATAAAATAAAAGTCGGTGGCGACTCTTGCTATCCGCAACATTTAACTAAAGTCAGTTCTCCCACCGTGTTACAGTGACCAATGTACATGCTGCAATGACATGATACAAAACCATCACCAATGCAGCCTGAGTCAGATCATAAACCTTTGCAACCATCGAACCATGACATGCCGCAAAGACAAGGTCACTTCATACATCATGCTGCAAACTAGGAGCTTACACCCTATATAGTTCGATCCATAAGTCATCCAAACATAGCTAATTTGGCAAGAACTGTGCACAGTTACCTTGGCCTTGAGTATACCATGACATGAGTACTCCAATCCTAAAACCTGGCCTTTACATCAACATACCATTTGAGACCTGTTCCACCCTGCTCGCATCAATGACAGTCAGACCACCAAGCTTGTCATTCAACCTGTAGCAAGGCCTATAGTGACTAAGTCATAAGCCTGTTACAGAACCAGCAGAAAGTCACCTAACAATGCCATAGCAAGGGCTCACTTCAGGTCATACATCTGACCTGCCGTGATAGCTCAACAACAATCCAATGCAATAAAGCACATGTCTATATCATAACATGTAAAATCAGGGTATGGAACCAAAGTGGCAAGACACTTCTGTAGTATGGAAGCATGATGCAACATATAAGCCAATGGACTATGACCATGAACACACCATAGTCATGATCAAATTCTATACCTACATTGGCCATTTGGACAAGGGAACACACATGGGTTTGGTTTTGGATTCAATATGACAAGCATCCTGCAGTAGCCATGATCCTGTCATGGAGTGTGCCTACAAATTTTTAAGCATACCAGTCACTAGCAATGTAACTGAACCAAAAGGCAACTTTGCAAACCAAGGGCACAACCAGCAGAAAACATTATCACTTCCAAGCCATGAATGGTGGTGACATACCTTGAAGCTAAAGCCACATGCTTGTTGTCCAATCTGCTATGAGCATGAGCAAACAAGACCTATTGCAATCTTGCAACCAACATTACCAAGCTTGTCAAAATCAAACCTGAAGTGCACCATAGGTCAGCAGCAGTACAAAAACATTTCCAAGACATCATAATCCTGGAGCAGGATGCATGCCACAGAACCAAGGTGAAGTTATGCTACAAGATCACCCAAGTCAGAACCTACTGCACATCATAACCACCTACCATTAAACATGCCAACATACTTAGACTACACATCAAAGCTAACCAGAAACTGAGCACATGAAACATTTCCCTCCATTACATGTACACAATGTGGACCACCAACCTGAGTTTTAACACACATGTTACACCAATCAGGATTGGTGCCTGTTGTAAAGTAGTGAGACCAAGTCATGAATCATAATCATGATACCCCCTGCAAAATACATACACAGAACAAGTTGTAAGCATGAAGCAAATTATGTTAATCATACCATGAACCCTGATGAATAGCAAACAATGCAGTCAGCATCCAAGAGATGTTACAGGTCTGCTACCTCATGCGCATATGAAATTGAGTCAAGAATCATAAGTCAATCCAGGGTGTATGTATACCACTCATTCTGCAAGGTCCATATAATAAGCAAATCAGTTTACAAATTCATGAGTACCAAGGTCCACCAAGCCAGCATAACCACATAACATTGCCTAAATCCAATCCACTAAATAAACCAGCATCAATGAACAAACCTGATGAAGCCAAGAGAAATCCATGCGAGGTCCTCAACTTAACCACAAAACCTGCAACACTATGTTCAATAAGCCATAACAATCCAAGGCAGTGCAAAGGGAATCAAAACAAGCAAGGCATAACAGTAAAAACATGAGATTTCCTAATTCAAGTCACTAACAATTTGGATTTAAAAGAGGAACCTGTTCAACAGGTCAGCAATCAGATTTCAAGGCCAATGTCACTTAGGTATAACCTGCTACAACTAGTCACTCAAAACAACCAACTAACCAATAAGCTAACCAACTTGAAGTGCACCAACTAACTCCTAACTCAGTGAGTTAACAGAACACTCACTGAGTTCATCCCAACTGTTTCCCAAGCTAACTCCAAGCCTAAGTCATAAGTAACTTCTAACTTACATCAATCCAAACCTACCATCTATAAATTATACCACATCCCTCATTACAAAACCCTTGGTTCCATCGCTCTCAATTCAGTGCGAGCTATCCATTTTTCACTCCCTCACTCAAAGCTCTTCTTCTTCCATAAGTCATTGAAACTTCATATTGAAGCTTCAATTTGCTTAAGCTAAACCGCACAGAGACGACATCCCTCACCATTCGTTCACTCTCAATTTCCAGAAGAAGAAAGAAGGAAGAGAAGAGAACAAACTGCGTCAAAGAAAAGGAATCAAAAGCTCACCTGACGTGTTTCCGGCCTCCCTCTCCGGTGAGTAATTCTCTAACCATATCATTTTCTCACTTCCTAGTTACCAGATTGTAGAATCCAGAGAGAGAAATCCAAGCCCTAAGGTTGTAGGTGTTGATTCCTCAAAGTCTCCATTTAATTTGCTTAAAACTACCTAGGGTTCTTCAGGTGTTTGCCTTCGATTCAGCTTATCCATTAAGAATTTTCCTAATCCACTCCCAAATTCGTCATCAGCGGAATACTGCGCACCAGATGGTGACCTCCACCTTAGTTCACGCGCCCCACCGTTGCCGGAAGTAACCGCCGACACGGTGTCTCATGGTGGTTGGTCGTTGAAATAGGTAGTGAGAGATAGTTAGCGTGCGGCTGAATAATTTCAAACTTTTGTTAGCTTGTCCAAGTCAATAGTGGCCATGGTTTGTTTCTAATGGGCTTAATTTCGTCCATGCCCAATGGTACCTGATTCACACACCAACATTTCCCATGCACCCTCAGTGGACATTAAATGATGTGATAATGGGCTTGGATGAAAGTCATGCACGGTTTGCTACTCATCACCCTAAATCCCATGGTGCACCCCATGTGGCTAAAAATATTTCAGCATTGGGCTTGGCTGAAGCCCAGACACTAATTTCAGATTCTTCACCCCATTTCATGTGTTGCACCCCCTCTTGGCCCATTACACACACATTAAAATTGTATTATTTTTGCTAATTGATTTCTAACCATTTTAATTAGTTTAATTAACTTGCTTAGGTTAATTAGATTAATTTTGTAATTAGGTTTTAGAATTAATTAGTTTTAGAATATTGATTTTAGAACATTAGGATGATAATTAGAATTAGTTAGAAATAATTAGATTTTTAGAATTTAGTTAATTTCTATACAAATAGATTAAGATCGAGCTTTAGGATTTAATCAATTTTAGGATATGGTTAGACATTGGCTAGAATTTGATTTATGCTAATAATTGGACATATCTTATAAATGACCATTTTACCCTTTAGGGGTAATTTTGGGCATTTTATCCATTTTTATAACATGATCCTTTAGGACTAGAACTTGACATTAGAATTTTAATCAATTCCTAACAATTGTATGTTCACTTAGGGCTTGTACCTGGAATTTCAATCAAGACTTTGACTAACTATAACATGCTCCCTTTGGATAGTTTCTGACAATTATAACCATTTGATTAGATTCAGACCTAGTTCCCTAAACCAAAACAAACCCATGATTAAATTGATCAAAAGCAATTTTGATTAATTAAATCCTTTAAACTTGTGTAATCCCACAATCTAAATTGAGTGACCAAAAGACTCTTGGTCACTTAATAAGAATTTTCCTCTAAGATGTGGAGCTCGAAGCCTCAAGTCAAGATTCTCAATCAAGGCATCCCCAGTCATACCAAGCAGCGGATTATACAAGATCTTCAAAGGTGGAAACTACAAAAGCTTGTTAAATCAAAGTTAGAATTGTGTGGCATGAGCCTTAACCAATAGAGAAGGAATGGGACTGGAGAATTCCTACCCCCATTATGAATATCTTTGGGTATGGGACGTATGACCCAGCGTTCATTGTATTCACCTCTATTCATAAACTTTAGCATAATTCTAATCATACGATTGACGAGTCTCTCTCATTACAAAGCAATGCAAAGCAAGGACTACATCAACAACTTATCAATCATGAATCAAGTTGTACGACACGAGCCTTAAGCAATAGAGAAGGAGTGGGACTGGAGAATTCCTACCCCCATTCTGAATATCTTTGGGTATGGGACGAATGACCCAACGCTCATCGTGTTCACCTCTATTCATAGACTTTAGTGCAATTCGAATTGAACGATTGATGAGGTCTTCATCAACACAAGAAACAACAACAAAGATTTTTCTTTCTCCACTTGAAAGTTAAGATAAGAGTTATATGCCACGAGTCTTAAGTAGTAAAGAAGGAATGAGACTAGAGCTTTCCTACACTCATTATGGATACCTTTGGGTGCGAGACGTTTGCTTCGTTGCTTATCGTATCCACCTTTACTCATAGACTTTAGTGTGATTCTTATCCAATAACTATCAAGTCTATTCATCCTCCATTATAATCATTTCAATTAATCGTTCAATCACATTCTTTTTCCTTCAATCATTCTTGTTTTCAGCCCTAGTCGGCTGAACTAGGAAAGCTCTGATTTCCTTATTGTACTATAAGGATATGTAGGCAGGAGAACCCAGTTTCTTCGCGAGCTATCTTATTTATCAATCTACCTTATCTATTTCTACCCTATTTATCAATCAATCATTCTTCATTCATTCAATCTATACCATCTTTTTGAGATCAATCATATTTCTCCTTGGACTCCTTGTCTATCCTTTTGGGAAGTCTTAACGATAGTCCATCTCCTTAATCGAGAGTTGTCTGGGCTACAAACCCAAACACTTAATTCAATCTTTCTTTTTGGCTTTACCTTATAGTGGCGGCCTACTAGTCCACTTATTGGTAAATGCCTACCTTGCTCTTTGATTAAGAGTTTATCCTTTCTTGGATCCAAGATATTATCCTTATTTGATCTCGAACTATTTGTTTCCCCGACAAGTGATATTATTCCTTCTACTATCCAGTACTGCAATCATTCCTTGAATTTGTGTTTGTCTTGTGAGCCCCAGTTGCTTAGACAAATGTCTCTCTCTCTCTCTCTCGATTCTTGTGGTTCCGAACTACGATTGCTCTGACTTTCTTATTGCACGATGAGAATACGTAGGCACGAGGATGAGAATCCTTGGTGAGCATACTTATAATTATTCCTCCTTCACCTTAGGGCACCGTTCATATCTTCCACTATTCATTATCTACCCTCGATCATAAATCATTCAACCAGTGACATATTGTTCCTTTGACATCGAAATACACTTTCCTTGGAATTCCATACATCCTTTTAGGACACCTAATCTAGTCTGCCTTTCTTCCTAGAGTTGTTTGGACTACAACCTCAAATAATTAATTCCTTCCTTTTTTGGCTATACACCCTATAGTGGCGGTCTGCTAGTCCACGTATCGGTTAAAGTCGTTTCCCTCTATGGTATGAATCTCATTTATCTTATGGATCCCAATACACTCTCACCTTTTGATTTCAAACAATACTTCTTTAGTCACTTATCACCAAACATTCAATTATGTGACTTCAATCACTTCACTCCGTTCATCTCCATGATGCATTCATATTCTACCTTCCTTCACTCTATGTGATATACCAGTTACCTTTGATCCAAGTACACTACCTATTTGCGTTCCTTCTTGCATTACCTTGTGAACCAAGAGATGTTTGGTACTGTGCCCAAACACCTATTTCTTCGTCTTTTTGGCTTTACCCTATAGTGGCGGTCCTACTAGCCCGCGTATTGGTAATAACTACCTTACTCCTAGGTTCATCTTTTCACCCTTGTTGGAGTTCAAAACACTATCCTTTGGTTCATACCACACCTTCTATCACAATTATGTCCACCTTCCGCCTCTAGTTCCTTGAACTACGAAGCTCTGAATTCCTCATTACACTATAAGGATACGGAGGCATGAGGGTCCCAATCCTCACCGAGCACTTTATCTATTTCTTTCCTTTTATCATTCTTTTATGAGTAATCTTAGTTATCACACTTATTCGAGCGAGAACAATTAAAACGGTTCCCATGGAGTACCATGGATGTTTGGGGTGCTAATACCTTCCCCTTGCATAACCGACTTCCTTACCCAATATATCTCTTTCCTAGGGTTTTATCGATGTTTTCCCTTCCCTTTGGGGATAAATAAAGTTTGATGGTGACTCTGTTGTATGTTCGAGCGTGCGATACGTTCGGATATATTTCTGCTAGCTTCAGAGGAGATACATCTTTATATAGGAGTTGAAAAAATCAGAAAAGGAAATAATCCATGGGCAAAATTAATGATCCAATCGATTGGCTTAAGGCCCAAATGATTGGTTTAATCACTTTTAATCAATTACCTTACTCAACATGAAAATATCCGATATATAGTCATTATAAGTCATTAAGGCATTGTCCTAATCGTTTGGTTAATCATTTAGTCTTCCTCTCTCTTTATAGTCGATTGGCTTAATTTTCCAATTGATTGGAAGCTTCAAAAAAGTTTTCCCAAACGATCAACTAGGTCTCCAATCAATTGGTTAGTTAAAATCCTTTTAAATTATTGTAGACATCTTCTTAATCGATTGGATTGGTTTTTAAAACATTTTAAAGATGTAAAACAATTTGAAAAATTCTGTTAAGTGTGTGTGTGAGTTTCCTTAGAACTTAAGAGTTACTTCCTTACTTTTACAAAAATAATGCAACTCAGACAGACACAACTTGGCTAGCTTTCACACTTTATCCAAAGCTTCGAGATTCCTTGTTAGATGGAACAATTATATAAGCACTTCGATTTTGAGTATCTTTATGAGGTTTTGAGATGTTTTACTAGTTGGTTCACCATCATCATGGTGTTGAGAGCTATTGCCACTGACTTTGTTGTCATCATGCATTCTCTTCATCAAAAATTTCAGAGAGGATCTTTTACGGAGTTATCAACTTTATACCTACAAGCACATATATCCCCAAAAAAGGCCAGAGGTGCAAAAGAACGTACCTCTAATCCTAACAACTCATAGCAGTAAAGAAAGAATCACTTCACCTCACCTGTCAGAGACATGACGACATTCAAGCGAAGTGGAAAACCCGTATAGAGCATCACACCCCTGAACACTCGTTGTAATCATATATGATAAGAATTATTCTACATGCACGACATAGGGCCCCTGACAACTGTTAGCTCCTTAGTGGAATGTCATGGGGTATGAGCCAAGAATATGGTGCAAGTTCCACAAAGTCATAGGGAACTATACAAAGGTCTGTTATCAACTCAAGAAGGAGATAAAACGTCTGATCCTAGAAAGTCACCTAAAGAAATATGTCAATGGAAACTCCACACAAAGGCCAAGAGGAACTAAATATCATGGGCAAGATGCTTATGGGAGCCCCAAATCCAAAAAAGGAAAAGGATCGAGCAAGAGAGTATGGACAAATTCATATGACACACCCTTAATACCATTGTAGGAGGATTCTCTGGGGGCGGAAAGACCAGTTCTACCCGTAGAAGATACGTTCGCCAAATCCTAACCATCAAAGGCTCACTCACTAGCTATGATTTAGGCGAGATGGAAGCCCTATAATACAATATCTCTTTTTTTTAGAAAGAAGTTGTCAGCATTCACCTACATAATGACGACCCCATAGTCATCACCTTAAGGTGCGATGGTTGGGAGATTAAGAGGGTAGTGATTGGTCAAGGAAGCTCTGCAGACATCCTCTATTAAGGTCATTTTGAGAGGTTTTGTCTGGACCTAAACAACTTTAAAACTTTACAAGAATCATTATTAGGATTTATGGGTGAACAAGGTAGGTAAAGGATTATATAGCTTTGAATACCACATTTAGAGCAGAGGAAAATGCTAGGAAGATTAAGGTAAGGTAACTTATTATATATGCACATTCCTCATATAACATGATTATAGGGAAACCCTCTTTCAACGATATAGATGTTGCCATGTCTACATTATATATTTTCATTAAATACCACTCCTAGATGGGTGAGTTGGGATCATCCAAGGGGATCAAGAGATCAATGAGAAGTGTTACATTGCGATTCTGAAGTTGGAAAAAAATTAGAGTCGTGGAAGTAAGGTTCCATATTTTGTTATCTGGATTAAGGTTTCAGATTTCAAAACTCGGACGATATAAAACTAGAAAACAAAACGTGCAATGAACCCTAAGCTCAAAAGTTAAAAATATGAAACCAAATCTAATCAGGATAAAAGAAATACAATATTTCTATTGCATGTATCCTATTGCAAAAAATATCATGTAAAATACAAACCAGAGTGCGTCAGAAAGTGCATCTCCGGATGGACCTTATTTTCTATTGCAAAAAATGTTTTGGTTCTGTAATTTGGACAAATTTTCTATTGTAAAAAATATTTTGGTTCTGCATAACATACTGGTTTTGTATGAACCTATGGTGCATCCAAAGATACATCTCTGAATGCACCATACTTTAATTAGAAATAAACAAACCAGAGGATTTTATGGATGTGCATCTCTGTAAACACCTTTAGTTTGTAACCGAAAGTATTATAAGGATGTTCTAATATCCTGAACCACTCGTTTGTAATGAAATGTAATGTTAAATTTATGTTAACGTTAACAATTATCTATATAATTTTATTTGAATGTTAATTCATGTTGTTTTTCCAACATTCTGCCATTGTTTCTCGTTATTAGTGGTTTTACCTTATATGGCAAACTTCAAAGATGCATTTTGAAAGATTTAAAGCTTGTCGTGACCATGGATTTTAGAAACATTATTATGGGAGTGGATTCTCAACAAGTGGTAAATGAGATTAATTCTAACAACCAGAGAGTAGTATGAGAAGAAATATGATCACTAAAATCAGAGCATTATTACATCTAAGATATTAATGTTAGGATTCAACATATTTACCGGGAAGCCAACATGTGTGCTGATGCGTTAGCCAGAGGTGGAAAATTACCGTTGACTTCTATGTGCATCTTTGAGGAGTGTCCTTTTTTTCTTAATCATATTCTTGCTAGTGATTTGTGTGAAAATTCTATTCCACAATTAATTCCGTTGTAATTTTCTTTTTTTGGCTTAGGCAGTCCCTTCTGTAAAAAAAAATTGTATTAAAGGTGGTTACGGAGATACGTCTCCGGACGCATTCTATTATGCATACAGAGAGATGAATCTCCGAATTAAATTTTAACAAAATAAGGGTGACTCAGCAATTTGGATTGACGAGTGTATAAAAAAATACCTTAAAAATATGTAGTGTTTTTGAATTTTGGCGGTGGTGAAAAAGCACCTCGTGGGGTTTAAAGAGCCATCCTTAAAAAAATGGCGTAAATAGTTGTACACTTAACCCATGGTAAATCGGCCCAATCCATAAGGAAGAGGGTATTAGCGTCTTTTCCAAAGCTAGGGTTGTTTAGTTTATGATTCATAATTTCTCAACTTTGAAGTCTGAGCGTGCCGACTGTGATTACTCGGGAGGAAATCGCAGCGTAACCAACAATGGTAATTTCTCTATCTTCATCGATTCATTGTAGCGTGCTTGTATATCTCTATCGATTTTCAGTTTTATATATGAAATCACAAGGCCTGTATCATTATTCTATTTTGATTTTGAATGTCTGTCGTTTATGATTAGCTTAGATCATTTCGTTTTCATCTGCTATGATTTTTTATGTTTCCAATGATATATTAAAGCTCTATGTTCATATGAATCATGAAGTTGAAGCAATAGAGTTTAGTATATGCTTTGATATGAGTTAGTGATAGAAAAAAGTATGTGATTTAGGGTTTTGATATTAGTTTTCTTTTGTTTTCTGAGTTTGAATTTCTAGGTTATGATTTGAATAATGGTTATTTGTGTAAAATTTTCATGTTATTTGAAATGTAGCCTAAGCAAATCAATGAGATTAAAGACTTCCTCCTCACAGCCCGGAGGAAGGATGCGCGCTCTGTGAAAATTAAGAGAAGCAAAGATGTTGTCAAATTCAAGGTTCGATGCTCCAAGTATCTTTACACCCTTTGCGTGTTTGATACTGAGAAAGCTGATAAGTTGAAGCAGTCACTTCCTCCAGGTTAGTTATTGAGAATTGTTTTTGGACATATTTTAGATCCATGAAGTACAGACACCGGAAACATGACACTGGCCCCAAGTCTGACACTAGTAATAATTTGAAAACAATGAATAAATTAAATGTAATCACAAGTGGAGGTGTTGGTTTTAGACACTGACATGGACACACCTTATTTCTGAGGTTATGATTGGCTTATAATTGTAATAAACATGTTAGCACTGTGATGTTGTAACTCTTTATACTATGAATATATCAAGTAAATAGTAGAATTGCATTATGGCCAAACATGCTAAGAATATTGGTTTCTCTTATAGTTGGGAACAATTTGAGTTTATGTCATCCTACTTATGTTTAAGATTCACTTTTGCAGGTTTGAATGTACAAGACCTGTAATTCTATCCAGCTTAACGTGTTCCGAAGATCAAGTTTTGCTATGGAATAGTGCTTTCATATATTCTTGTCCTTTTGTTTTGTTGTTGATTACTTGCTTATGATTCTTATTATGAATGTTCCAACTCTGTTTTATTGTCTTAATGCAGTTTTCCAATCATTTATTCAATCTATTAATCCTCTAATCATTTATTTATTGCGATTATTCATGAAATTCAATCAGCTTAAAGCTTTTAGGAGTGAAGTTTTAGCCCTGTCAGGCTTCTACCAACAATTTGTCCTTCCACTTGATTACCATTTTTTCTCCTCAATTCAGAGTATAATTCTTCTTTCTCAGCAAAATATTAGCCAACAATTTCTTTCTGGTTTCAAGTCCTATACAGTAATGTTTCTCTAAACTCCGATGGTCATAAAGTTAATTTATCTAATGTGATGCTTTACTTATTTCAAGTGCTAAGTTCTCTACACCAGTGTTTTAAATATCCAGTATTGCATATTGGAATTTTGGCTATCCGACACGAAATTCGATATTGCATTTCGAATTCGCTACGTAGCTATCAATTGTTGATTATTATTATTATTATTATTATTTTTCTAATAATAAAAAATGCAATGTGAAGTGGTGAAGTGATGAGTCGTTGTGTTCTATATATATAGCAGCTAAAGAATTTTTTTATTTATAAATAAAATAATTAATATAATATTTATTCGATAATTTTCTTTTTGAATATGAATCTAAAATAGAGTATCGTGCTTCACATACTCCCCTGTCCCAAAATACTAGTAAAATTAAATACATCATACTAATACTATATTTTTTTATAACAACCAATAATTAAATACACTTTTGTAAAATTGTTAAGCATAGTGCTTTGTTTCCATGTTGAAATATTTGTGGATTGTATTAACACAGATTTTGAATTGCCTTACACGACCCTTCTAGAAAAGTGATGTATTATCGTATGATACGTGACTTTGATGGGAAAACACGAATGGATTTGATTGGTCGCTTTCGTTGGTCGACAATGCCATGTCGTTTTTTGCCAAATAATGAATCATGTGTGATATGTTCACTCCTACAAGATTGTCACGAATTGATTCTTGTTTTTCATGACAAATTATTTGTACCAATTATCACTCCAGGCTCTATTTCAAAAATATATTTTGAACAAATAAAAATATTTCAAAATTATTTGTTGGAGAAATAAATCAAAAATATTTACGTACAACACAACAAGTTTAATATCATATTTCTCTACTTCATATTAACCTCACAAATAGAAACACCAAAAACGTTGGTGAAGAAAATCTTTATTGGTGAGGAACGTTGATATCGTGTGTCTTACTTGGATTCTGCAATTGTTTTATACTAACAGTCCAACTCCAACATTGAGTTGTTGCTTTTAAACAATCATTTGCTGCAAATGAGTATGCCGTGGAAGCTTAAACTTGATACATCATCTTCAACGAACTTTAGAGTAACAAATAACTAAAAGCATCTTCAACGTTTGTTCGGTAAAATATCTATTATAGATTTTACATATTGTTAACAAGTGTTTCCTACCATGCCATATCATATTTATAATAATCTAATGAGAGAAAGAGTATCAACAACACCATTTTGTTAATATAGTCTATCAACAATACTATTTTGTTAAGGAGTATTAGGACAAGAACTCATATGAATAGTATCATCACTAATAAGAAATTCATAGGATTTATTAGATGAATATTTACCACCTAAATCACAATAAAAATATTTTAGGTTGAATTTTAATCATAGTTCGAAAAATATGATAGATATCAAAAAATTCAGAACTATTTTCCATTAGATAGACCCAACAATAACGAGTATAATCATCAATAAAAGAGATATAATATCAAGATCCACATTTGATAAGAATCGGTGATGAACCCCACACGTCAGAATGAATTAGATCAAAAGGTGCATTTGAAGCATAAACACTTTTATTAAATGGCAAAGTAGAAAATTTAACAAATTTATAACCACAACAATTAGAACTATCATTAGTTTTCAACTTTTCTAAAGTTCTAGTAGAAGTCAAATATTTTAATCTAGAGGCAGAAACATGTCCAAGTCGAGAATGCCATAAATAAAAATTAGTAAAAGACGATTTCAAACGAAAAGATGATAAATCAGTAATGGATATTGCGACTGCAATATCTGGAATTTTCAGCTCATTGAAAACATATAATTCCCCATGTCTACGACTCATCCCAATCTTCCTCTCGGGGTGTGAATCCTGCACATAATAAGATGTGGAAGAAAACACAATTGAATAACCAAAATCACACAATTGACTAGCAGAATCAAGACTCAAAGTGAGGTTAGGAATATAATAAACATCAGATGAAAATAAATTAGTTGTGGAGACAGACCCTACACCTGCTACTGGCATATGAGTACCATTAGCAATCAAGACAAACATGTATGATGTAAGATTTAAAGATGCAAAAGACTTATAATCATATTTAAGGTGAGAAAAACACAAGAAGAGGGGTTGAATTATGTTAGCTTTTTCTTTCTTTTCTCTAAGTCTCTTATCAAAATTTGAACACAAAGTCTAGAATCTGATACTTAGTTAAGAGTTTGCAGCAGATAATTTAAGTTATGAGTTAGAGAGAGAGAGAGAGAGAGAGAGAGAGAGAGAGAGGATAAGCATATTTATCATGGTTCCTCCCACAAATCGAGAGTAGTCTACATGATCCTTAAATTTTATCGGTGGCATGCCCTTAATTAAAGGAGTAGTGATCATTAAATCAGTACTAATGTGATTAATAACTACTATTTTATCTTTAACTCTTTCTCTAATGGCTAAATACTTTATGTCGATGTGCTTGCTTCAACTTCCATTTTTATTGTTCTTAGCCATAAAGACAGCTGCTGAATTATCGTAAAAAATCTTCAGAGGTTTAGAAATAGAATCCATGATACTAAGCCCAGAAATAAAACTCTTAAGCCATACACCATGAGAAGTAGCCTCAAAACAGGAGACAAACCCGACTTCCATAGTAGAAGTAGCAACCAAGGTTTGCTTAGTACTTCTCCATGAAATAGCTCCATCAGCCATCATAAAAATATATCCTGATGTTGATTTGCGAGAATCAACACAACCAGTAAAGTCGGAGTCTGAATAGCCAATCACATGAAGATTGTCCGTCTGCCTATATATTACCATGTAATCTTTTGTTCCTTTAAGATATCTCAACGCTTTCTTTGCAGCTTTCCAGTGATCCATACCTGGATTACTCTGATATCTTCCTAAGATTCCAACAGCAAATGCAATGTCGGGCCTTGTGCATACTTGAGCATACATAAGACTTCCAACAACAGAAGCATATGGAATGTTCTTCATTTGTTCCCGCTCAAAATCATTCTTAGGGCATTGATTCAAATTAAATATATCGCCCTTGACAATGGGTGCAACACTTGGTGAATAATCTTTCGTTCTAAATCTCTCTAACACTTTATTGATGTAGGTTTCTTATGATATACCCGAAATTCCTCAAAGTCTATCTCTGTGGATCTTAATTCCAATGACATAAGATGCCTCACCCATATCCTTCATATCAAAGTTTTTAGAGAGGAATTGTTTCACCTCATGTAGAAAACCTTTATCATTGGTTGCAAGTAGTATGTCATCCACATACAAAATGAGAAAACAAATTTTACTCCCACTGACCTTCTGGTATATACATTGATCCATGGGGTTTTCAATAAACCCAAATGAGGATATCGTTTCATGGAATTTAAGATACCTTTGACGAGAGGATTATTTTAACCCATATATGGATCTCTTAAGCTTGCAAACCAAATGCTCACCACTATTAGAAGAGAAACCTTCAGGTTGTTTCATATAAACCTCCTCCTCTAAATCACCATTAAGAAAGGCTGTTTTCACACCCATTTGATGCAACTCAAGGTCAAAATGTGCAACTAATTCCAAGATGACACGAAGAGAATCTTTCTTTGATACAGGAGAAAAAGTATCAGTGTAATCGATTCCCGCCTTTTGAGTAAATCTCTTAGCAACGAGTCTGGCCTTGTATCTCTCAATGTTGCCTAATGAATCTTTCTTGGTTTTAAAGACCCATTTACAACCAATGGCCTTTGCCCCATTAGGTAACTCTACAAGATCCCATACGTCGTTATTTCTCATGGAATTCATTTCATCATTCATGGCATCATACCACAAATTTGACTCTTTGCAACTCATGGCTTGTCTAAAGCTCTCAGGATCATTCTCAGCTCCAACATTATAGTCAGATTCTTATAGATACACAATGTAATCATTAGGAATAGCTGATTTTCTTGTCCTAGTAGATCTTCTTAATGTTTGATTAACATTTTCTTGTGGATCTTGTTGTTCAACTAATTGTTCATCATCTTGATGACCAACTTGATTTACTGGATCATCAGTAGCTTGTGGAGTCTCGATGATTGGTTGATCAACATCCATTTGAACTTGAGGGATGTTGTAAATAGTAACCAATCTATTACTTGAAGTGGAAGGTTCATACTCTATATGATCATGCACATAAATTGAATTTTTGATTTGATCGCTCCCACTAGTCAAATGATTTTCAAGAAACTTTGCATTTCTTGACTCCACAATCCTAGTTGTATGAGATGGACAATAAAATCCATAACCTTTAGACCTTTTGGCATATCCAATGAAATACCCACTAATGGTCCTCAGATCTAGTTTCTTTTCTTGTGGGTTATAAATCCTCACCTCAGACGGACATCCCCAAACGCGCATATGTCGTAAACTCGGCTTCCATCCTTTAAATAACTCAAATGGTGTCTTTGGGACAGACTTGGATGGAACCCGATTTAGAATATACACATCCGTATTTAGTGCTTCATTCCACAATGATTTAGGAAGATTAGAGTTGCTAAGCATACTCCGCACCATGTTCAATAATGTTCGGTTTCTTCTTTCTGCAACACCATTTTGGTTCGGAGAACCGGGCATGGTGTATTGGGCAACAATCCCATGTTCTTGAAGAAACTTAGCAAATGGACCAGGTGCTTGTCCACTCTCAGTGTATATACCATAGTATTCACCACCCCGATCTGATCTCACTATCTTTATTTGTTTTCCACACTGGTTCTCAACTTCATCCTTAAAGACTTTGAAGGCATCCAATGCTTCATATTTATTTCTAAGCAAATAAATATTCATATATCGTGAGTAATCATCTATGAAAGTGATGAAATATTTCTGACCATGTGCATCCATATCAGGACATCATATATTTGTATGAATTATTTCTAATATACTTGAACTTCTATTGCCACCTTTCTTAGACATGCTGGTCTGTTTTCCCTTAATGCAGTCGACACAAGTTTCAAAGTCAGCAAAATCTAGAGTATTAAGTACCCCATCTTTTACTAACCTTTTAATTCTCTCTATGGAGATATGTCTTAATCTCTGATGCCATAATATAGAAGAATTCTCATTAATATTACACCGCTTAGTGCAAGTTTGAACATGCATTGAACTATAAATGGATTCGATTTGTAAATTAATACGATAAATACCATCATACAATATACCATTCCCAACACATTCCGAATTATAAAATAATTCAAACAAGGTGTCTTTAAAATTAAAGGAATATCTAAAAGGTACAAGTCTAGAAACTGAAATCAAGTTTCGTGAGAAACTTGGTACATAAAAGGTCCTTTCTAATTTCAAAATAAAAACATTATTCAAAATTAAATTGCAAGTTCCAATAGCTTCCACATGTGAGCCCATCCTGCTTCCTGATAGGACAATCCGCTCACTTCCCACTGGCTTCCTTAGATTTTGCATACCCTGTAAGGAATTTGTTATATGGATTGTTGATCCAGAATCAATCCACCAGGTGTTAATATTAACATCGGTCATATTAGATTCATAACAAACAAATGGGAATAAATTACCTTTCTTCTCAAGTCATTCTTTGAATACAGGGCATTCCTTCTTCATGTGTCCTCCCTTTTTACAGAAGTAACACTTTGCTTCTTTCTTGATATCACCTTGCGGTGGTATTTTGAATTTCCCTTTCTAATTGGCTTGTGACTTGTCAGTTTTGAAAGCTTTGCTCTTCCCGCGAGTGCTTGTCAGCAATGCACTCTCACTCTGTTCCATTACAAGCCTTTCTTCTTCCTGAACACACATGGTCATTAATTCATTGATTGACCATTTGTCTTTATGTGTATTTTAGGAGATCTTGAAAGGCCCATACTCAAACGGAAGAGAGTTCAGAATATAGTGCACCAGGAAGGAGTCAGACATATCAACCTCAAGTTTCTTAAGTTGAGCTGAAATGTTACGCATTTTCGTTATGTGTTCACGCACACCTTTCACACTCGTGAGTCGGTAGGAGGAAAATTTTATAATTAATGTGCTTGCCAAAGCCTTTTTAGAAGTGACGAACTGATCGTCAATGGCTTTCAGCAAATCACAGACATTCTCATGCTGATCGACAGAATCACGTATTCCACCCGTGACCTTAGTCTTAATGAACATCACACTGAGCCGGTTGGATATTTCCCACCGCTCATACTGTGCGATTGCAGTTGGAGTACTTTCATCTGTAATTGCAGGTGGTTCGTCTTTCCTAATAGCATAATCTATGTCCATCCATCCCAGATGGAGGAGAATTCTTTCCTTCCACACCTTATAGTTATCTCCTCTGAGCTCGGGAATATCACATCGGATATCAGAAAAATTAGCAGGTTGAGAAGCTAAAAAGATAAACAAAATTGATGTCAAAATTTGAGGCATAAATATTATCCAAGTTGTATGTATTATCAATATAAACATACAATAAAATAAATCTTGCAACATAAAAATTACGTGTGGGCTAAATTTTAATGTAATAAGATTTTAAAAAAAAATTGCGATAGTTTTTTCAAACCTCACACTTTACGTGCATGATATAATTTTGTTTTTCTATCCAAAATTAATACTTTATGATAAAACTATCAAATTATGTACCAATTCATAATTCCTGTGAGCAAGTTATAAAAATATTTTGACATTTTATCCCAATTAATCATACAAATATAATAAAAATTCGTGTAGGATAAAATTCATTATACCACGTATAATTAATTACAATTTTATGTCTAATAATTTATGTGATCTCAAAACTTTAAAAAATTAATCTCAATTAATTTAAGGATGATGTGGCTAATCCAAATTAATCAAAATTGTAACGATCACTAGACATAGTAATTCAATTATATGAGAGAACAAAATTAAATAAATAAGATCTCTTATACAATTGTTTAACAAAATAATAACATTATAAATCAATTTTAACTTATGCACAAATTTAATTCAAAGATTAAATAATAAGACATAATGATCAGTAAAAATGAAATCATATAGATATGAACAAAATCAAAATACATGTTTAACAAAGCAACCCAACAGTAACATTCATGAATGTAATGGATCAGGACTTGAATATAGATGGTGTATTTCTTAATTAGAATAACAAAAGATCAACAAGATCAATATAGATGGTGTATTTCTTTTGCGATGAGAGAAACCAAAGACTATTTATAGGCTTGATTCAACCATCAAGAATTTAAAGCCATTAAAACTCATTACCACCTAATTAA
This sequence comes from Lathyrus oleraceus, assembly GCF_024323335.1. Taxonomy (NCBI): domain Eukaryota; kingdom Viridiplantae; phylum Streptophyta; class Magnoliopsida; order Fabales; family Fabaceae; genus Lathyrus; species Lathyrus oleraceus. The sequence goes on from NC_066585.1 coordinate 457,543,607, forward strand.
ATGATCATACCAATTTACAATAAAACCAAAATAAATCATACCCTTTTCAGAACCAAAATGCCAAAACTATGGACCACATTAAAATTGTTTTTTTATTATTAATAATTATGTGGCCAGAAACAAAGCACGACTGATAGCACAAGGTTATAGTCAACAAGAAGGTATTGACTACAACGAAACCTTTGCACCAGTCGCCAAGTTAGAATCTATTCGCTTACTTGTTTTTTTTGCTGTAAATTATTCCATCGAACTATATCAGATGGATGTCAAGAGTGCATTTATGAATGGATATATCTCTGAAGAAATGTATGTTCATCAGCCTCCTGGTTTTAAAAACTCAAAATGTTCAGAACATGTTTTTAAACTGAAAAAATCTATGTACGGTCTAAAACAAGCTCTTAGAGCTTGGTATGAAAGACTAAGTGCATTTCTTCTGGAAAATGATTTTATCAAAGGCAAAGTTGATTTTACACTATTTTGTAAAAATATCATAAATGACCTCATGATCTATCAAATATATGTTGATGACATAATTTTTGGTTCTGCTAATCCTTCTGTTTGTCAAGAATTTTCTGAGCTAATGCAGGCTGAATTTAAAATGAGTCTGATGCAAGAACTAAAGTTCTTTCTGAGAATACAAATCAATCAAAAATCAGATGTAACGTATATTTGTCAAAGCAAATACAAAAAAGACATTTTGAAGAAGTTTGAAATGTCAGATAGCTAACCAACAAAGACTCCCATGCACCCCACATGCATTCTGGAGAAAGAAGAGGTAAGTCAAAAGGTTTGTCAGAAACTCTAATGATAGGTTCTCTTCTCTATCTGACTGCGCTCGTCCAGATATTCTATTCAACATTTGTCTCTGTGCCAGATTCCAGTCAGACCCAAGGGAAACTCACTTAACAATTGTTAAGAGAATCCTAAGGTATCTGAAAGAAACACCTAACCTTGGCCTGATGTATGGAAAAACATCAGAGTATAGGCTTATCGACGAATGTCTTTTGAAGTGTGTAATACTCCTGCAACATTTCATATTCGATAAAGATTGCTTAAAAGCATTTGAACATCTGGAAAATGCTCTTATTACCGCACCCATTATGTAACCACCTGATCGGAGTAAGCCATTTGAAATAATGTGTGACGCTAGTGATTATGTCGTTGGCGTTGTCTTAGGACAAAGAAAAGATAAAAAGCCTTATGCGATTTACTATGCAAGTAGAACCTTAGACAACGCACGGATGAACTACGCCACCACGGAAAAGGAACTCCTGGACGTTGTGTTCGCTTTGGACAAATTTTATTCCTACTTAGTAGGAGCAAAAATAATTGTCTATACCGACCACGTCGCAATTAGGTATTTGTTAAGTCAGAAGGATGCTAAACCAAGACTTTTAAGATGGATTCTTCTGTTACAAGAATTCGATTTAGAGATCAAGGATAAGAAAGGCACTGAAAACGTGGTAGCAGGTCATCTCTCTAGGATTGAGGACCTAAAACCCGAACAAGTGGCCATCAATGACGATTTCCCCTATGATCGACTTGTAGCCCAGTTAGAAAGTGAAAGAAAAATAGTCGAATGTTCTTTGATGTATAATGACATATAAAATGATGAAGTTGTGGAATCAATTTGTACCAAAACCATGATGCCATGGTGCTGATTTTGTCAACTACTTAGTAGTTGTAGTACTTCCACCAGACTTAACTGACTAGCAAAAGAAAAAATTCTTCCATGATCTTAAACATTACTATTGGGATGAACCCTTAATCTTCAAGAGGGGAGTCGATGGTATTTTCTATTGATGTGTCCTTGAATCGGAAGTAAATGATATCATATTTAATTGCCAGTCTGCATCCTGTGGAAGGCATGCAAGCACCTCAAAGACTTGTGTGAAGATCTTACAATCTGGTCTCTTTTGGCCTAACCTTTGGAAAGATGTCCACATCGCGGTTACAAATTATGACCGGTGCCAACGCACTAGCAATATCTCTAGACGCGATGAGATACCACTGAAAGGTATCTTAGAAGTATAAGTCTTTGATGTTTGGGGTATAGATTTCATGGGACCTTTTCCATCTTCTTTTGGTAATAAGTACATACTTGTTGCAGTTGATTACGTATCGAAATGGATCGAGGCAGTAGCCTCAGCTACTAATGATGCACGAGTAGTCATAAAGATTTTCAAGAATGTAATTTTTCCTAGATTCGGTGTACCAAGGATTGTCATTAGCGACGGTGGCTCCCATTTCATTTCAAACATCTTTGAAAGATTGTTGTGCAAATATGGAGTCCGACACCGAGTAGCAACGCCTTACCACCCTCAAATAAGAGGGAAGTTGAGGTTTCCGATAGAGAAATTAAGCAAATATTAGAGAAAACCATTGCATCTTCTAGCAAAGATTGGTATGCAAAACTTCATCAAGCTCTATGGGCTTATAGGACAACTTATAAAACTCCGATAAGAACCACTCCATTTAAACTAGTTTATGGTAAATCATGTCACCTGTTTGTAGAACTTGGGCATAAAGCTTATTGGGCCGTTAAGATCCTAAACATGAATTACACAGTCGCAGGAGAGAAAAGAATCTTAGATATCCATGAACTAGAAGACCTTAGATATATGCCTATGAAAATGCCCAAATTTACAAGGAAAGAACCAAACAGTGGCATGATAAACGAATAACAAGGCGAGAATTCAACGAGGGTGACATAGTTCTTCTCTTTAATTCTCGACTTAAATCATTTCTAGGCAAACTTCGTTCTAGATGGTCTGGCCCTTTTGAGGTCATAAGAGTTTTCCGAAGTGGAGCAGTAGAAATAAAGGTAAGTCCAATCAGACATTCGTCGTAAACGGGCAGCAACCTAAGCATTACCAAAGCGTAGAAAACAAGGATTTCTGCATGAGTTGCAAATTATAAGAGTTGCCCGCTCTTTCGAAAGAATAGCCCCATTCTGAAGTAATATCGAGCTCCCGATAGTAAACGAAGCGCTAAGTGGGAGGAAACCCATGATCTTAAGTTTTTATTCTTTTAGACGTCGTGATGGCTAGTATTGTTGGTTGTACCGTTGTTTCCCTGCTTTCTAGTTTAGAATATTCCTACATACATTAGGCTTACCTATGAGTTTCTAAGTTCTTTTAGATATGCCACCCCCGTAGGAGGATCACGCACCACATGCACTGTTTATTTTAGAATGTTCAATAAAGACTACACCTTTAGCCAATACCATATGGCCAATATATTTTCATTCCCTCATGGAGATGAATACACTTACCAAGCCCCTCTAGAGAGCGAATGGGAATCCAATGCTCTTGAATTTTGGCGACAACTAACATAAAAAACCACCACTGACTGGGAAGGTCTTAAAGCCACTACTATATAGAACCCAACCATTAGGCACTTGCACCGCATTTTGGCCAACACTATCTTTGGTCGGGAAAACACTGGGAACGTAAATTCTATGGATCTTTTCCTTATTTACTGTGCACTATCTGTGACAAAAGTTAACCAAACACCTTTCTTATTAGCACACCTTCAGTCTATTAGTGTTAGGATAGGAGGTCCTATTTGTGTTGGAGGGTTGATCACATCTATAGCCCCTGCGTTAGACTTAAGCACAAAGTTTTCTACACTTGAGCCATTAGAGACTCCTTTTGCAGATCTTGATTATTGTCGTAGCATGCGCCTTATTAAGAATAAACGTGATGGAAAGTATTATCTGATGATTAGTAACAGAGAGGTAAAAGGAGTTAGTTTTCCTTACGTTTCATGCATTAACATGCGATTGAGAGCTAACTGGATTTTGGATGCTAATGCCCCTGACCCTACTGATATTGTCAGGCCTGATCGCATGGATCAAGATGCTCCCCATACTGGAATCCATGCACACACCACACATGCTTTTCCTAACTCTTTTGTAGGTACCTCATCCGGATATCAACTCCGTGAGGAGTACGACTACACCGCCATGAGGACAACTCTTGATGACATACTGAGTGAGCTTAGACATCAGAACAATATCGATGCGGACCGTGACATGCTACTTAGGAGTATACAGAGGCAACATGAAGAGACGAGGGTCACCATAGATCAGATCAGAGAGACTCAACTTGACTTTGTCGAGAGGACCGAGTCAACATGGGTGACCTCACCGAGCAGATGAACAGAGTGCGCATGAAAGTATCAAACATGCGGGAGTATATGCAGCATGTACCTCACCCTATGTATGATAGAGGCGGTATTGGATGTCACAGAGGCTACGACCGACATCACTGAGCCACCTACCAGGTTTTATCTACTCCTTTTTCCGCCTTGCACTGAAACATTTGGGGACAATGTTTGGTTCAAGTGTGGGGGAGGAGCTTTCCCGCTTTATTTATATATTTTTTTACTATTTTTCTAGTTAGTTTCTTTTAGTTTAGTTGTTTTTCTTTGTTGTTTGTGTGTTTGATCGAGTCTTACATGTGTTATTGAGTCATATTGCATGATATTCTTTTCTCTTGTTGAAAAAATTCCCTTAGATTTGACCCTTAATAAAAAAAATTGTTCTGATTCAATGGCATGACATCTCAAGAGTATAGGTTGTTTCTCATTCTTAGGCTTTGTTAAATAGACTTGGGAAAGTTTCAATAATATCGGTACCGTCCTAACACCCTAAACTCCCTAAGTGTGCGACATCGATTGGAATAACTATTATGCCAAGACCTTAGATTCTAAGTTTTTGAAGTAGCCTCTTAAGTAGTTTATTTAAGCAATCAACACCATCTTAAGCACATATTGAGTAAGGGAGCCGATTCAAATAAGTGTATTTTCTCAGGCTAAAAGCGAGAATATTTTTTTATGATAACATATGTCCCTTCTAAGTTAGGTGATCCTCACCCGATCATTTAGCATAACGGTACAAACTCTTAAATTTTCAGTTGATGCTTAAGCAAACTTGCTAAGTAAGTGAGAAAATAATAAATAATAATAAGAAATATTAAAGACGAGACCATAGTCACTAACAAGTTCGCCTACAATGAATTTGTACGGATAACAGGCTTAATATGATTGCACTAGAATGAAAGAGAGGTGAAAAAGAACAAAGAGTGTAGGTCAAGTTATAATGACATGATTCAGATTAGTTTTGCATAATGGGAGTTTTTGTCTGTGTAATGCAAATATGTGTCATTACGGTATCCTTATTGTCGATATCTAATACCTGTCTATTTAGCACTAGCCTATTAGCCTCTTACTTTTTAGAGTTTTGTCGTGCCTATGTCTCAGACACATTACTTAATTGTTTCTCTTTTACGTTGGGTGATTGCTTGAGGACAAGCAACGGTCTAAGTGTGGGGGGGTTTGATAACGAGAAATAGTATCATCTTTTTAGGCTTATGCCGCATGCTATTCGTATTTATTTCAATATGTTTTATCACCTTTTAGTTCATTTTTATTCATTTTGCAGTTGTCAGCTAGTTTCAGTGCAGATTCGAAAGCAAATCGGAAAAGGAGTAAAAGAGCAGCAAAAGAGCAGCAAAAGAGCAAGATTTTGCTCATTATGCCCCAATGGCGTTCGTCGTGTGTATGTGACGTTTGCCATTGGCCTTTCCTGCCACTTCATTTAATGACCAAGGCAATGGCGTTCACCATTGCCCTAATGGCGTTTGCCATTATTGTACAAACAACGGTTCTGCGATAGTGGACGATTTTGTGCATTTTTCTCCAACTTCTTTTCCCTCCACTTTGCTTGCATGATCATGGGAAGTTACATGGATGGAGATCTCTATAAATAGGACTCTTAGGGGGTGTTTCAGGGCATCTAAGTTATGCAGAAGCTCTGTCGAATTTGCTTCATAGTCTTAGGCATAAATTTACCTATAAAAGTGACAATAACTCACATAGAGGGATTGTCACACCTGATTTCCTTTTATTTTCATTATACTCATGGATCAAGAACAAGCTTGCCGAAACTTTCAATTCAATTCAAGTTTCCATTTTCTTTAATTTTAGGTTTTTACTACTTTATTGTTTATACTTGTTATTGTCGTTACTATATTATATGATATGTTAGTTCTAAGTATAATTGCTTTGATCATGTTATTTCTAATTATAATTATGCCTTGCTAATTTTGTCTGAGTCTGGCGTATGAGGACCGTCGTTATCGACGAGACTCGGTAGAAACAATAGGCACGACATTATGATTAAATTATGTTTTGGTTTTAGTTTCCAATTGTATTTTTAATTGTTTTGACACTAGAGTGAAGAACAAACTAAGGTTCTAGCCGATAGCGCGAGAGTGTGAGGAAGGAATCGGATAGTGAAAACTAGGCATCGATCCTAAAAATAGAGAGAGCACTTTAGGTATCGTTTAAGATCTCATTGGTTTTCAAAATATGCTTTCTAATTAAAACGGGCGAGCGAGAGCAAAATCCTGTGGTTAGGAGGTGTGGTTTTAGTCAATAGCAAAAGAGTGTGAGGCAGACTCTTTAAATCAAAATTTTATACGGAACTTAGTCTAATCATAATCAGCACCCGAATTCTACAAAGTCCTTTAGGAACACGGAATCCATATTTCGGCCTCGTTTTATAATTATTTTCAAACCTTTATCAATTGGCATTTGTATTTCCGTTCGTATCCTTTTAACCTTTAGCCTTAGCTTTGCATTGCAATGATAGATAACATTAGTTTAATTATTAGTCTCTATGGGTTCAACAGTCTGTTAAAACTACCCGATAAAGTGTATACTCGCAGTTATTATCCAACAGACACGCCCGTCGCGATCAATACTACATTAGAGACTTCTTCAGTGTCTTTCTTATGATAATCTGCGACGTAGTTGGTGAAAGTGGCTCGATTACCATCGAAGCAATAATGTCTTCAACCATGAATTTAGGGTCATAAGTTTCCCCTATTGGTCGAAGACCGGTGATTGTGACTACATTGAATAGTGTTGGGGTCATCATCCCACAAGGAAGGTGAAAAGTGTTGTGAGTACTTTCCCAAAAATATAAGGAAGCTATTAACATAGTTTGGCTATATCCAGGACCAACCTTCGACAGTTGAATCATGTCAAAGATTCCCATATCCTTCCAGAATTGGGTTTTATTTTTCTCTACTTTGGCTAGCCAAGTTAGGTAGTCTTTTAAACAAAGGGTAAGAGCTAAATACCCTAAATTTATTCATATAGTCTAAGTTTATAGGATTTTCTGTAGGCTCATTCGAAGACGTGGTTTATTTCTCTGTAACCTCAGTATTAACCCTAGTTTTTTTCTTGCTAGCTATGGGTTTTTTACGTTGATATGTTGGAAAAAATTCTTTAAGTTTTGCAGGATTAACCATTACATCTGGTAAAGGACCTAAAATTGCATGTTTTTTACCGGAGATAGAAATGGGGATTAATACCTGAGATTGGTAAATACGGCGTTTTTCCTCTTCAAGAGGAGGTTATGGGATATATTGTTGGTTTCCCATTATTGTTGGGCCAAGAATCTTGTGAACTAGAGCAAGAGCTGATTGTTTCTTGGAGTCTTTGGAGCTTTTTGCTGTTGACACCATTGATGGAGATTTGTTGAAGAAAATATGGGTTTGAAATAGAGAGAAATGAAGAGTTTTTTCTTACTTGGGAGTGTGAGAAATTCAGAAGAGTGAAAGAATGGAAAAGAAGTTAAAAGGGATTATTTATAGCAGAGTGAAGAGAAAACGTTTCACTTCAAGCATTAATGGTTGATGATGATCATGGGACACGTGTTCGACTAAATGAAGATTGAATGAATGGTAGCAGTTTGCGTGGCCCATGATCTCCTAGGAAATATGAGCGTGATAATTAAAGTGGATTGTGTGCATGTCTTGATGAGACGTTTTGAGAAAAATGGTCATGGTAACCATGACGTCATAGCAGTAAAATATGTTGTTGCATCGAAATGTTCTCACAAAATGCCTTTTTCTTCATTAAGTCGAAAACGACATTTTAGGGGGGCAATTTATTAGATGGAATTTTGACGCTAAGGAAATGTTTGAAGATGGACTAGAAAGGCCAAGGGAAATATTCTGAAAAGAATACATGAAAATGATTCTTTCAACAAAAGGAGTTTTAGTCGAGGGAACCTCTTGCGTAGAGGGAAATGCTGGTTTGGGACTTAGGAATATTTTTAGGTTCAAACTGCAATTTGACAGAGGCATTTCGATTGGAGTTGTGTTCAACGGAGCGTGAATCCAAATAACGCTCATAACTATTTTTTGGCCTTATCTGATTCTTTAGGAAAACACATGGAAAGCTATGGATAATGAAGTGCATGCAGACGAAAACGTGTCATCTTTTGGAGAAGAGACCGTTTGTTACAATTATTTCTAATTAGTATAAATAAGAGTCTTAGTGTTTAGGATTCATGGTGTTCCATCTTGTACAAAACTCACAAATTTACTCTAAGTAACTGTGTATTAAGAAACGAGTTGCTAAGAATGTACGTGTGGTCACCATACTTTTGTATTTTCATAAAATCATTTACATTTTCGCTATTTATCTTCATTACAAGTTTAATTTGAAGCATTCTTTACATTGTACCTTTACATTTTTGCATTTATTCTTAAACTGCGAAAGTTGTTTCAAACCAAGAACATTGTCGAAATGTTCATCTTTTACAAAACTTAGATTAACAAGAGCACATGTCATATGATCAATCTAGTCGATCCTGTGAGTAACCAAAGTGTTTTTGAATTTTGGAAGACTATTGCTTGTTTACCAAATTTGACGGTAAATAAGTGGCTAGTGTGAAGGTCTTATGGAAGGTCCACGGTATTTGACAAGTTTGTCATTGTTTCTCCCTAATGGATAGGGTGGTTGCCGCCAACAGTGTTGTCGTAATTAAGTTCGGTGTCCATGTTGTCGTAGTGGGGCCGTTGTGGGTGGGTTGTTTGTGGACGACATGGTTGCCCGAATTGGGACATTGAATCATTTTGGAAACAAAGCAATGGTCCATGTGGTGTAAGAAAGTCAAACAATGGTTGGGTGTTGTGGCGGTGGGATATTTAGGTGTTCTTTGGTGGGGGGGCTATGGTGGGATGAGGTGGAATCGTATGAATCATCGGAGTTATAGACAGATGTGGTGGCTGTGTATGATTGTTGGTGGTAAGGGTTTGGTTCCTGGTTTTGAGTTTAGGTGTGCGATACGAATTGGTTGCGAGGTTGGGTGTTTGGTGGTTGGGTGTATATGGTATGATGATGGTGTGATGTTAGTCGTTGGGTTTGGGTAGGTTGACATTGTTCTTGAGTTTGATAATGGTGTGAGGTTGGTTGTTGGGAGGGTATTTATTGTTGGACATGTGACGACGAAGCTCGTTGGCGTGGATAAATCAAATACCTTGGCTCAAACACAAACCGTGGCATTGTAACCGACCTAAACCAAGCCATATAATATTGAGTTGGTCTAGCACCATGTATGATTGGTTCGTTTAAGATGTGCTGACGTCGATTCCTCCAATGACGACACATATCTTTAGCGAAGTCTCTCAAATCGGAATAATCCCATTGACCATCGATTCTTTGTTGATGTCAATCTTCCAAACACATCAGAGGTTCTTGAATTTGTTGTTGCATGTCGAACTGCAGTTTCACACGGTCACTCTGGTGCATCTCCATAATAGTGAACCAGATGATTGATGTTTTTGTTGTCCAAATTACATTGTCATCGTTGTTAACCTAATGGTCAAGACCTAGATACGACCTCTAGATAAACTGTATAAGAAATTGACTTGATTAGAGGATATTTCATTGGAGAAGTGGACTAGGGCATACGACAACGGTCAATGATGGGGCCACATGACAACAAATATCGTGGAATCAATAAAATCTGTCTTCAAAGGCATTTGAAACCTACCAATAACCGCTTTAGTGCGAGCAACCTATTTAGGCTATGAGCGCTTTTTGAGATCAGACGTTCCAAATGGAGTTCAGTGTTACAATCTGGGCAGTTGTTCAGTGATGCTTCAATGAAACTCATTAAAGAGGAAGCTCCCAAAGCTAACACACATGTCGTCATAGTGTTTGACCGTACTAAAGGTTGGTACAATGTTGTTAAGTTAATGGATCACAATGAAGGCATGTCGAAGGGACACTATCGAGTGGAACTAGATAGAGGTTGGTGCGAATGCGGAAATTTCCAAGTCTTTCGTATGCCCTGCTCCCATGTCACAGTGGCATGTTCAAAGGTTTGACATGATCTTTCAAACTTACTATCCTCCATTTACGATGTCATAAACCTATACAATGTTTACAAAATTAGCTTTTCGGTGGTAGCAAAAGAGGATTATTGGCTTGCATATCAAGGGGGCATACTCTGACACAATGAAATAATGCGAAGAAAGAAAAAGGATCGCCCAAACGACATCCGTATTCGAACCGAAATGGATACAACAAACAAAATGGTGAAATTATGTAGTTCATGTCGCAAACCCAGTCATAATCGTACAAAATATCCCAGTGTTGGACCAAACACAATAACATAATTTTAATTGTAACCCTTTTGCTTTAGATTAAAAACAACATTCATTTCATAAATATCATAAGATTCAGTTACAATAACTTGAAAACAACGATTAAACAATAATTTAAATAATAATTAAACAATAATTAAACAACAACACAAACAACTACAACAATTAAATAACATCACAAACAAATACAACAAATAAACAACATAACTATGCGATTACAATCATCAAAATAATTTTGTGAGAACTATACATCATCATGTGAATATCTTTGTCAGTTTTATTCACCCAGAAACGAACTTCTCCATTTTGGTTGAATGTGGTATCAAATCTTTGAATTCTTTTGATCTTTTCATCCTCTGCAATTTCTCTATCTAACCAACGGTTCAAGGTCCTGTTAAGATGTTCGAACATATCTATATTCCAAAGTCGAATCTTCATCGGAGACTGCATTGCCAAAAAAATTAAATCGATATTTCTCTTGTGAATATAAGAACACATATATGAAGACATTTTAAAGAAAAATGGAAGGAGATAGTAAAAAGATGTGTGAAAAATATCAGAGGATGATGTTGTATTTATAGACGTGCAAATGAGCAGTAGCCACGTGCATTAGCGCATCCACTGAGTGGATTATGCATGCGTCATGCAATGCATAAGACATACATGCGTCACTCCTAGTGACGAAATAGACATGCATGTGCCATTACAAATGACACATTTGTTCAATTGAATCATTTCAGACGTCAATGCAAATAGCATATTGATTCATACTTTTTTGAAAAAGTGATTATATTAGTAAATAATAATATTTTAAAATAGTAGTTATTTTAATATTATTTTTTAAAAATATAATTATTTAAAAGAAAATTGAATAACCTATCTTTATTAAAATATAAATTTAATTGATATACACTGACCGTGTAAAATTTTTTTACACTATCATTTAATCACAATCATTGATATATTTGAAAGATTTAACTTTTATTTTAAACATTTAAAAAATAATACAAACGAATGATTGTGATGCAATGACAATGTAAATTTTTTACACGAACAGTGTATAATAATTAATCTCTTAAAATATAATAGTTCAACTATACAGTAATAATAATTTTAGAGAAATGATATTAAGATCTTTTAGGTGTCATATTTTTATACAGTTTGATATACGGTACCTTTTTTTATTTATTATTTTCACTCTCCTTCTATTACATCAGTTAATTATAAATAATATATCTTTATAATGTATTTAAGTATTCAAATAACATCACTCATAATCTTAGGTAAAAAATTCAATATTGCCTTTACCCAAGTTACTATTTTATTGTTAGAATAAAATCATGATTATCAACTTTTATTAAAAAACTAATCCATGCTATATAGTACACAATTTATTTTATTAATGATTGAGGTATTTGATCTTAAATATAAATAAAGTAATGCGACTTTTTTATTCCAACCGACACACCACTACCCTGCACCATTACCCTGCACATGCATGCACCTTTTCCATTCATTCATTCACACCTATCTAGATCATTAAAAAAAAACACAATTTCTTTTAATAAATCCCCACCTCATAATCCAAAACAAAATAAAAACATCATTAAAAAAATCCAATAATTACTAAACTCTGCACATATTCTCCTTCAGTATTTGCCATACCCTTTTTGATTCAATTTCTTTTCTGATCTTCATTCTCTATACTAAGCTCTCCTATTTTCTGTATGTTTCAGGAATGAGTGTGGGACAGGTTTCAGGTTCCACATTTTTGTACCAAATTTAAGTGCATGTGTGTTTAGATGTGTTTTTCAGACACTGACAGCTCTTTTCTTATCAATCATACAATAAGATTAATGCTGCCAGTTATGCCTTACCAATTTTCTTTCATAAACAAATCACATGTTTTCACCTCATTTTTACTTCTTGTGCAAATCAGATATAACACAGACGCTAATAGGTATCATACACCAGACACGCCATATTAGTGATACATCTCAGATACCAGACACGCCGTCATATTAGTGATACATGTCAGACTCAGACACTGTGATAGATGGATTAAAAGTCTTGTAATGATTGAAGTAGAAGAAACACCAACCTCAAAATCAATTTCAAAGGAGAATAACTTTTCCATTTTATAGGCTTCACATAATTGTCAATGGATCCATGATTATTATACTCTAGCTTGTGTTTTTAGAATGGTGAGAAGATTCTCTTTCTCATGTCATACTTGTACTACAACCCACTAATACAAAAACCATACTATAAAATTAAATCTCTTCATTCTCTTGCTTCAGAAATTATTTTTTATACTCATTCTTGTCTTATTATTAACTGTTCTTGTTAGCTACCAAATTTTACAATTTTTTTTCTTTCATAATTTTGATCTCTTTCTATAGACAACACATTTATTTCTTCAATTCAGATTTGGTATTCCATCAGTTTCTAGGAAAAGAACTTAACTTTTCCATTTTTCTTTCTTCAACTGGGTCTTGACTCTTGAAGGAAAAGCTATAAAAAAAAATCATTTTTTTTTTCAATCTTGGAAATCCCATTTGAGTATTAGAAGAGTAATGCATATTGAATCTACCAAAAGAACAAAAAATGGCAAATCTAGTTCCTGGGGTGCTTCTGAAGTTAATGCAGCATATGAACACAGACATAAAAGTTGGTGGTGAACATAGATCATCCCTTTTACAAGTTGTGAGTATTGTTCCAGCATTGGCAGGTGGAGATTTGTTTACAAATCAAGGCTTTTATGTTAAGGTTTCTGATTCATCACATGCTACTTATGTTTCTCTTCCTGATGAACAGGATGATCTAATCCTTAGTGATAAGATTCAATTAGGACAGTTTGTTTTTGTTGATCGGTTAGAAGCCGCTTCGCCTGTTCCGATTCTTCGTGGTGTTAGGCCTGTTCCTGGTAGACATGCTTGTGTTGGGAATCCTGAAGATATTGTTGCAACTAATTCACTTGGTTTTCTTAGCAATGGTGCTGAGGTTGAGGTTGAGGTTGAGGTTAAGGTTAAGAAGAATGGTGTTTGTTCAAAGTCCCCAATGAAAGTTTTGGCGAATCATCAAGAACAGTTAGATAAGAAATCAATGGTTTTTGGTAGATGTAAAACTCAGACACCAAAAGATTCTGTTGTTGATTTTGTGAAGAGGGAAAAGTTAGCAAGATTGAAGTCATTGAATTCAAGGACTACGGTTCCTTCTTCGCCTACTAGTTGCTATTCTTTGCCTAGTTCTTTTGAGAAGTTTTCTAATGGAGTAAAGAATCAAGCAAATATCAATGGAGTGGATAGGTTGATTACGAAAGTGGGAGTGGTTGAGACGGGAAAGGGTGTTCGCGGCGTTAGTCCCCTCGGGAAGAGAATTGCGGTTGGAAACTCGATAAGAAATTTGGTACAAGGAATTGAGTTTGGTGCTAAGGCGCTGCGGAAAAGCTGGGAAGGGAACATGGAAGTTAAGAGTAAAGAGACTTCCAAATCAAGGGCTTCTTCTAAGTTTGATTCTAAGCCTGATTTTCGTAGCACAGTTAAGTTTGATTCACAATTTGAGCCTGTTTGGATTGATTTATTTTAAGCTTGATTCACAATTTGAGCCTGTTTGGATAGATTTATTTTAACTTAACTACTGATCATGGTTTGTGAGACTGTTTAGTAGAGCTTATGTCAATAAGTTGTTTTCAGCTTATTTCTGTAAGCTTTCTAGAATAACTTATGAAAACAAGTTATAGTTTACATGAAAACAATTTGATTTTATTGTATCTTGTTACAGAAATAGCCTATACATCAGCACTTATATGAAAAATGTTTATGCTATAAGCGCTTAATTAAACTGTTTATCCGAACAAGCCTTTGCCTTTCGAGTGAATCGAACAATTATGTTTAACAAGATTTACTTTATGGTGTTTCAGACTCCTAGGAAAAGTACATCAAGTGAGAAGTTTTCTTCTAAAGATTACGAGAGTAAGACGCAAACACCAACCAAGTCCTCTAAGGAAGAGAACAAAATTAAAAAATCTATAAAGAAAGTTATTGGTGATGGAACTATGGAAGAACACGAAAAGTCGAGTAAACCAAGGAACTCTTTCGGAAAGAAATCATCAGAAGCTGGATTTCCTGGAAACATGGTCAAAGTTTCGATAAATAGCAAAAAAGTGACTGATGCAAGTGTTCAATGGACTTCACTCCCTTCATCTGTTGCGAAGCTTGGGAGGGTATATAACTATACATATTGCCTTATAACTCTTTTTTTCCGGTTTTAGCTTATTTGACTTTTAGCTGAATCATTAGTACTCCATTGCTACTCATAATTGACCGATTCGATGAATGTTTTGTTAAATTATTTTTTCACATCTTGACAGGAAGTAATGAAGCACAGAGATACAGCACTGATGGCAGCAACAGAAGCTATGCAAGAAGCTGCTGCAGCTGAGAGTTTGCTGCAATGTCTTAGGTATGAATATACCTAATGCGAATAGCTTCGGATCCGTGTTTCTCAATCTGGTTGAGATTTTGGACTTCCTCACGTCACAAAACAATGTGATTTATACCGATACCAATGAAATAATGTTGATAGATACTATTGATGAAATATGTGATTAGCACTTTTCGACACAATACTGAGATTGACACGTCGTGACTAGTGATTATTTGAGGAAATAGAAGTAAATGAATGTAACCGCACATTAGATATATAACCATATAAGTTTTACCATCTTCCTCTGCCACTACTTGATCTATTTGTGACACTTTTGGTATATTTCTTGCAGTGTATATGCAGAGCTAAGTAATTCTGCCAAAGAACTTAACCCGCAGCGTACAATCGATCAGTTTTTAACTCTTCACGCTAGCCTGGACAGCGCACGGATGATTGCTGATTCCCTTTCTAAAACCATTCCAGAAGGTTCGTCTTCATCTCCAGACAACGAAATAATCACGACAGAA
Source organism: Lathyrus oleraceus (assembly GCF_024323335.1). Lineage (NCBI taxonomy): Eukaryota > Viridiplantae > Streptophyta > Magnoliopsida > Fabales > Fabaceae > Lathyrus > Lathyrus oleraceus. The sequence continues at coordinate 457,559,034 of NC_066585.1, forward strand.
GAAGAATTAAAACTCAAATCAGATAGACAAAAACTTGCAGCTTCTTGGGTCCAAGCTGCCTTATCCACCAATCTATCATCCTTTACTGTTTATAACCGAGAGCCTCGATCATCTAAGCTTCAAGTTTCAAGTACAAGTAATTCTCAAAATCAAAAGAGTGTTCTCGGAAGTAAACCGGTTTTAGTCCTAGAAAATTCAAGAGAAGACGCTTCATCAAAATCTCAAGGAAAAAACCGTCTGACAGTAAGTAATTCCAAACCAGCCTTACCAGGAACGCCACGCAAACAAAGTGACGGATTAACAAATGGAAAAAAGCAACTGGTCCAACCTCTTCCAGATTGGATCAGAGGAAATGGACTTGACGAGGCGGTTAACTTAGCTGACACGCTACAACTGCGGTCGCGAGATTGGTTTTTGTTGTTTGTTGAGAAATTCTTGGACAGTGATGGAGACATTGGTTTGTCAAACAATGGTCAGATAGCAGGCATGCTAACTCAACTAAAAAGCGTAAACGATTGGTTGGACGACATAGGATCGAGCAAGAACGAGGAAGAATCGTGCCAGATACCGGTAGAGACAATTGATAGATTAAGGAAGAAGATATATGAATATCTTCTGACACATGTTGAATCTGCTGCTGCTGCACTTACTTGTGATCCACAATCACAGTCATTGGAGATTAAAGGGAAAAAGTGATATATGAATCTATGATGGAGTGCTTATTATTTATATAGGGAAGTAGCAAATGTCAAAGTGAGGATTTTGTTTTCTTTTTCTTTTACAAAGTTATTGTTTTATTTGATGATATTTGTACAGTTTTTTCAATAATATATGACATTTATACAAATTGAAACAACTCTGTTGTAATTCCTGTTATTGAGTGTTTCTCTTTAAGTTAAATAAATTAAATTAAGAAATTCAGCATCATCAAAATCCTGCTTAGATCTGCATAACAGAACTTACATCTACATCATAAAAATTAACTAAAAAACATAAAATTGAAATTCATCTATATCTAACTTGAATAGATTATAATCTCATGATATAATGTAATGATCCTCAAACCCCCTTCATAATCCAATAGTTGCAACATCACATTATTTCGAGACATTTGCAAATATAACAACTTACTTTGATCACGGTTAAATATCTTCATTGTCTAATATAAAGTGTGTTAAATATGTAATCTTTTGTGTTAAGTAAAATTGTATTTGACAACGTCGTTGTCGAAGAAGATTACTTCGATAGAGTCTAAGAATAAGTATATTCAACAGAGTGGAATGAGCTAGAATTCAAAAGAGTTAAACTTAGTATTTTCGTGTAACAGTTGAGTTAGTTATTTTGAAATTACTTGGAGTGTAAGTAATCTCACTATAAATAAAAGGAAACTCATCACTTTGTAATCACTTTTGTAATACAATTTAGTGTAGTTGCATAATACAATACCTTCTTCTTCCTCCAAAATTTTATATTCTTCCAAACCTGAATTTATCTTTTCTTTTCATTTCTTCAAATCTATGTGTAAAGTAGAATTATCTTTCAATCAAGGTGTGATTGATTCATTCAAATAAAGGGTGAAGAATAAGATGTTAGAATTTGGAATCACAAGATTGGTGAATAATGGAAAAATTGGAGTGTGAAGAGGGAAGGAGGAAAATTGAGAGAGAGAGGGAGAGAGAGAGAGAGAGAGAGAGAGAGAGAGAGAGAGAGAGGGGGTGAGAGAGAGAGAGAGAGAATTGAGGGTGAGAGAATTGAGGGTGAGGAGAGTATTTTCATTCATATTCATTAACAAAGGATGAGGATTCCTCCAAGGCATTTATACAAGTGTTATAGAGTGATTGAGACACAATTCATACAATTACATAATAGAAAAAATAGAAAACTCGGGTCTCTGTCCGGTTACACCAAACCTGTAACCGATACAGCTGCTACAAAATAAATTCTCATTTTAGTGGTAACCGGTTACATGCAGATGTTAATCGGTTACAACTGCGATATTTTTCTTATTTCTTCAGTTCATATGTGACTTTGGCCTTGCTGTAACCGGTTACACCCTGTGTTAACTGGTTACAACACTTGAATTACTAAAAACATTTTTAACATATCACCTTAATTTAAGTAATCAAAGTCTTCCATGTCTAAGTTCATCTTAAACCTCTAGAATACATCATTTATGACTCCCTTAGTCAACAAATCAGTCATTTGGTCTTCACTTTTACAATATTCCAATCTTAAATTTCCTTCGCTAACAAGCTCTCTCAAGTAGTGAAACATCATCTCAATGTGCTTGCTCCTGCCATGTGAAATTGAGTTCTTAGTAAGATTAGTGACAGAAACATTACTAATTAGGAGTGTGACAACCTCACCGTCATTATTGTCCAACTCCTCCATAAATTCACAAGCCACACGGTTTGGCACACACATAACGAAACGACAATATACTCAGTCTCACAAGACGAGAGTGCAATTATCGGTTCCTTCTTCGAACACCATGAGATTGGTGTTCCGCCAAATATAAAGATGTATCCAACTGTAGACTTTTGATTACCTTTATCTCCGCACCAATTGGAATCAGTAAAATTGAGCAAATTACATTTTTTGTCCGTATCTGCTGCGGGATAGAGAACTCCGTAGCCAACAAAACCTTTGACATATCTTAGGATCCTCTTGATTGTTGCCAAGTGAGATACCTTCGGTCTTCCCGTGAATCTACTCACAATACCGACACTAAATGTCAAGTTCGGTTGCGTATTGCACAAATAACGCAAGGATCCAGTCATCCTCTTATACTGAGTTGGATCAACATCTTGCTCATCCTCATTCTTCGACAAATGTAGCCTCGATTCAGCCAAAGTAATGACAACATTACAATGATCCATTTCAAACTTCTTCAATATCTCAAGTGCATACCTTCTTTGGTGCATGAGTAGTCCCCTTTTGGATTTGTGGAACTCAATGTCAAGGAAGTATGCCATGAGGCCAAGGTCGATCATCTCAAATTCTTTCATAAGTTCACTCTTAAACTTAGAAATGTTGGAGAATGGTCATCCAAGGCGCAGCGGAATTTAAAAATTTCTCCATTTAGTGATCCTTAAGAATGGGCATGATCAGTGATAGAATCGTTACCTCTTGTGGCGATTCAAACCTTTGGTGCAGATCTCTGATAATGATCAAAACCTTTGATACAGATCCACGGGGCGATCACGAACGTTGAACGATGACAACGTCTCTACTCAGTCCACACGAACGAGATTCCTTCAATCGTAGTGCTAGCTGTTATGAATGAAGGCTTTGAGTGAGAGAAAGAGGGAAACAAAATTCCAAGTCTCTACTTGAATTTCTGTCTGAGTGGATTGGAGTGACAATGCTTCTACCCAAGGGGTTCTATTTATAGAACCACTTGTGTGGGCTTCAAGCTAAAAAGCCCACTTAAGTGTATTTTGGCCCATATCTTGTAATATGCCCAAAATCACTTAAGTATTTGGTACCTTACCATATTTCGTCTCCCACTTAAGTGCACTGTACCTTACGGTGTTCCTTAGTTACTCTATCTCTCATCAATCCGTCCTTTGTGTGTGACCCTAAAGGTTTTCGCGACGTTGGCAATTATATTAAATCACGCATTTAACATAATAAACAGTGAGCGGTATCTAGCAACACATCACTGCTACCCAAGTCACGAAAATGTCATGTGATCTGACAAAACCTCCTGTTATAATAATTATGTGTATAATTACCCCTTTGCCCTTATGTCTATATTGAACACAAGGTATAGACCGTGTCACCCTTGTCCAGTTCAATATTGGGCCCATAGACATTTATCCTGTTACGCAGGATGGGCAAATTCCATCTAGGACACTCATGTCCCTCAGCATGCTTTGTGGAGTACCCATCAACTGTCTTTATGGTTATCCAGTTACGGACAACGTTGGATCAGCAATAAAGCACTCGACTCTACATCTAGGATCCATAGTGGTTTCAGGTCGAAGAGTGGTATACACTATTATCACCATGAGAATAACTTATGACACTTTGCATAACTTTCTATATAGTATTCTCATAGCGGGTCAATCCGGTATAAATATTACTCCTAATATTCATACCTATGTTTAAGACTTGATAACTCTTTATCCATGATCCATGAGATGTGATCATCAGTCTACAAACATAATAGTCTTAATGCTTTAATGTTATCCCACTTCACACTAAATCTCGACTACGGATACTTTAAGAATAGTGTCCTTATGTTTAATGTGTTCTCATGATTAAGTCACACTTAATACATTAAACGGACTATCTATTCCAGGGACTTTATTAATCAACCATAATAAAGAAAATGCCTTTAAATAATTCGATACAAGTACCAAAAGTATTGGCCTCTAGGGCTTCACCAACAAGAAATGCATTTTTCGTTGTTACCCGCTATCAACAAGTTATCTACATATAGATAAAGTATAATCACTCATTCACTTTTGTCCGTCTTCACATAGACTCCATGCTCGGATATACATTTCTTGAAGCCAACCTCCTTTAGGAAACCATATATTCTCTGTGCCAAGCTCTTCGAGTTTGCTTCAAACCATATAAAGCTTTCTTCAACTTATAGAACTTTAGCTTTTGGTTTCTCACAACAAAACCAAGGGGATGTTCTACATACACCTCTTCTTCAAGCGGCCCGTTTAAAAATACAGATTTAATGTCTATTTGGTAAATAAGCCAATAGTTGTTATTCTCAACACCAACAACTAGCCTTATAGTTTCAATCCTAGTAACCGATACGAATACCTCTTCAAAGTTTATGTCTTCTCTTTGCAAGAATTCATTTGCAACTAATTGAACCTTATGCTTGATTATTTCACCCTTGGAATATGCCTTCACTTTGAACACCTATTTCACTCCAATTGGTTTCTTTCCATTCAGTAGATCAAACAACTCCCAAATGGTGTTCTTCTCAATAGATTCCAGCTCATCCTTCATAACACAAATCCATTTTGGATCACCTAAGGCCTCTTTCATTTTAACGGGTTCAGATTCAACCATAACTGCAAAATGAATGAAATCACCATCATCATTTGCTTTGTTGTCTCAGAACAACTCACAATCTTGGAGTCTTTGAGGCAAACCTATTTTCCTTGTTTATCTTCTCACATTTTCTTCAATTCGGGCTTCGGTAATGGCCGTTTTTGCACTTCCTGTTTCTGCAGAATATGAATTTTCAAAGTTGTAACCTGTTACAACTTTTACGTAATCGGTTACAAGTTGTTGCAACTCCTTGATTTCGTCGACAATGACATATTGACTTATCAAAACTCTCCACTTTTCTTCATCAAACAACTTCTAACCACCGGTAGAGTGATACCCTACAAGTATCATTATTTCTCCCTTATCAATCAGCTTCTGTCTAAGCTGCCCCGGAACATGTCGATATGCTACGAAACCAAAAAATCTCAAATGGTTCAGATTTGGTTTGAATCCTGACCATGCTTCCTCCGGTGTTACCTTCTCAAGCTTCTTTTTTGTACACTTATTCAAAAAATAGGCAGTTGTGGATATCGTTTCTCCCCATAACTCTTTCGGCTAGTTCTTCCCCTTTAACATGTTTATCACCATGTTAATGATCAATCGATTCTTCCTTTCGACAACAATGTTTTGTTGTGGTGTATAAGCTATTATAACCTCATGTACAGTCCCTTCTTGTTCACAGAACCTCTCAAAGCCTTTTGAGACACATTTTCCTCTACAGTTCGTTTTGAGCACTTTGAGTTTGTGACCACTTTGCCTCTCAACCATGGACTTCAAATTTCTTAAACACTCCAAATACCTCGTCTTTTCTCTTGATTAGATATGTCCATAGCTTTCTACTATGATTGTCGATGAATGTGATAAAATATCTATCGCCACCAATGAAATCTACTTGCATCGGTCCACACACATCCGAATACACCACCCTGATACCATTTTGTTCCTTTGCAAATCTTTGAGATCTCAAAAATTGAGATGCTCAAGACGATAATGTCATATCCATTATTCTCGAATTGCCTATGTATAAATTCATCTATGCTCCATAACCTTCAGCTCAACCTTGAAGGTTCTATTGACATCCATATGAGCTTTAAGGACCAAAACCATGTTTGCATCCATAACGCACAAACCCTTATTTTCTATGTGAATATTGTAACCCTTCTCAAGAAATTGGCCAATACTTAGAAGGTTACATTTGATTCCTGGAATATACAATAAATATTTGATCAAGGAACGTCCACCATCCCTTCTCATGATCAAAACATCATCGATCCCATCGTCCGCTAGAGTGGTGTCATCTGTGAGCTTCACTTTGTTATTCATGGCACAATTGATTTTGATAAACCAATCTTTCATCCCGGTCATATGAGTAGAACACACAAAATCCAAATATCATTCTCCGCTACATTGGACCCCTTCTCTCAAGTCAACATGACATTTCTTCTACAAGTAACCAGTTAATGATTTCATGTAACCGGTTAAACCTGTTTTTGCAACATTCTCATAATTTTTGCTGCTACTGCTGCAACATTCTCCTTTCGTGGTCATGACTAAGAGTGTATTATCTTCACCAAACTCTTGTCTTGCAACCTTGGCTTCATTTCATTGTTCTTCCAATTTCTGCAGTCGAGCCTTCCTGAGATGAATGCGTAAGGTTCTCTTGATTTCTGTGTCAAAAGGAAAATTAGCTGATGGTCCTCCTCACATACAAATGTCAGAAACATGTTATTTATAACAAAAAATAATAAGAAGAATAACAAAAATTAGTTGTAGAGTAACAAAATTTCAACTAAAATACAACTATAAACTCTAAAATCTTTTACAGTCCCTGACAACGACACCAAAAACTTGATCGGAAAATTAGCAAGTGTACTAATCTGCCAATATAGTGATATCGAGAAATCCCGAAATATAAATCTCAAAGACTACGTGATGATATATGATTCGAGTTTCACTTTAGTTAAACAAAATCAATTGGGGGTTTTGATTATATTTTTGTTGCAAAAGAGTAAACAAAAAGTCAATTTAATATAGTATAAAATAATATAAGTAAAGCATGCTAGGAACGAGTGTTTGAACCTAAAATGTTAATAATCCTAAACTGACCTTGTAAAAATTTATTTCATCCTACAAATTATTGGTTCTCAAGGGTGTTTACTGATAAGGTCTTAGTGAATAAATCTTTAAACTATTCAAATTAATTATTATGTCCATAGTGAATTAAAAGAAATTAAGCATTTAATTATCAATAACAGATCGGTTTTCATATAATATCCCTCATCCTAGGTGATATCTAATATAAAATAATTTTATCAAGTGTTATTGTTGACAACCCTGCCTAACAAATAACCGTACAACAATTCTCAATTTGACAGAAAGAGAAAACATTAAACTCAGATAGAAGTAAACCATATAAAGATAAAAAATAAGTCACAACAAGGTTCAATCCAGAAGAAAAAAATCAACAAATTCAAGAACACGAACACCCCTAGCATTGGGGGGTTTAGCTGCTCATAGTTGTCGCATCACGAAAAATACGATCTTCCGAGCACATCGCACACTCATGGATGACTAACAGAGTCACCACTCAACTTTATTTATTCCCCAAAAAAGGAAACGAAAAATATTGATAAAACCCTTAAAAGAATAACAAAGAAATGGTCATCACAACCAAATCAAGTTAGGGAGTCGATTATACAAGGGGAAGGTCTTAACACCCCTCACATCCGTTGTACTCAACAAGAACCATTTAGTTAGTTTTGCGCATGAGTGTTAGCTTAAAAATATTTGTTTTCTCGAGTTATTAAAAATTCAAAGAGAAAAAGAAAGGGGTCATAATTTTTTAGTATTAAGGTGCCTAACAAGATTGAGGGTCTTGCTCCTACATATCTCCAGGTGCAATGAAGAACTTAAAGCTACATAGTTCTGGATAAACAATTTTTGTTTTTGAGTAGATTTTAGTGAAAGCTATGTTTTCGCAATTGAACGAAAAAATTTCTTACGCAAAATAGTTAGAGGATATGTGTTTTCATCATAACAAAATGGATTAATAAATCAACATTTACGAGAAAATGTCACTTAGCTCACTCACACATATAAATGGACAAGACGCTGTTTTGAATCGTCTTGAGACAAAATATCTTTTTTTTTAAGTTTGAGGTTAATTCCAAAAGGCAAAAGGTTTGAATGTGTTGGATATATTTTTGGTGATGACGAACACTTGGATGATGAAGATATACAACTCATATCCAAACACTGGAGAAGGTCGTGATACACACCATGTTCCTTTTTCATCTTATTTGAGAAAAAATTTAGATGTAGTTAGGTATTTTAGTTGTACGACGAACATTTGGATGATCGAGATATACACAACATATCCTAACCCTCGAGATATCGTGATATACACTACGTTCCTTTTTCATCCAATTTATTATAAAAACAATTTTGGCATCGATCGTATTTAGAGTTTCTTAAAGGATAGACGAGCGCTTGGAAGGTCGAGATATACACCTCATATCATAATCCTCGGGATATCGTGATATACACCACATTCATTTTTCATCCTTATTTAAGAAAAGATGTTTGATAATGATTAAGTATTTTTGTTTTTAATGGGAAAATATGCTCGATGTGGATCGAAGTTTTATTTGCGTTGCGACATGATTTGAAATTGAATTGAAGTTGGAATTGAAATAATATTGTTGAAATGATGAATTTTTTTTTTTTTTTGCTTTTTGAATTAAGAGGCAGAGTTAATTGAAAAAAAAAAGTGATTGTAATTTACAAATAAATAATTAGATTAAAATTTTTAATTTTTTTTTAATAAGTAAAATTAAAAAGGAATCTGTTTTTTAGTTAAGCATGAATTAAATGGTTAAAAGAAGCTAAAGGAAATACATAAAATATTTACATTAATGCCTACAAATATTTATGTAAAATAAAATAAACAAAAATTAAAATGTAAATGTTCAATGTTTGTTTACAAATAAATCTTGCAAGAAAAAAATAAATAAAAGAAAGAAATAAAATTATAAAGCAAAAAAAACATGGGATAAAAGAAAGAAATGCCTAAATAGAGGGGTGCAAGAAGCAAGCATGTGGGTGCAGGAAACAATGGACAAAGGCCAGTCCATCCCAGTATGGAGTCAACTTACTTGACTCAACCAATCAACGTTGGATCATCTTACTTTCTGGCCAAATAAGATCTACAAGGTGGAAAGGCACGTTCACAAGGCTTAGAATGGGGATTCTCTCATGGAATCCATGGGTTGACTCGGTAAACCCTAGATCAGAAGGCTAAGGACAAGCCACTTGGCATGATTAAGGGAACTCAGAGGGGAAACATATAAGCGCGCTAAGAGAGAGAGAGAGAGAGAGAGAGTTTCATTTTGAAATTTGTTTCTCTCTGTCTCTCTCTCTCTCTTCACTCTGAGCTCTCTCAATGCTCTCTCTATCTCTCAGCACTCCCCCACCAGCCACCTTCTAACCACCATCGGCCACCCTAAAAAATCCCATGAAACCCAATTTCTGGTTGAGCTTCAATTGGAAAACTCAACCACACCACCACCATTTCCAAAAACCGGCTTATCCACCTTCAAACCCTAATCTACAAACACAAAACCCCAACGAATTCCTCTTATGAACCCAAATCTCAAACAAAAGACAATAACAAACTACTCAACATTTTGGATCGGAGATTTAAATCTCAGAAAGCCTAAATTCCCAAAACCTAAAATCAAACCAAATCCGACCCCAAACCCACATTTAAATATCGATTCAATATCAAAACCACCAAAAACAAACATCAACAACACAAATCTAGCCCAAATAGAAGAACAAAAGCAAAAACCCTAAGCTCTAATAGCAACTAAATCTGATTCAAGACATACAAACATATGCCTAGTGAAGACAAAAACATTATAGATGAAAGAAGGAAAAAAAGCTACCGTTCCAGAAGTTACTGGAGGAAGATCCACTCAGGTGCACTCTCGATCTCCTTTCTCTTTTACTTTTATTTGTTTCTCTTCTTATTGTCGCATCGCGCGAAAAACCGGCGGGAAAAGAAGAACAACAGAGCCGCCACCGTGCGTTATTTATCCCAAAAGAGGGAAAGGAAACGCTCAGAGTAAACCTAGGAAAAGACATGGTCTCGCGACCAAAGAGAATGGGTTCGGGAGTCGGTTATGCGAAGGGAAGGTATTAGCACCCCTACGCATCCGTAGTACTCTACGGGATCCACGCACAAAAGGAAGGAATATTGGTTGCTAAACACTGCTCACACTCACACACACTGGCTGAAAGAGACACAAGGAACTGACTGAAACTGACTCGGCAGGATGTCGCATCCTGGGCCTACTTAGTCTATCAGGCATAGACATCAGAGTCCAAGTAGTTCGGACTGGGGAAACGACACATGCTCGCTAGGATATCGCATCCTATGCATACGTATCTTCTCGGACGAGAGAAGAATCAGAGCATTCGTAGCTCGGCTGACACGCACGCAAACAAACAGGACAAAGGCAAACGTGGAGCCCGACTGCCAATCACTGGACTTATGTCAGCATCCGAACCTAAACACACACAAGAAGGCAAACATGGAGCCTGAATGCCAATCACTGGGCTTACATCAGCATCCGAACCAAACACACGCACACTGGAACCTAACTGCCACTCGATGGACTTACATCAGCTTCCAAGCACACAACAACAAAACAAAGACACAGGCGCCCGGAGAGATCAGCTCAATCTCCTGCCTACATACTTCATCTGGTATGAAGATCAGGGCGATGTAGTTCCCCTACGCAGGGAAAAGGATGAACAAACAAACTAAAAGGGAGACTAGAGCTCGAGCCTAATAGTTGTCACACCCACAAGAAGAGACGCTGAGACGTCGAAAGGAACACCAAAGGTTGAAAGGATGAACTAAAAGGGAGACTAGAGCTCGAGCCTAATAGTTGCCAAACACGCACACAAAAAAAAGAAAAAAAGGCGCCCGGAGAGATCAGCTCAATCTCCTGCCTACATACTTCATCTGGTATGAAGATCAGGGCGATGTAGTTCCCCTACGCAGGGATAAAGGACTAGCCTAACCAAATAACAGAGGGAGACACAACTAGGGAGACTACGACTCGAGCCTAGATGTTGTCATGCAAAATCAACCCTAAGTTATGGTTTCTAGCTAAATGGCACAAGGGCCAACCTATCCTAAGTATGGCTCACACAGGAAGCAAGCCACACACACTTAACTTGCACAGGAAGCCAGCTAAACTAATCCTAACTTGCACAGGAAGCAAGTCAAACAATCCTAACTTGCACAGGAAGCAAGTAAAACAATCCTAACTTGCACAGGAAGCAAGTCAAACAATCCTACAAGCACAGATAGCACACGCTATACACAAACAAGTGGCTCAAACAAGGGTTAGGTTTTAGTCAAGGGGTCATATCAACCTCAACAAACAAACCTCTGGAATGGGGCGAGTGTTGCTCTTAACCTTGCCATTGAGGGGCTAAGGTGAAGCAGATGAAAGGATGAAGTGAGGATGAGACCTCACAGCTCTTATCCCTGGCCTGGGAGAGCTCAAGACAAGAATGTGTGGGTTCAGAAAGTGGGAACCCTTCTACACATTTGAAACTGACTCAACTGTACAATTGTACAAGATCTTGGGTTTGTATCTGCAATGCATCAACACAGTGATGTGAGCAAAAACAGATGACACACTGAATAGTGGGGGATAGATTGCATATCCCTACCTTCCACCAATTGCCTCTTCACTTAGGAGGACTTTGACTCTATGCAAGGACAAAATTAAACATCCACAAACATTGCCTCTTAAGGAGGACTTCAGACAGTTGCCTGGCCAAGTAACAGGTCAGGTCTTCCAGACTACATGAAGTAAGAGAGACATACCTCAATGCAAATTGCTTATACAAGCAAAGCAAAGCAACAAGTTCACAAGGAACTAAGCAACTAAAGCACCTGAAACAGTCAAGCAGATGTTAGTATGCAACTTCAAACAAAACAAACAGAAACAGGCACCAACAGTCAATTAGAGGCACATGGATGTGCAAGGCACAAGGCTTAAGGCATGTGAGCCAAGGCACCTACAAAACACACAAGTTAGTCAATGATAATCAAGCAAGCTCAATCAAATGAATTGGTCTCAATGGCCATTTGATGGTCAACCTGAAAACACAAACTCAAAGGTGAGTAATAGGACCTCTAGGACAAGCCTAGGGTCAAAAATGAATGAGAAAGTCAAAACAGCAAGGGTTAAGTATCCAAAATCATGTTCAAACCATTAGGAAACAAAACCAATTGGGTTCACATCCATATCGATCACTATCATCATTTCATGAACCATTTAGGTCAAAACATGGCAAACAGAAGCTCATAGAAGTCAACAGCAAGACTTAACTCAAAAGCAATCTAAACATTTTCCAAAAATCACCAAATAAATCATGATCAAACCTATCACATAGCATGGTAAGCATGTCAAATTTCATCTCATTTGGACAAGTTTAGGAGGTCAAAAACATTTAATCGGGACTTTGTCAAAATTAAATCGAGCATTGTGTGAAAAATTATCCTAAGTGTCTAAGGGGACATGTTCCTACCCTAAATTGATTTCACACAAAAATCCTAGGTCTGAAAGATCAAAATAACCACATGAAACGCACAAGATGACATTTAATCGGTAGAACTCATAAAATCGGGATAAATTCACAAAATGGCCTAAAAAGTCAACAAAGTCAAACACTCATATTTATTTCATGTTAAGTAAAACAAAAATCAAAAATGAAAATCAAAATGGAAGTTTAAAAGGAGACATAAAAAAAAACATTTTTTAAAAAGCAAGAAACTCAAATGGGGGGAGGTGGGATTCGAACCCCTCCCCCTGGTAATTCAACTCAGCGCGCCCACCACTGGGCTATGTGTCAATTGGTGACACAATTTTGCTTCCAATCAAAATAAACCAAGCACAATTTTTAAACTTAAAACTTCGCGCGCCCTGGCTCCATCTTCTTCCCCAAACATAAACATATTTTTTCAAACTTCAACAACATGTATCTTCCTTTACAGTACACGAAATCAAATGAAACAAAAACCAAAATTCATCTATTTCATGTGCTTAACACAACCATGGTCATGAAATTCAAAATGGTGCACTGTGCATGAAGATACATCATGATGAACACAGAAACCCTAACCCCCTAGCAGCAAAACTCAAAATCACACACAAGCAAAATTGGATGAAAATAGGCATTCAATCATGTTCAGGGGGTTGAATATAGCATTTCTCATTCACACATTAAGACATGAAAATCCTTCTATCGAGCATTTCGAAGGCAAGTTGCTAACCTGAACAGGGCAATGTTGAATGTGATGCTGGAGATGCTTTCAATGCTTGACAGGTATCCAAATAGCTTCAAAGAGTCCAAGGCAAGCTGTTTGACACCTTACTTGAACTTGAACCAAGCTGGAAATGCAGATGGCCACTGAACTGATTTTGCTTGTAGGTGAAGATGGAGATTCTATTTCAAGCACTTTTAATGGTGCTAAATGATCCCTTTAGCACCTTTGATGCTCCAGGAATGTAATGCCATTGAGAGTTTGCCTTAAAACCTCCTCAACTGTTCTGGCCAACTCAAGTTGCAAGCGTGAAAATGTGAGATTTGGATATGACGATTTAGTGATTACAGATGCGATTTTCTGTCTACAGTAGCTTCTATATGTTATATGGAAGGTGTTTGAATGGATAGTTTCCAAGGAATTTGGGGGAAATGATGATTTTGAAGATTTGGATTTTGAAGTAGAAAGTGAGTTTTTCTGCAATGGTGAGTTTGGGAATTCTTGTGTGTTTTTTGGTGTTATGTTGGCTAGTTGGTTGGCAATGATGAAAAGTTGAGATGAAACAAACTGCTATGGTTGGCAAGGCAGGGTTTGGAGTTTTAGGACTGAAAATGAAAAAGAGTCAAGGTATGATTTTTGAGTGAATGAGTGCACAATGGTTCATATGATGAATGGATCATGAAAGTAAAGTGCAAGGCTTGGTCATTTTAATGTTTTGGACAGGGTTTAGAAATGCAAAGCAAGGTAGGAGCATGGTTCTTTTTGTTTGAATGAAGCTCTTGGTCTATTATGTATTGGCTGTTGTGACAGACTTTTGCAAGAGTCCCCAAGGCCAGGTCAAAAATGAGGGAGTGTTTTCTGCAGTCTGTTGGCTTGACAGGAAAATGCCATGCCCTGCTATCTTGATTGCTTGGTGGTTTGGCCTTTGACAGGTTTTGGAGAAAAGGATGCCTACTGTTGAGAAGTTGCTCTTGGATACTGCAAGGTTTGGTTTCTTTATGCTTTGGACAAAAGAAATGAGATGCCAATAGCAGGTGAGTTTTTGAGAGAATGCTGTATGCAGTGTGGTTAGAGGGTTTGGTTCTTTTGTTTTTTTTTGTGCTTGGACAGCACAATGACCTTGGCCAAGAATGAGAAGTGTGAGAGAGTGGGAAGTTGGTGGGAGGCTGCTGCTACTTCATGGCAGAAAAATGATGGTGGAACTGTTGGTTTGATGATGGTTTTGTGGTTTGGACAGAAAAAATGAAATGCAAATAGCAGGGTTAGTGGGCAGAATCAATTTCCATATGCCAATCTATTTTTTTTTGATGGATGCTGTTGTCTACAAGTGGTAGGAAATGATGCAGGATATGTTGTCAAGCCCGGCTTAGTTTGTTATGTTTGGACAGAAAAATAGCAAGGTGAGGGCAAGGTGAATCAATGATTTTCTGCTGCAGTGTTATGTTGGTTGCAGATAATCATGCTAAGTGGCAGAACCAATGTGATGAAAAGGACTTGCTCTTGGTCTTGTGTCATGCCTTCTTGACAGTATTTGCAATTTGGAGGAAAGCATGTCCAATGAGAGAGAGTGAGCCAAGGGTTGTCTACTGTGTGCTAAATGGTTTGTGTGCCTGCCATTGGTTTGTAGCATGACAGCAAAATGACAAGACTGCTATGTGCAGTACCAAGCATGGCTAGTTTTGTTCTTTTGAAAATTCTCTTGACAGCCAATTAGGAAAGTGCAACAGCAAAGTCATGCTTAGAATGTGAGCATGAATGAATTTCTTTGCCCTCACTCCATTTGATGTTGCTGCTGATTCATTTTCATGACAGGAAATGGTGAGGGAAATGGTATTTGGTATTGCAATGCCTTGCCTCTTGACAGTTTGACAGAAAATTGGAAATTGCCCAAAAGCCAAGTGAATGTTACTTGAGAAAATCCATTATGTCTGCAATCAATAATGTTTGTTCATGACAGAAAATGAGGGAAAAATTCTGCTATGTGAGAGTGGTACAAGTATGGTTCATGAGATGCATTTGGTGAGAACATGTACTTCCTTCCCTCAATCCAAGCAACTTGGCATGGCCTCCTTGTACTGTTGGTTATGGCTGCAAAATGTGTTCATAGTGACAGAAAAAATGCTGCTAAATTTTCTGTTTTTAAGAGTACAAGGCAAGGCATGGTGAATGGTATGGACAAGTATGGTGAAATTGTACTTTCCTTACAATTCAAGCAACCAAGTAATGGCTTCACATGTACTGCATAATTTGAGCTTGCAAACACATTCTGAATGATATTTCTGAGCTGTTCCAATTGGCCAAATGTTAAAAAAATGTTTATATCAAAAAGTCAAACATTGGTCAAACTTGCATTTAAATGAGAAAAATCAAAATATGCCATTTTGATTGGTGAAGTTTTGGCTCATGAAATTTATATTTTTGGAAAGAGGGGATCAAATGTGACTTGTAGGAAAAAACCCCACCAAAATTGGCCAAACGGTTTGAGAGATATGGCCCTTTGAAGTTCAAGATTTTCTGAAATCGATTCGATCATAACTTGCCAACCACACATGGGAATTGAGAGTTCTTGGACTTTTTGGAAATGGGAGAACAAGATCTTCAACTTTCATGTTGGGCAAAAATTCATTTGAAGCTTATATCATGATGTAAGTTTGAGGATCAAAACTTTCCATTTTTGGTAAGTTTCAGTTACAGGCCCAGTTTCCATTTTTTGGAAATTTCTGATCTGGCTTCAAATTCTTCCATGATGGTGTTTGGCATGATATATGAGGACTATTTGGCCATGAATGAGCTCTCACAAACCAATTCCAATCACCAAATCACTGATTAAATGGACAGTTGACCAACAGTTGACTTTTAGGGTTTTTGACTGTCTGTGTATGAACTGATGATCTCTGAGCCTTCAACCCTTGACCAAAATACTTCAAATGGACCTCCAAGTTATGTGAACTTGTTGGACAAACCCTAGGGCCTTGGTTCCTTGAGAAACACCTTTGCTTGATTGACTGACTGATCTCCTGATCAGTTTGACCTAATTTCTTGATTGGCTTGCACTTGAGGCAAAAGAGGCAATGCAATGCTATGCAATGGACCATGATATGCTATGACCTAATATGAAAATGTATGTACAATGATAGGTGCAAATTTGAGGTGCTACACTTATTCTTATTTATCTCTCTATGCTTGTGCTTTAGTGTTGTGTTGATTGTTGTTATGGTTTTGTTGTGTTACTGTTGAGGGATTAACTCAACCAAATAGAGCTTCAGTGTGAAGCTCTATTGGTCAAGGGGTAGGAGCTTTGAGTGAAAGGGTAGCGACTTTGACAGAGTAATTTTTAGGTTTTTCTGTAGGTTTTTGTGTGAGCTTTTGGTGTGTGAATCAGTGTATAAGAATGAGTGATTTTATAGTGTGCTTATGAGAAATTTTTGGTACGTGTGTGCGAGAGCAAATATTGAGATATTTATCTCTCAAGTGTGTGAATTGGGGTTGGATATGAAGGAGAAGGGCGATCCAAAACGCAACGGAATTTAAAATTTCTCCTTTAATGATCCTTACGAATGGGCATGATCAGTGATAAAATCGTTACCTCTTGTGGCGATTATAACTTTTGATGCAGATCTATGGAGCGATCACGAACGTTGAACAATGACAACGCCTCTACTCAGTCCAGACAAACGGATTCCTTCAATCTCAGTGCTAGCTGCTACGAATGAAGGCTTTGAGTGAGTGTGTGTGTGTGTGTGTGTGTGTGTGTGTGTGTGTGTGTGTGTGAGAGAGAGAGAGAGAGAGAGAGAGAGAGAGAGAGAGAGAGAGAGAGAGAAACGAAATTGCAACTACCTTAATGCTTCTACACAAGGGTTCTATTTATAGAACCACTTGTGTGGGCTGCAAGCTAAAAAGCCCACTCAAGTGTATATGGCCCATATCTTATAATATGCCAAAATCACTTAAGCACGTGGTACCTTACCATATTTCGTATTCTATTTAAGTACACCGTACCTTACAATGTTCTATAATTCACTTAAGGGCACCGTATATTACGATATTCCTTAATTACTCTATCTCTCATCAATCCGTCCTTTGTGTGTGACCCTATAGGTTTTCGCGGCATTGACAATTATATTAAATCACGTATTTAACATAATAAACAGTGAGCGGTATCTAGCAACACATCACTGCTACCCAAGACACGAAAATGTCATGTGATCTGGAAAATCCTTCTGTGATAATAATTATGTGTATAATTACCCTTTTGCCCTTATGTCTATATTGAACACAAGAGATAGACCGTGTCATCCTTGTCCAGTTCAATATTGGGCACATAGATATTTATCCTGTCACGCAGGATGGGCAAATTCCATCTAGGTCACTCATGTCCCTTAGCATGCTTCGTGGAGTACCCATCAATTGTCTTTATGGTCATCCAATTACGGACAATGTTTGATCAGCAATAAGGCACTCGACTCTACATCTAGGGTCCATAGTGGTTTCAGGTCGAAGGGTGGTATACACCATTATCACCATGATAATAACTTATGACACTTTGCATAACATTCTATATAGTATTCTCATAGCTGGTCAATCCAGTATAAATATTACTCTTAATATTCATACCTATGTTTAAGACTTGATAACTCTTTATCCATGATCCATGAGATGTGATCATCAGTCTATAAACATAATAGTCTTCATGCTTTAATGTTATCCCACTTCACAATAAAGCTTGACTATGGATACTTTAATAATAGTGTCCTTATGTTTAATGTGATCTCATGATTAAGTCATACTTTATACATTAAACGGACTAGCTATTCTAGGGACTTTATTAAACAAACATAATAAAGAAAAATCCTTTTATTATTAATAAATAATTTGATACAGGTACCAAAAGTATTGGTCTCTAGGGCTTACACCAATAGGATAAGGATTAAAGAGAGAGTAATTGAGATGAGTTGTTAAGAGAGTGGTGTGATCAATCCCACAAATTGTGGGATTTTAGGCTGAGTGGAAAGTATTTTTTAATGAGGCCACATGCTTGTGTTTTTGTGAATTTGCAAATTGTTTCACTTGATTTTTTACTGCTGCAAATTTGTTGTTTACAACTTGTAACAAAACTTTTTACAAATTGATTCAAGTAATTCAAAATCAATGAAACTTCAATCCAAACATGTCTGCCCTGATTTTGTTTTGGATTTGCTTTTTTGAACCTTGATGATGGAATTCTGAACAACTTGTTGTGGAAATATAATCCCAATTGATGCCATGTTAAGCTCTTTATTGGTGTTTCTTGACAGGATTGGAATCACACATAGATGTAGCATAGTATGTGCCAAGAAGATATGAAGTAAATCGAGTGATGATTTAGGACCCTTGGAGTTTGTACTAATTGAAAACAAGTGTTGAGAATGGACTTGTAGCTACAATCCTCTTATTTTGTACTTTGGCCTCATAAATCATGTAAAAGACTTACAATTCAAATGATGTATCTTGTAAAATCTTAAATTTAACTTCCTTGTATCATCAATTCAAAATCGAAAGTAAAACTTTAAAGCTTTCAAAGTTTGGTGATTTATGCCTTAAGCTTGTGATGCCTTTGTAACTTTGAATTTTGAACCAAGTTTGATGAAATGAGAGGAATTCTGAATGATAACCTTGTACCTTGCTTGTTGAAACATTCTTCTTAATCTCTTTATTTTAAGCTTGACTTGCATGCCAAGCTAAATGAGCATAACTGACTAAGAAAAACTTGAATGAAAGAATGCAGTGAACTTCCAAGGTTCATAATTGACCTTTAAATTCAACCTATGACTTGAGTGTACTAAACTTGAAATATAAAAGAAACAAAAGTAATGTAATGAAAGTAATGCAAATGTTAAACATGGATAAGGTGAATGATGCCAAAAAAAAATGCAAATGACCAGGTGAACAAATCAAATCACTAACTTTTCCTTTTTAGGTACATTTTTATTATGGCTGATGAATGTTTATGAAAATTAATGGCCTAATTATTAAAACTTTCTTCTAATGTCAAGAAAAGCCACAAGTCTCCTATGAAATGTCAATGCACACTCTTGAAAATGTACATATGACCATGCAATGAATCAACTTTGGACCTTGACGCATGTTAATGATACATAATGACCAAATGGAATGGTCATTGAGTAATGATATAAATGAGATGCAGATGAAAAGCTTTAGGGGAGAAAAATTTAGAGTATGACAATAGTAATAACAATAAACATCATAACATTTTCAAACATTACATAAAGATGAAAGATGAAGACTCTTCAATGGTGAAATCTCTTGAAGATGATGCTCCACCTCGCTTCTACTGTGTTCTCCAGCTCATGATTCGTAACTGGCTGTCAAAAATCAAGAGTTTCCTTCAAAAATCACATCCTCGTGCCAAATAATCCAAACGGGGCATTCTGAACTTCCGGTAGCCCACCAAGTGCATACTCGTATGGGGCATCGTATGACTTCTACTGCAGAGACATTTCTTCATCATACCAAACAAGGTGATGAATACAACAAAAATGGTGATTAGTTATAGACATTTCTTCATCATATTAAACAAGGTGATTACACCTCTTATATCTTTGCATCTAGAATTAAAGAAGAACAATGAGAGATTTCTCGAAATAGCGCAAAACACAAGTTCATGGATATTACAAATCAATCAACACCTTATACATCCCACAACCATAAAATTAATGATCCAGATTCAAATGTTTCCAAAATGTCATCTGTAAGACCCCAATTTTGACCCTAAGATCCCTCATGGCATCATATCATTGCACTTTGCATTTGCCTCAAGGATCATAGCATCTTGGCTCCTTAACCCTTGGGTTGGAACTTGTGTGAGGTGGTTTGAGACCACCAAGCATGCTTGAATTTTATATTATTGCTTTTCTTATTTTGTTTACTAACCAAAAGCACAAAAATATGTCACTAACATCTTTTGTTTTGTAGCTTGAGCAATCATGTAGATCCAAGGCTCCTAGGTGGCCCCATGCTCATTGAAATGGCTAAATGAAGGTGAAAGCAAGAATGACAATGGTTCACAAATCTCTTAATCATAATATATGCCTCCCAAGTATCTCAATTTGCCAATTTGATCAAGATAAACCAAAGGGCTTGAGGATTGTTTGCCAAGGAAACCCTAATTCATCTGTGCATTGACTGTGCCTTGCTCATGAAGTAACCTCAACCCGTGATTAAATATATTCAAGGGAAGTTATTTCATTCATCATTTCATGCATATTTGAGCTTATTTTAGTATCCTCAATCATTCATTCATCAAGATTTGAAGTTTGGACTTGAGAAGTTGATCAGTCAATTCATCTAACTATTTTGAAATCCACTAAGACCTAACTTTTGAGGTGTTTTTCAAATGAATATGACCCAAAGAGAAACAATGTTCTTAAGAACCATATTAACAACTTTAATGTTCATCAATTTGAATCTTTTAAGGTCATCATTCATTTCAAAACATTATAGGTCATTTTGACTGAAACCCTAGTTTTGGGTCAACTTCCCAAGAACATAACTCACTCATTTTTCATTATTTTGAGGTGGGATCAAATGAATTGGAAAGTTTAAGATGTATACTTCATTTGTTATGTTTAACAAATTTTCATAATCCTAAAATAAACACATGTGATAATACAAAACATTATAGGTCACTTTGGACCAAAGTCATTGAAATGTGAAAAAGTCCAACTTCAAGTGCCCATAACTTTCTCATAAAAAATTCAAATGATGTAAAAGTTGAGTCTAAATTGATTTTCTTGAAAATATATACAACTTTGATGTTTAAGATTTTGGCATTTGGAGCTTGCATCATTGAAACATAAGGGCTTGAAGTTGGTCCATTTTGGCTAAATTCACATGAACATGTTTTGCACCTTGAACTTTATAATCAGTTTTCATTAATTTCCTAACTCCAAATGGATTTTTGTTCAACATAACAATTGTTCCTCATGTCAAGACCTTTCCAACCATTACCCACAAGGCCATGTTGCATTTTGGTAAGAGGTGTTTTCGAAGAGAAGAAGGTTTGGGTGCAATTATGGAAACATTGTTAAAACTTCATGCACACTCCAATTCAATTACATTTGCACGTCCAAACCTGATTGTTATGACTTCAGCATGCCAAATCATTTTCATTTGGGCCTCCCATGCGCTTGTACAGGCCCATGCATGGAGGCCCTCACTTCATGCACACATGATTTTCCCATGCCTTGCAGCTTGCTTTGCTATAAATAGAGGTGTTCAGCTTCACCATTTCTCAACCTTAAGGCGCCTTATATGTTGCAGAACTCAATCTAAACCTCACTCTAAAGGAATTTTGCTCTTTCACTTCAAATTTTCAGATCCAATTTTCAACTTCCTTGGTTGATTATTGGACTCTAATTCCTTAGCCTAGCCCTATTTCCACCTCAAGAGCAAACTGCAATAGAGAATTGGGAAGGATCGTGCTCCATAGATCTGAATTTTCAAGGTTGATGTTCAAACTTTTTTTAATCGAAACTCACTGATTCTTGCTCATTTCTTGTGGTTATTGGCTCCTCTGAAGTCCTCTCATAAGAGGCAAATGAATTGTGTTCTTAATTTTATAAATCCATCAAGTTCAGATTGAACACCATTATTTTCTGTCTCTGATTTCTCTTCCTATGAGGATCTAGAGTGAAAACCAATGGCACAGGGGTGATGTACATCACCCTAACTTTCCAATGATATGAGGATCGCTTGTTTTGGTTGAGTTTTCCATACTTGCAACTCTGGCCGGAATTCATGGACTCGCCGGAGAAGACGGTGGTGTACACCACCGTCCCTTTTCCAGATTGATTCTAGGCCGTGTGATCATGTTTCCAGATCTAATCATGGCCATCAATTGTTATGACTTTCATTAATTCATTGTGTTGCTCAGTTGACTTGGACACATGGTGCGCGTGTGTCTCTCCATCCTTGGATGTGCCACCTCATTTAATGAGGTTGATCCAACGCGCCAGAAATTTTGCTATTTTCTTATTTATCCATTTTTTTTTCTTAATTCCATTTTATTTCAAAAAATCATAACTCTTTCATTTTAATTCCAAAAAATATGGGACCAATTGCATTATTTCCCTTTTTAATTCTAGTTTATGAAAATGATTTTTAATATTTTTTATTTTGTCATTTGATATTTTTTTGTGAATTTTCTCTTTTCTGGTTATTTTTAATTCATTTTAAATAGTTTCCAATATTCAAAAAATACAAAAGTATTTTATTAACCTCTTTGAATGATGATGAATCTATGAAAAATATTCTCATCAATTTATTTATTGATTTGAGATTTATTTGAGATTTTAGTTCAATTAGGTTATTTTTTATTCATTTTTAATTGTTTAAAAATAGTTTTTGGTTTCCAAAAATGCTGAAATTTTTTGTCAAACTTTGTTTGACCTTGTTGAACTTAGGATGATCCATTTGGACTTTTCCAAGTTGATTTGAAATGGATTTGAAGTTTATGAAAATGATTTTAATATTTTTTATTTTGTCATTTGATATTTTTTGTGAATTTTCTCTTTTCTGGTTATTTTTAATTCATTTTAAATAGTTTCCAATATTCAAAAAATACAAAAATATTTCTTAACCTCTTTGAATGATGATGAATCTATGAAAAATATTCTCATCAATTTATTAATTGATTTGAGATTTATTTGAGATTTTAGTTCAATTAGGTTATTTTTTATTCATTTTTAATTGTTTAAAAATAGTTTCTGGTTTCCAAAAATGCTGAAATTTTTTGTCAAACTTTGTTTGACCTTGTTGAACTTAGGATGATCCATTTGGACTTTTCCAAGTTGATTTGAAATGGATTTGAAGTTTGACCTTTAATTGTTTATTTAATTCAAGTATTATTTTAATTCTCAAAAATACCAAAAATATTTTATTTGTTTCTTGACTTCTAAGTTTCATTTTGCTTTTGTTTACTATGGTTTGACCTTGATCCCATTCATCTTTGGTAAATGTACTTTGTTTATTTCATTTGAATTTCAATTCATGTACATTCTTATTCATCTTCTTCTTCTTCTTTTTCTTTTTGATCAATGAGTTAAAGATTGGTGGTTAGTCTTGACATATGGGAGGCTTAACCTTCCTTGATTCAAATCTAATTCATCTAGATCACAGATCAAGTGAATGGCTTTGCATTAAGGATAGGTTGCTTCTTGGTTAAGCAAAAAACCTAAATCAATACAAGATCATTCTTCTTTTCTTTTGGCATGGCAAGTTGTAGGAGCTTGGCTTACTAGTCATGGTCTCTAACTTGTGTTTGTTGCCTATAGTTTTATTGACCGACCTCAGATAGGTGTGACTACTACATTAGTCCACTTACGATTGCTTAACATAACGCTAAATTGCCTTATGGCACACTAACACTAACTATTGACCATTAACTTTTAATTCAAGCCTTTAATTATTGCAATTTACTTTTATGCAATTTAGATTCTTGCACATTAATTCATTTGCTTTTGCCTTTTGCTCACTTGAGTTCATGTTTATGTTAATGCAATTTGCCTTTTGCTCACTTGAGCACATAATTGTGTATATACAATTGTGCTTGTGTTGTTTTTCTGTTTGTGTGAACCAAATGCAAAATGGATAAAAGGACTTAGATTTTAGGATCCTTACCTATGCAAAAATGGAGTCAAAGAGCAACTAGGCCTCATGCCTTTGGAATGCTATAAAAGAAGAGAATGTCAAAGAGCAACTAGGCCTCATGCCTTTAGAATGCTTAATCTTGAAGAAAGCTTGGAAAGGACCAAATTTCTAAACTCACTCTTATCCATTCTTTGTTTGCATTGTGGAACTTTTTGATGTGTGTTCTTATGTGCTAGGGATCCCAAACTTGCCAAGTAGAAGAACCATTGTCATGAGCATCTAAAGTGAGAGATACAAAAGCCATTGGAAGATTCCTAGAAGCTTGATTGTGTGCTCGATTGTTTGAGTTATTTGCTATTTCTTGCTATATTCCAAAGGAAAGGGAACAACTTGGATCATCACTATGATCTCAAGAAGGGAACTCCATTGTGGTTTTATTTCTCCTCCTTCATCTTTGCATGTTTAGGACCTTAGCCATTCTTCTTCTTCCCTCCACTCTAACCCAAGCCAAACTTTTGTGCAAATATTAACATTGTTTTCAAAATTAGAAACCTAAGCATTATGCTTTTGATTTTTCAAACTTCTTTTCATAACACTTATTTTGAATTGAATCCTAAGTCAACTTTGACCATGTTTTGTAAATACTTTTCATTGGTAAATACAACTCATTCAATTGTTTTTGTGGTTTCGATGGCCACTTCTTGCCAAAGCTTTTCATAAACATTAGCTATTAGGTTTGAGTTATCCTTGAGGTTGATATAATGCTCACCTATTGTCGCATCTCGAAAAATACGATTCCTCACGATGGTCGCGAAAAAAATTACGTTCGAACAGATTCGCCACCTAACTTTATTTATCCCAATGAAGGGATAGGAAAATATCGATAAAACCTTTAGGAGACGGAATAATGGTCGTCGCAACCATATTCGGGTTCGGGAGTGGATTACGTAAGGGGAAGGTATTAGCACCCCTTACGTCTGTTGTACTCAACGGGAACCTTTTAGTTCTAATATGTGTTTCGAGTGTTAATTTATGTTTATTTGTTATCTTTGGGTTATAAAATTATTAAAAATAAAAATGGATGAGAACCTCAGAAAGGGAAAGGGGAGGTTTTTTATTAGTGTGCTCACGAAGATACAACAATCTCCTGCCTACGTATCCTTAAATAAGGAAATCAGAGCATTCGTAGTTCGGGGAACTACGGCTGGTTGGTGTCTTTTATCGAACAGCTGTTTAGATCGCGTTCTAAAGTCATTGGTCATTGGTAATTGAAGAACAACTGTAACACCCTTCTAAATACCCCAAATTATTATAATTAAAATAACAATGTATTCATCAGAGTAATTATGCCCCGAAGGGTGTCACACAATCATTTCACAAAAATCATTAAAATATTCTGTCATGCTCATTTATTTAATCAAAATAAGGTTCTTTGCATAATTCGCAGCGGAATAAAATTCAACTCAATGTACAACATGTAACACAATACATGTAAATCATCAACAACCAATATCAAATCAATTAAGACATCCCCTCCCGATGTTACATCTATCAGAGCATGACCCATAAGAACTACTCTAGACTCCAAGCATTAGCTTCTACTCAACTCATTTCTCGTTACCTGAAAAATAGGTGTAAGGGTGAGTTCCTCAATCAATATAATAAGCATTATAGAACAACATGTAATGCTAAGTAATTAACACATTAATTCACCCTAACCAGACTACACACTCAGCAACGGCAGTATCCGTTCAGACATCATATTCAACAATAACATATAGCATATATATAATCTCAACCATACTCAACATCAACAACACAACACACAACACACATATAATACTGGAATACATCCATTCATATCATATGCCATACATTTATTATGCAATGAGACTCTATGCATGCGGTACCGACTATTTGTGAACATATAGTTCAACCTCACCGTCCAAATCCAGGCACGGCTACCAAGCTCACTAGTCCCACTCATTTGAGACATAGTGACTCACTCACTAATTCCTCACCATGGGAATTAGCTACCACCCCAAATGGGCCATGAAATGCACGCTAATCACCTAGCATGCAAACAATCAACAACAGTCCAATAACGACTAACTCACTAATTCCTCACCATGGGAATTAGCTACCACCCCAAATGGGCCACATTGTGCAAGCTAGACACCTAGCAAATGCAACATCAACAACAATTTAAGAATAGACACATGCTCACACTCTAAGCCACAAACCAGTCTATTCACAAATGCATACACAACTGATACAATCACAGCATCATGCATAGCATCACACATCATTAACACATTTTATCACAACGGCATATCATCATACATCATCACTACATGTATCAACACATCATCAACACATGTATGAAACACTTCCTCAACACATGTATAAACACCTCAGCAACACATGTATAAACACTTCTTCTGCCTTGCTCGCTAGGCGAGGCAGTGGCGAAGCTCTGGTTCGCTAGGCGAGCTCAAGGCGAACAGCTCCAGGAAATTGGTAAATTAATTCGCTAGGCGAGCTCAAGGCGAAGGTAATAGCGAACTCATTCTGTTTTGGTGAAAAACACAGCTAGCACTCACTCGCTAGGCGAAGCGCCAGCGAGTCCACAGCGAACATTACAGTAGCAAAACCTCTCAATCTCGCTGGGGCGAGTTTGAGGCGCGTTCCTTCGCTAGGCGAAGGTTATGTTCGCTAGGCGAACATGACAGTTCACCAGACGCGTTTTCTTTGGGCAGGGATCTCATGTGCCCATCCCAGACCCTTCCCACTCAAACTTACTCGTCACCATTCATCACCAATTTATCGGTTTGATTACACACACAATTATCAATTTGATTACGGTTTTCACTCAACCTATTCATCACAAATTTTCAGCATTCCAAATCCCAATTAGGGTCGATTCAACGGTTTCTCACTACCCATTACATATTATCCCAAAATACCCATCAATCGACGATAAACCCCCCTTACCTTAACAATCCGGCAGAATCTTTGGGCTTCAAGCTTTCGTTCTCCAACCTTTGCTCTTCAGCTCCTCTTCTCTGCCCTTTTTCCCTTTTCTCTCACGATGCTTCTCTGTTCTGTTTTCACGTGAAATGCTTTTCCAAATGAGAACTTTTCCTTATTCCAACACATATATATATTTTCCAAATAATAATAATTATTCCAAGATAATAATAATAAAATTTCTAATTATTCAATTAAATTAATAATTACATTATTAACTCAATTTAAATAATTATTTTATTATTATCGGGGTGTTACAACTCTCCCCCACCAAAAGAGTTTTCGTCCTCGAAAACATACCTCAAGCGAACAACTCTGGGTAAGATTCCTTCATCTTACTCTCCAGTTCCCAAGTCACGTTGCCACCTGCTGGTCCTCCCCAAGCTACCTTCACCAAGGCAATCTCTTTACCCCGCAACTGCTTCAACTCTCGATCCTCTATCTTCATAGGTGATGTTTCAACAGTCAGGTTATCTCTCACCTGTACATCATCTACTTGGACTATATGCGACGGATCATGAATGTACCTCCTCAACTGAGACACATGAAAAACCTCATGCAAATTCGCAAGCGACGGCGGTAAAGCGATACGATAGGCTACCTCTCCTATCCTCTCCAAAATCTGATAAGGACCAATGAATCGAGGTGTCAACTTCTTCGACTTCAAGGCTCGACCAACACCAGTTATCGGAGTAACACGAAGAAACACATGATCTCCCTCTTGGAACTCAAGTGACTTCCTCCTCTTATCATGATAACTCTTCTGACGACTCTGAGCAATCCTCATCTTATCCTGAATCATCTTAATCTTTTCCGTAGTTTGTTGAACAATCTCCGGTCCAACCACAGCACTCTCACCGGACTCATACCAACATAAAGGTGTCCGACATCTCCTACCATACAAAGCTTCAAACGGTGCCATACCAATGCTCGAATGAAAACTATTGTTGTAGGTAAACTCAATCAAAGGCAAATAACAATCCCAAGCACCTCCTTTTTCCAAAACGCAAGCTCTCAACAGATCCTCTAGTGACTGAATCGTCCTCTCAGTCTGACCATCAGTCTGCGGATGATATGCAGAACTCAATCTCAACTTAGTTCCTAAAGCCCTCTGCAAACCTTCCCAAAACTTCGATGTAAATCTAGGATCTCTGTCCGAAACAATACTCGACGGAATACCATGCAAGCTTACAATCTTCTCAATATACAACTCGGCTAATCTTTCTAACGGATAATCCATTCTGATCGGAATGAAATGAGCCGACTTCGTCAATCTATCCACAATCACCCAAATAGCCTCAAGATTCTTACTTGTCTTCGGCAGACCAGAAACAAAATCCATACTAATACTGTCCCACTTCCACTCTGGAATAGACAACGGTTGCATTAGCCCAGACGGCTTCTAATGCTCAATCTTCGACTTCTGACAAGTCAAACAGGAATACACAAAACTTGCAATTTCTCTCTTCATTCCCGGCCACCAAAATAATCTTTTCAAATCATGATACATCTTCGTAGCTCCAGGATGAATACTCAAACCACTACGATGTCCTTCTTCCAGAATACTCTTCTTAAGTTCTATAACATCCGGAATACACACTCGATTACCAAATCTCAAAACACCATTCTCGTCAACTCCGAATTCACCACCTTGACCTTGATTTACTAAAGTCAACTTATCAACCAAAAGCATATCAGATTTCTGACCCTCTCTGATCTCATCCAACATACCACTTGTTAACTTCAACATTCCCAATTTAACACTATTGTGAGTACTCTCACACACCAAACTCAAATCTCTAAACTGCTCAATTAAATCCAATTCCCTAACCATTAACATAGACATATGTAATGATTTCCGACTCAACGCATCAGCCACTACGTTTGCTTTACCCGGATGGTAATTCAAACCAAAGTCATAATCCTTCAGAAATTCTAACCATCTCCTCTGTCTCATATTCAGCTCTTTCTGATCAAACAAATACTTTAAACTTTTATGGTCACTGAAAACTTCAAATCTTGACCCATACAAGTAATGCCTCCATAACTTCAGAACAAATACCACAGCTGCCAACTCTAAATCATGCGTCGGATAGTTCCTCTCATGAACCCTCAGCTGTCTCGAAGCATAAGCTATAACCTGCTTATTCTGCATCAACACACCACCTAAACCCAACAATGAAGCATCACAATAAACCTCAAATAATTCCGACGAACTCGGTAATATCAAAATAGGAGCAGTAGTCAACCTCCTCTTTAACTCTTGGAAACCTTCTTCACATTTTGAGTCCCAAACAAATGCTTGCCCCTTTCTAGTCAACATCGTCAACGGTAACGCCAACTTAGAAAATCCCTCAATGAACTTCCTATAGTAACCAGCCAAACCAAGGAAACTTCGAATCTCAGCAACCGACTTAGGAGCTTCCCACTTAGATACCGCTTCTATCTTAGAAGGATCAACAGCAACACCACCTCTTGAAATCACATGACCAAGAAAACTAACTTCTTCTAACCAAAATTCACACTTAGACAATTTAGCAAATAACTGCTTTTCTCGCAGCACTCCTAAAACCACTCTCAAATGCTCAGCATGCTCTTCTTCAGATTTCGAATACACCAAAATGTCATCAATAAATACCACAACAAACTGGTCTAGGTACGGATGGAAAATCCTATTCATATACTCCATGAATACTCCAGGCGCATTAGTCACACCAAAAGGCATTACAGAATACTCATAATGTCCATACCTCGTCCTGAAAGCAGTCTTCTGAATATCTTCAGTTTTCACACGTATCTGATGATACCCAGATCTCAAATCTATCTTGCTGAACACACTCGCACCAACCAACTGATCCATCAAATCATCAATCCTCGGCAAAGGATACCGATTCTTGATCGTCACTTTATTCAGTTGCCTGTAGTCCACACACAACCTCATAGTACCTTCTTTCTTCTTAACCAACAACACTGGTGCACCCCACGGTGACACACTCGGACGAATAAATTTCTTATCCAACAGATCTTCCAACTGACTCTTCAATTCAGCTAACTCAACAGCAGACATACGATAAGGAGCCATCGATATCGGTCTAGTACCAGGTACCAAATCAATCGAGAACTCAACTTCACGCTCTGGCGGCAATTCATTCACTTCTTCCGGAAACACATCAGGAAAATCACACACCACAGCTAGATCGCCAATCACCAGTTTATCTTTAGCCTCCAAAGTCGCTAACAGCATAAACAACTCTGCCCCATCTGCTACTTCCTCCTTCACTTGCCTTGCTGATAGAAACAAACTCTTTCCTTCCTCAATCTCAGGAAATATCACAGTCTTCTCAAAACAGTTGATAGAAACTCGGTTAAACACCAACCAGTTCATACCCAAGATAACATCAATCTGCACTAATGGAAGACACACAAGGTCTATCCCAAAGTCTCTACCAAAAATACTCAATGGGCAACTTAAACAAACTGAAGTAGTAGTCACTGAACCCTTCGCAGGAGTATCAATCACCATACTTCCAAGCATCTCAGATATCTCTAACTTAAGTTTCACAGCACAATCCAAAGATATAAAAGAATGAGTAGCACCGGTGTCAATAATAGCTACAAGAGGAAAGCCATTAATATAACACGTACCTCGGATCAAACGATCATCTGCAGAAGTCTCAGAACCTGATAAAGCAAAGACCTTGCCTCCTGACTGATTCTCTTTCTTCGGCTTAGGACATTGTGGACTGATATGACCCAACTCTCCACAGTTGAAACAAGTCACAGTCTTCAACCGGCAATCTGCAGCCAAATGACCACCTTTTCCATATTTGAAACACTTCTTCTCGTTACTGGTACACTCATGGATACGATGTCCAGCCTGACCACATCTGTAACACTTAGCAGGAGCACTAGAGTCTCCCCCACTAGGCCTCCTCATCCCACTCTGCTTCTGAAAACCTTTGCCAACTGCATACGGTTTTCCACGATCCATCTGATTCTTACCCTTCCTATCAACCCTCTGCTGATAGCTCTCTGCTCTAGCCTTGGAATCCTGTTCAAAAATTCTGCAACAGTCAACCAAGTCAGAAAACACCCTGATCCTCTGATATCCAATAGCTTGTTTGATCTCGGGACGCAACCCGTTCTCAAACTTCACACATTTCGAAAACTCTCCAGCAGCCTCATTATAGGGAGTATAGTACTTTGACAGCTCGGTGAACTTCGCAGCATACTCAGTAACCGACCTGTTACCCTGCTTCAATTCCAAAAACTCTATCTCTTTCTTTCCTCTGACATCTTCTGGAAAATACTTTCTCAGGAACCTTTCCCTGAACACAGCCCAAGAAATCTCAGCATTCCCAGCAGTTTCTAACTCAGTGCGGGTAGCAACCCACCAATCATCAGCTTCTTCTGACAGCATATGTGTACCGAACCTGACCTTCTGGTTATCGGCACACT
The DNA here is from genome assembly GCF_024323335.1 of Lathyrus oleraceus. Classification (NCBI taxonomy): domain Eukaryota; kingdom Viridiplantae; phylum Streptophyta; class Magnoliopsida; order Fabales; family Fabaceae; genus Lathyrus; species Lathyrus oleraceus. The sequence continues at coordinate 457,590,541 of NC_066585.1, forward strand.
CCGTCACTCGGAAGATTCTCTCTATCTCCTTCAACCACTTCTGAGCACCATCTGGGTCGTATGCTCCCTTGAACATTGGAGGATTGTTCTTCTGGAACTCACTCAGTTGACGAGCAGCTCCCATTCCCACAACATTCGGATTTCCTCCAAGTACTCCAGCTAGCATACCCAGAGCCTCAGCAATCGCAGCATCATCTCTACCTCTTCCAGCCATCTCTTTTCTGAAAACCCAACAACTAAAACAATAAGTACTGATAGGGTTACACAACACCTATCCCGTACAGGGAAACAGAATAATTACGATTCGACACGACCGACTATGCTCTGATACCACTAATGTAACACCCTTCTAAATACCCCAAATTATTATAATTAAAATAACAATGTATTCATCAGAGTAATTATGCCCCGAAGGGTGTCACACAATCATTTCACAAAAATCATTAAAATATTCTGTCATGCTCATTTATTTAATCAAAATAAGGTTCTTTGCATAATTCGCAGCGGAATAAAATTCAACTCAATGTACAACATGTAACACAATACATGTAAATCATCAACAACCAATATCAAATCAATTAAGACATCCCCTCCCGATGTTACATCTATCAGAGCATGACCCATAAGAACTACTCTAGACTCCAAGCATTAGCTTCTACTCAACTCATTTCTCGTTACCTGAAAAATAGGTGTAAGGGTGAGTTCCTCAATCAATATAATAAGCATTATAGAACAACATGTAATGCTAAGTAATTAACACATTAATTCACCCTAACCAGACTACACACTCAGCAACGGCAGTATCCGTTCAGACATCATATTCAACAATAACATATAGCATATATATAATCTCAACCATACTCAACATCAACAACACAACACACAACACACATATAATACTGGAATACATCCATTCATATCATATGCCATACATTTATTATGCAATGAGACTCTATGCATGCGGTACCGACTATTTGTGAACATATAGTTCAACCTCACCGTCCAAATCCAGGCACGGCTACCAAGCTCACTAGTCCCACTCATTTGAGACATAGTGACTCACTCACTAATTCCTCACCATGGGAATTAGCTACCACCCCAAATGGGCCATGAAATGCACGCTAATCACCTAGCATGCAAACAATCAACAACAGTCCAATAACGACTAACTCACTAATTCCTCACCATGGGAATTAGCTACCACCCCAAATGGGCCACATTGTGCAAGCTAGACACCTAGCAAATGCAACATCAACAACAATTTAAGAATAGACACATGCTCACACTCTAAGCCACAAACCAGTCTATTCACAAATGCATACACAACTGATACAATCACAGCATCATGCATAGCATCACACATCATTAACACATTTTATCACAACGGCATATCATCATACATCATCACTACATGTATCAACACATCATCAACACATGTATGAAACACTTCCTCAACACATGTATAAACACCTCAGCAACACATGTATAAACACTTCTTCTGCCTTGCTCGCTAGGCGAGGCAGTGGCGAAGCTCTGGTTCGCTAGGCGAGCTCAAGGCGAACAGCTCCAGGAAATTGGTAAATTAATTCGCTAGGCGAGCTCAAGGCGAAGGTAATAGCGAACTCATTCTGTTTTGGTGAAAAACACAGCTAGCACTCACTCGCTAGGCGAAGCGCCAGCGAGTCCACAGCGAACATTACAGTAGCAAAACCTCTCAATCTCGCTGGGGCGAGTTTGAGGCGCGTTCCTTCGCTAGGCGAAGGTTATGTTCGCTAGGCGAACATGACAGTTCACCAGACGCGTTTTCTTTGGGCAGGGATCTCATGTGCCCATCCCAGACCCTTCCCACTCAAACTTACTCGTCACCATTCATCACCAATTTATCGGTTTGATTACACACACAATTATCAATTTGATTACGGTTTTCACTCAACCTATTCATCACAAATTTTCAGCATTCCAAATCCCAATTAGGGTCGATTCAATGGTTTCTCACTACCCATTACATATTATCCCAAAATACCCATCAATCGACGATAAACCCCCCTTACCTTAACAATCCGGCAGAATCTTTGGGCTTCAAGCTTTCGTTCTCCAACCTTTGCTCTTCAGCTCCTCTTCTCTGCCCTTTTTCCCTTTTCTCTCACGATGCTTCTCTGTTCTGTTTTCACGTGAAATGCTTTTCCAAATGAGAACTTTTCCTTATTCCAACACATATATATATTTTCCAAATAATAATAATTATTCCAAGATAATAATAATAAAATTTCTAATTATTCAATTAAATTAATAATTACATTATTAACTCAATTTAAATAATTATTTTATTATTATCGGGGTGTTACAACAACCGTCATAACTTTTGGATTTTTTCAAGGTTCCTTCGACACTTTAGGATGTGTGTGAAGAATGTCATGTAGTTGATCCATATACTGGATATTTCATCTTGTAATTTGGATGCATAGTCAGATTAACTGAACACTACCCTGCCCCAGGTTAAATGTAAGGGTTTTGTAGATCCGAAAGAAACTCCTACTTCTAGGCTCGAAGTGGTTGACTAGGGATTAACTCCTTATCTCTCCAGTGTTTGGGAATTTGAAACAATGCCTGTACATCATCAGCAGGATTTTATCTGAAAGCATATAGTCAGCAATTATGGGTATCTTGTTTTCGTAATCCTCCCTCAAATCTTTGCTAAAACAAAAGTTATGATAAAGAAAAGTGAATGGGAGAAACACTGATGTATTTTTTGTTTTTGATATAAGAGAAGAAAAATGAGCGAATGCGAGATAATTATTTCAAAACATGCATCATTACTTCATCAATATTACCATTAAAAACAACAATGTTTAAACACAAGCAGCTTTTAACAACAAAGAAACTACAAATGCAAAAATAGAAACAAATCAGTCCAACGATTGCCAGTGTTGAGGATGTCTTCCTGTCTGAACAGTAGAGTTATCAACTGGGGTTTGCATAATGACCAAATGGAATGGTCATTGAGTAATGATGTAAATGAGATGCAGATGAAAAGCTTTAGGGGGGCAAAATTTAGAGTATGACAATAGTAATAACAATAAACATCATAACATTTTCAAACATTACATAAAGATGAAAGATGAAGACTCTTCAATGGTGAAATCTCTTGAAGATGATGCTCCACCTCGCTAAATAATAAGTTGTTGTTAAATAATATCTTGCCTAATAATAAATATAATCTATAATAATATAAAAAAAAATTCAAATATTCTATCGTATCAATTTTTGTATAATGTGTCAACATAATCATTGTTATGTGATAAGTAGAGATATTAAATATACAATTCTAAAGCAGAAAAATAAAATAAAAATAAAATAAAAATAAAAAATAAAAAATCTATGTATTATATAAAAAATTAAAAAATTAGAAACTGCATTTAACCCTTGATATTTTTAACACAAATTTGTTTTTGCCATACACAAATACAAATATTACATGATTTTGAAAGAAAAAGGCAATATAAAAAGTGTTTTATATTTTTCATAGTAATTAATTTTCATAGAGTTTATATTTTCTTGAAGTTTATATAATGAAGTGATATACTAGTACATGAAAAAAAATTCGTCTTTCAACTTGAACTAAATTTCTTCTCCATCATCCCGAATTTTTATGGATTCAACACATAAATTCTTAGTAAGTTTTGCACTAAATAAATAAACAAAAGTACCCACTTAAATGATTATTAATTTATCATAAATAGACAAATGTTGCCTTCTAGAAACTACAACTACTTTAATGTTCTTGTTCTTAAATTAAACATTAGATGTTCCACTGTCTGAATTTGAAGAGATGCAATGGGAATCTCAACCCATCTTTTCAACCTCTTGCTTTTCATTCTACTAACTTCTCATTCATCCTTTGCCGAAGTCTTTTTCGAAGAAAAATTTCAAGGTAAGCTTAACCATCTTCTCCCTTTTCTTATATTCACATTAGTTTAGTTAGATTCATGATCTCTTTAGTTCTTACCATAGTAACAGAAGCTAGCTTTCTAACTATAGTCAATGTTTATTTCTATGGAATGAAAATGAAGATGGGTGGAAAAGTCGTTGGGTTTTGTCTGATTGGAAAAGGAGTGAAGGAAAAGCAGGTACCTTTAAGTATACTGCTGGAAAATGGCCTGGAGATCCTGATGACAAAGGTACCCTCTTACTACTAAAGTTGTTTGTTTCCATAAGTTCTCATTAACAAGCTCACAAGTGTTTATGTAGGTAGATAAACTCGAATAAATAAGTTCAAATGGACCATTAAGTGTTATGAATTTTGATTGTTGCAGGAATTCAGACATATAATGATGCCAAGCATTTTTCGATATCTGCAAAGATACCAGAGTTGACTAATGTGAACAGAACCCTGGTGCTTCAGTATTCTATTAAATTTGAGCAGGATGTTGAATGTGGTGGTGGTTATATCAAACTTCTTTCGGGTTATGTTAACCAGAAGAAGTTTGGCGGTGATACTCCTTATAGGTTCGTCAATTTCTTTCGTATTTTTCTTGTTTAGTTTTGATCAGAGTCCACTGATTGGTTTTTCTTAACGCAGTTTGATGTTTGGACCGGATCTATGTGGCACTCAGACGAAGAAGCTTCATGTTATATTGTCATATCGGGGGCAGAATTATCCCATTAGAAAGGATCTGGAGTGCGAGACAGACAAATTAACTCATTTCTATACGTTCATTCTAAGGCCCGATGCCTCTTATAGTGTCCTTGTCGATAATCGAGAAAGAGATTCTGGAAGCATGTACACGGATTGGGACATTCTCCCTCCAAGGAAAATCAAAGATGTCAAGGCGAGAAAGGTAATACTTCTGAATTAATGTTAATGGGTTAGCATGTATTACTGTGGATTTAGGGTTTAGAGTTTAGGGTTTATTTGAATGTTACAATGCTGAGACTTAATGGTAATGTGTCGAGAAACAACTCAAACAAATATTCTAGAGGAGTTTTTAATTTAGATAGGAGATGTTTTGGTTCTTTTTGTTTATCTTCTTTCATGCGAAACCTTTTAGATTCTCTGTTGCAGCCAGCAAACTGGGATGATAGAGAGTACATTGAGGACCCTAATGATGTCAAACCAGAGGTACTTGTTGTCTCCTTTCACACAACTCTTCCATTTTTTATTGCGGGAAATAAATCTTAATGACCACCTTTTAAGAATTTCTACCGTGGTATGGATAACTTTCATGTCTAGCTAGTATCGGCTGCAACTAATCAGTCTACTGCAATATGCTTTTGGTTTTTGTAAGCAAAGTGCTATATTTTCAACAAAAATCTATAAAAGAAAAAGTGCTATATGCGTGCAAGTCTAAGTGTCTTGATATTGCAGGGCTATAATTCAATTCCAGCTGAAATCCCCGATCCAAAAGCCAAGAAGGTTTGTTTGTTCACTGCATGTTTAGATATATACTAAAACAATGTATTTTGATACTAAGATTACAACTATTGATGCAAGACTTAATTTGCTCAGGCTTATGAAAGCTCTTTATCTTTTTTTCTTGTTTAATCTTTTGTTTGACCAGCCTGTTGACTGGGATGATGAAGATGATGGACTATGGAAAGCGCCAAAAATTCCTAATCCAGCATACAAAGGACCGTGGAAACGGAAGGTTCTTCACGCTGAACATGTTAAAAGTTGAATTTATTTTCATATATGCCTTGGTTTCTAATTGTGGAAAATTGTTGAATCTCAGAAAATCAAGAACCCCAACTACAAAGGAAAGTGGAAGACTCCATGGATTGATAACCCAGGTATTTTATTTTATAAGCATGTGATATCAAACATTAGAATTTTGAAATAGACTTCAGGTGATATAACAATGTTACATTTAACATGGAGAAAAAAGGATTATTATTATTATTCCTTTTTTTGGTTAAAACAATTACATACACCGGTTTAAATAGAGTTACATCAATAATTCTGTACTTTCAACCTATGTCTAAAAATGAAAAACTAATTATTTCCTATAAATGTTTATGAGATAGGTTGCAATTAGTATAGCTTCTCTCCGAAACTGTTTTGGCACATTTGTAGCCATCCTAAGGGGCCTTGTCACCTCTTGGTGACAAGAGGTGACGATTCTTTCTCTCTGCCATTCTGTTCTGCTGAGGGGTGTCCGCACATGAACTTTGATGCACAATTCCATGTTTTTGTAAATAGAGATTTAGCATTGAATGATAATACTTTCGACTGTTTTTAGCGCTTGATTTTTGGTTTGAAAATTGAAATTGAGTTTCCACCATTTTATGATAATTTTTTAATATTCCTCCTACTTCCGATTTTTATTTCATGAGGAATACCCAAGTGGTTCTTGTGTGGTCATCAATGAAGGTGACAAACCACGTAGCATCTGTAGTGCTGTTGACCCTTTATGGTCCCCATACATCACTATGAATCAAGGAGGAAAATGGTTTAGAAGGCTTATATAGTTGTGTAGGATAAGTGGTTCGAGTATGCTTGGTGAATTGACAAATTTCACACTGAAAATTATAACTTTTATTAAATAATGAGGGCAACAATTATTCCAAGTACATAGCATTGGGGTGGCCTAATCTAATATTGCCACAATATAATAGATATTTTATTGCTTGGAGGAACTATTGCACAAGAGTTAGCTCTAGGTTTGTTCTTTGGGTCTTCAACCTAATGGAGATAGAGTCCCGCACATTCTTAAGCATTATCAATCATCTTTCCTAAAATCCCAAATCTAAAATTCACACAGGTTAGAAGAGAATTTAGTAACACAACTCAAATCTTTTGTCAATTTGCTGGTGGGTTGCAGTTGAGTTTAGGGATATAAAGAACTGAATTTAGAGTGATATTTTGTGTAATAAAAACTGAACCTCTACCAACCACCCTCAAGAGTGTACCATCAACTATTTATTGTTGAATGATCTTGACATGGAGAATAAGAGTCAAAGACTGTTATATCTCCAGACATGTGATCTAAAGCTCCAGAATCAATAAACCAAAGTTTTGTTTTACCTTTTCTAGTTCTTAAGGCATACATAAAACTGTCTTGTTGGGCTATTGTTGTTGTACCAGTGATTTTCCCTGTGTTTTTCAAAGTTTGTTGTAGAAGTTTTTGTAGAGTTTCCATTTGTTCTTTGCTGAAACGGGCTGGATCAGCACCTGTCTCTCCTTCCTGAGTTGTATTATGGGTTGTGCTGCCTCTAGTTTCCCTATTCCAGAACGGCCTGGCATCTGATGGTTTCCCATGGATAGCCCAACAATTTTCTTGAGTGTGTCCAGGTTTCTTGTAGTGATCACACCATGGCCTATTCTTCATCTGTGGTGGTCGAGACTGATTTCCTCTAGCTGCCAAGACTGAGCTTTCAACAATTGGGGTAGTCACAGTGTTTCCTAGCACGACCTTTCTTCTGCCCATGGTTGTCGGGATCTCGCTCTAACTCCTGAAATCTTACGATCTTGCGCTCTGGCAACTGACTACCGATTTAAGTGTCACAAAGATCTTGTATTTGGCTAGAGCGTTGAACTCTTAGAGAAAGATCTTAAATTGTGGGATCTTGTGATCCCAACTATCCATTTTTTGTTTTGACCTGCTTCGCACATGTTTAATGCAAGATCTTTGTGACACTTAAATCGGTAGTCAGTTGCCAGATCGTAAGATTTCAGGAGTTAGAGCGAGATACCGACAACCATGATTGAGAATATTATGTCCGAGGAAATTATGTTTTTTTGGATCGAGTATTTGCTATTGATGATTAAGTTAATGAGAATTTTATATTAAGGTTATTTTTCCTAGTTATTTCTATAAATTTGTCTATTTGTTGGGATCTTACCTACAATTCACGCTTTTTCTATACCCTAACGATCTTTATCGAGATCCCGATTTTGACAACCATGCTTCTGCCTCTCTTCTCTTCGTACTTCTGAAAGCACTTCCTGCACCTTTGGGAGTGGTTTAGTTCCCGGAACCCTCTCACGAACTTAATCAAGATCTTTGTTGAGTTCCAATAGAAAGTTGTAAATTCTATCTCTCTCAATCAGATCCTTGTATTTCTTCTTGACATCTTGACATTTCTATTTGATTTCTTCATATGCATCCAGCTGCTGCCAGTGTCGACTGAGTTCATTGAAGTACCCAGTGACTAAAATTTGCCTTGTCGCAGATCATGCAAGTGGCTTTTTATTTTGAAAATGGCAGATGTATTATCCATATTCAAATATGTATCATTCACGACGTCCCACATTTATTTTGCGGTATCTTAGTACATGAAATTTTCTCCAATTTCATTTACCATAGTGTCGAGGAGCTAAGGCATTACAAGGCGGTTTTCCAGCTTCCATAAAGGTTAGGATCAATTTCTTCTTCTGGTTGTTTGGAGTCTGCAGAGATGTACTCTTCCTTTCTTCTTCCTTGAAGGAAAATACAGACACACCTCTCCCATTGGTTGGAGTTTTGGTCATTTAGTTTGTGGCTTATGATGAGGAGTGCCCTTCTGATGAACTGGGTGGAATCGCACCAGCTTCTATTTTGTCGAACTCTATTTTCACTCGCCATCGTAAGGTCAGCACTAGGTTAGGCATGGATCATACCTTGCTTTGATATCATGCAGAAAAAAAAGATTATTATTATTACTTTTTTTATTAAAATATGTTGGTTTAAATAGAGTTACAAGCCTAAAAATCTAGAATTAATTATTTCCTATAACTACTGAAATAACTAAGAAAGAAAATAAGTAATGATGCATCCCTAATTCTAGTTGTACAGAACAGAATTGCATGATTCCGTCTGATATCCAGAATCTTCTATATTATTCTGCATAATCAGAATGTAAATTTTCACTTTCATGATGTTTAATGGGCTAGGGAAATTTGATTAGACATTGTTTTTGTTGAAATTGTACTCTTAGTAACTGCTTATCAATTATCTTAGTAACTAATATGTTATAGCCTTCATTGCATTTTACTTGAGCATATCTAAGTGTTAGGTATGACTCATAGTTTACTGGCACGGGGCCTGATCGCTCGAGTGGGGCGAGTTGTACCCTGTATATAATTTACCAAACTTTGTGATCAAATCTTGTGTGCTTTTCATATCTATTTTCTTTTCAACCAGAGTTGTTGTTCTAACAGTAATGAATCTTATCCAAACTTGTAATAAAACTCATAATTGATTTCTGTAAAGTGTGAACCGCGTCCAAATCCTTCAGACCTACCAAAATTTACAGGCAGCATGGGATGATGAATTTTTAATGATGAATCTCTAATGATGAAGTTTTCTTTTTGTTTCTTCCAGAATTTGAGGACGATCCTGATCTTTATGTGCTGAAACCAATAAAGTATGTGGGCATTGAAGTGTGGCAGGTGTGTGTATCTGTGTTTTTTTGGTTTACTTTTTCTCCTCCTCTATAGTGATGACCAGTTCGATATGAATTGCTATTACCGAATATTTGAAGCGCCATTATGTTCAAATTTGAATTTTCAGGTGAAGGCCGGTTCGATTTATGACAACATCTTAATCTGTGACGATCCACAATATGCAAAGCAAGCTGTGGAAGAATTTATGATTAATAATAGAGAGGTAAGCAATTACTTCAGAATTTGTGTCTGTTATTTAGTTTGTAGCAACCATCTTAGTGCTCGCTTTCTCGTTATGTGTAAAACCTCAGACTGAAAAAGAAGCTTTTGAAGAAGCGGAAAAAGAAAGAAGGGCTCGGGAAGAAGAGGTAATGGATCAATGAGTTATGCAGTAATCGTATTTTTTTGTGACGGGGCACTGTTGGCACTGTTTGATGTTATGACTGTGCAGGAGGCACAAAGGGCAAGAGAAGAGGGCGAAAAGAGGAGGAGAGAGAGGGGCAGTAGATACGGAGATAAGAGGCGTCGTAGAAGGGTAAATTTTTTTCTCTTAAGGCGTATATGTCAAACACCAATACATTTAGAGCTACATTCAAATATTAAACCTTTTCAAATTATTATCGGTGCAAATATGTCAGTGTCTTGTCTGTGTCAGCTGATTTGAGGACTTTGTTTTGCAGCCGGATCCCCACGAGTACATGGGCGATTACGAACATGTAAGCCAAGACTGTGCAATTTGTTCTTATTTGGATGTCTTGTTATGCATTATTGCTTTCTGTTATTCTTGCTGGAGCTGCTAAGAGTGAGCTGGGTTTGACAATTTGTCCATACCTCTTTGTCACTTGATTTGAAAATCAACCTTTTCCACATCCAGCCAAATGCAACCATGATATTTGCATAAGAAAGACCCTACTTGGTGCAAAAGTACCCCAAAATACAAGCACTTTTTTAACTTCATCAAATATAGACAAAACAAGAAAAAAGAAAACTACCTCACACACCTTTTAAGAAAAGCATCTATCATGAGACTAAAAGATTATTAGAATCTTAGTAAATTACTAAATAAAATAAAGTTATTATATTCTGAACCACTTAAGTTAGACTTTTTTTAACTTTATATTCAGAGAGTACCATGTACTTGTGACCTACCACAAATGTCATTGGTAAAGTCTTTATTTGTTCAGAACTCAAATAATGAAAAAAGACAAAACATGCAATGATTGAAAATGAACGGTAATGATGGAGCATCATGATTCATGATCATGACATTAAAATTACAGGATGGATTTGATTTTCATTGTTCTAATTTGATATGCAATTTCATTTATTACAGGATGAACTTTGAAATGGGCAATGTGAGGAGCAGTTGGACACTGCATAATTGATGTTGCAGCAATCTTCAATTCAATGGCAACTATGAAGTTTGAAATTTTTAGTGTTTTCTGAATTTTGGGACCTAAGTATCAATTTTGGGAAAAGTTGTAAACATAGTGGGGCTCCTGCCCCATAACATTACACATAGCTTTGCCCCTCTTGACACCAATATCAGACATCAAATAAATGCATCTTTGAATGACTTAGACTTTAGTGAAAATGGAACTATCTGAACTAGTCTTGCATAAAAAATCTTTTTAAAAAAGTAATCTCTAAGGATATCCCATGTGCTTGCGAGCCATTAGTAAAATAGTGAGCACCATGAACATTCATTTTTAGGATTTTGAGGTTTATTTCAGGTATAGTTTTGCTATTCTTACATTTGATTCATACACTACACTGTATGAACAGTGTAAGAATACTACTTAAAATAATAAAATATGACCTACACTTTTGTTTATCTATGTGTTATTATATGTGGACCATATTCATATCATTTGTTGTTTCTCTCTCCTAACAATAACAACATATAATTAACCACTGTATCCATTTCTTCTTCTTCTTTCTCTTTCCGCGCCATTTCTCATCTCTTCTTCAACTATTCTTTTCTTTACATCTACAATCATACCCAATCAAATATATAATTTATCAAGCAAAAAAGAAATTTATTTAGAATCATTATGTGATGAAGATGAAGATTTAACTCAGTAAGTTTCTAGATATCATTATAGATTCATCCAATAATATCAATGTTCTTTTTTTGGATCATATGTTTGTCCACGATTGTTCATATGTTTCTAGATTTAACATAGTATTAACCAACTTTGTTTACTGTTATAGATTTTATATGTTTATTCACGTTTGTTCATTAACCATGTTCTAAACAATATTCATCTACTTTGCTCACACCGTTAACCATGTTTATTTACTTTGAAACGATTTGATTTCATATATTTACTCATGTTGGTTCATTAACCATTTTGGGAACTATATTAACCAACTTATGTCACACTAATAACCAACTTTGTAATAAACAATGTTATAAACCTGTCTACATGTCTGGGCATTTATTAACCAAGTTATAGACAACATTAACCATAATTTTGAATGCTATTAACCAACATTGTTATAAATTTATAGTATAAATAACATTGACATTTTTTGTGCAGTTTACGTCATAATGGATAGTTCAAGCATTTTTATAGAATGTGGTAGTAGTCAAGGGGAAGATGTAGAAGTTGATCACGGTATTTGTGGTGGTGACGATGATGACTCACTTTGGGTTCCTGTAATTGGGATGTGTTTTTCTTGTCTAGAGGGAGTTAAAATATATTATCAAGAGTATGTTTTAAAAAAAGGGTTTGAATGGAGGATTAGATCATCGAAAAAAGGAGATGACAAGGAGGTCAACTACCTAATACTTTCATGTTCAAGAGAGGGGTCTAATATTTCAAAAATTTCATGCACGTTAAAGACCTACCATTTAGAGCGAAAAATTGTCCTGCCAAGATTTGTATTAAATTGAAACAAGATGGTTTGTGGTACATTACACAATTTGAATCTAACCATTCTCATGAGACTAACCCTACAAAAGCAAGATTGTTCAAGGCTAACAAGAAAATGAACTTACATGTGAGACGAACAATCCAAATCAATGATGATGCGGGAGTAAGGATCAACAAGATTTTTCAATCGCTTGTTAAAGATGCAAGAGGACATGAAAATATTCCCTTTTGTGAAAAAGATGTGAGGAATTATATTAACAAAGAGCGCCCTGCAATTGGAAAAGAAGGCAATGGTAAGGCTTTGATTTGTTATTTTTGTAAAATGAGGGAACAAAATACAGATTTCTTCTATGACATAGATTTGGATGATGATTTTCATGTGAGGAATGTATTTTGGGCTAATGCAAGAAGTAGAGCCCCTTACGAATATTTTGGAGATGTTGTAACTTTTGACACAACATACTTGACTAACAAGTATGACATGCATTTTTCTGCATTCGTGGGTGTGAATCACCATGGTCAATCAACATTACTTGGTTGTGGATTACTATCAAGTGAAGACACAAATTCTTTTGTGTGGCTATTTAAGTCATGACTTCGTTGTATGCTAGAAAAAACATCTTTGAGTATTGTGACCAATCAATGTAAGGCTATGAAAAATGCTATTGAGTTAGTCTTTCCTACAACTTGTCATTCATGGATCTTTTGACAACATGTGAAACACGATTGACGGGTTCATCTCAAGTTTGTACAAATTTATGATGACTTTGGGGATTTTTGGTTATTGACTAGTGACATGTGTATTTTGGGGAGATTGTCACATATCTATACTATTTTGATAAATTTGACATGATGGTATGATGTTCAAACATTTCTTTTAATCATGTTCAAAACATTACATGCACTAACAATAGTTACATTTGGTGGTGCAGGTTATTCAGGTGGAATATTCGGGTGGGATGTTGCAAGATTGTAAATTGACTTTTGTCATAATCCAAATTGACTTTTGGTTAACACATTGATGAAACAATATTCACTATAACATATTAACAACATAATGAACTATAACATACTCAACACATTAACCACAAAATGAACTATAACATAATCAAGACATTGTGCACATAAACAAAACACAACCACAAATTGTCAACATTGTGCCAAATTCTGCACTAGAACACATCATAATTGGTATAAATTCTGCAATACATATATTACACAAATTCTACACTACAACACTAATGATTTACAAATTCTTTCTAGTTCTTTTTCCACGCTTCCTTGGTTTCTTCCTCATTCTTGTAGCCATGTTGGATTTAGACTTTGATTGGTTTTCCACAACATTGACATCATCATTAAATGGAGTGTTATGTCCAACATCTCCAGCCAAAGTTCCTACTTCATCTTCAGTGATAAAGTTCACCAGTTGTCGATCATCTTGAACAACCTCGTCCTCAAACAGAGTGTTAACTCTCGCCTCTTTCATCATCCTCACTTCATACTCAAGAACTGTTATCCTCTCTTTGAAATCTTTATTCTCAGCCACCAATCTGTGATAATCAATAACATCCACAAACTGTTGTCCTTGTTCAAACAGAGCAGCATTGACTATGTCATATTTTAGTTCTTCCTCGGTTGCAACCACTATATCAATTATCTAACAAAAAAAGTCAATTCAACACATAACAACAGAAAACCTATTTTTCTCAATTCAAACACATAAAATCTTACCATATTTTTTTCAAATGCTTTTTCAATATTTTTCTTCTGCATACTTATAACCGGCCAATTCAATACACGTGGAAAACTAAACCTAGAAACAGCAGGTGTTTTCCCCAAAGGTAAGTGGTTGAGTGCCCAAATCTATAACAAATATTAGAAGTTGTAAATTTCAAAATTTCAAAGTTTCAAAACACAAGATGGAACTATAAAATTATATAATATATTTACCTGCAATATGGCAGCACACCCGTTTAAATGTCTTTGTGCCTTGTTTTTTCCCTCCTTCAACACAACCGAAGACTCACATAAACTAGAAACCACAGAGTTATAAACAACAATTCCCCAACTATGGGCATCAAGGGAATCCAAATCATCCAATTGCTTAATAAATCCCGTAAATACCTTATTCCCTGTTTTGGGAAAGTAAAACTCCACAAATGCAAGTAATATGTAGAGTCTAACAAAATTAACTATTTTTTTATGGCAGCGAAGTTGTTTGCGGATATTGTTAATGGTTACCTCATCCCTTTTAAATAGATCTAATGTTTGACATTATTTATCTTCTTCTACTACTAGAGACTTACCAACAATAGACAATCCAAGAGCAAAAGAAACATCAACTAGAGTAAAGGGAACTATATTGAGATATATTTAGGAAAATAATTGCTAGGATATATCTTTACATATCTCTCTAGTTATTTCCTAATTTTCAGATCTCTAAAGATATGATATTTGATGTACTGGAATTATAAATATGGTTACCTGTGATTGATAATACAGAGGCTGATTACCAATTCTTCATGGTATCAGAGCTTGAGAACGTTTTTCTCAAGAATAATTTGATATGGCTGGCGGTGAAACCCCCTCACCACCACCACCACCACCTAAGATTGAACCTAATTCAACATATTACCTCGGATCGCAAGACCGACCGGGAGATTTCATCACAACCACCCGCCTAACAGCAGATAATTATGAATCCTGGGCAGCCGACATAGAAACAACATTAGAAGCTCGAAGGATATTCGAATTTATGGATGACTCGATCAATAAACTGTTACCCCCTTGCACGAAGTCTGATTGGACGTCGATTAATACGATGCTCATATCGTGGATCAAGAATACGATAGATCCTGATTTGAAGATATCCTTGTCCAAATTCAGAGAGGCTAAACCTTTTTGGGATCACCTCAAGCAACATTTCGCACAAACTAATGGTCGTCGCATTTAACAATTGCATTCTTCAATCTCAAAGTGAGAACATACCAAATTAATGCATGTTTCTGTGTACTACGGCAAGTTGCATACTTTGTGGCAGGAACTTGATCGACAGGAGCCCTTGATCTCGTGTTCTTGTTGTGCTTCGTGTTCGGCGGGGAAATTGCACGAGGAGCGTCGACAACAAGCACAACTACATGATTTTTTAATGGGATTATATCCTGAATTTTAGTCTTCCTTACGCACAAACATATTATCACAAGACCCTCTTTCGAGTCTTGATAGAGCATACCAATTGGTTACACAAGAGGAACGTGTGCGTACATCGTAGCAAGAAGTCGAGTCCAAACCATCTGAGGCAACTGGGTTCGCTGTACGAGCAGGGGCAGGGGCTGACTGTGGTCAGAGATGAGGTTCTGCCAGGCCAGTGTGTTCTCTGTGCAAGAAAATAGGTCATGAAGCCTCAGGTTGCTGGGAGAACTCGGTTTGTGGTCATTGCAAGAAGAAGGGCCATCCGGAGAGCCGTTGTTTTGAGCTTGTGGGCTATCCGGATGCCTGTCCTGAGAGCATGAAGACTCCTACGATGGGGCAGGAACGTGGCCAAGTGCGTGCTAATGCTGCTGCAAGTTCGTCTACTTCGAACCTGGGTCAATTGTTCACACTTGAGCAATGGAAGGCTATATCGGGTCTTATTGGTAATTCTCAAATCCCCGACAATAGATTGAATGGTAAGTTTGATGCATCGTCTTGGATTATTGATACCGGAGTAACTCACCACGTTACAGAAGAAAGCTCTTGGTTATTTGACACACAAAATTTTGAATGCCCAATTGGTTTGCCGAATGGTGAAAAAGTAGTTCCCACTTTGGTGGGATCTGTTCGTTTATCGGACAAGATTACTCTCATCGGAGTCCTTTATGTTCCAAATTTGAGTTGCAATTTACTTTCTGTCTCTTAACTTAATGATGATTTACAAACTATTGTCCAATTTGATTCTCATATTTGTGTTATACAGGACCAAACGAAGGAGCTTATTGGAACGGGAATTAAGAGAGACAGATTGTACTACTTTAGCAAATCGAGATTCGTGTCTACTGCTAAAGCTACATATGGAGTTGTGACATCGTCGGCTCGGGTATCCTTCGGAAAAAGTAGTTAAGATGATTCCTCATGTCAGTAGTAATAAAGATCATTTGGATAAGGGATGTGAAGTGTGTATGCGCTCTAAGCATCCTAGAGATGAATTTCATTTAAGTGATAATAAAGCTTCTCGAATTTTTGAGAAAATACATTGTGATTTGTGGGGCCCGTATAGACATGTTTCTTCGTGCGGAGCTCGTTATTTTTTGACAATAGTTGATGATTTTTCGAGAGCGGTTTGGATTTATTTGTTAGTCGATAAATTAGAAGTATTTCAAATGTTTATGGCTTTTGTTACTATGGTTGATAGACAATTCTCTCAAACAATTAAAGTTGTTCAAAGTGATAGCGGGTCTGAGTTTAATTGTTTGCTTGAATACTTTGATGCAACCGGAATTTTATTCCAAACTTCTTGTGTGGGTACCCGGCAACAAAATGGGAGAGTTGAGAGGAAGCATAAACATATCTTGAATGTTGGTCGGGCATTGCGTTTTCAAGCAAAATTGCCTATCTATTTTTTGGGGGAATGTGTTCTTGTTGCTGCTCACTTAATCAACAGTACCCCTACTCCTCTTTTACTGAATAAAACACCTTTTGAAATACTTTTTGATGAACCCCCCTATTTTGATGTTGTTCGAACCTTTGGGTTCTCTTGTGTTATGCACATAATCAGAAAACTAAGGGAGATAAATTCGCTAGCCGAAGTCGAAAATATGTCTTTGTTGGATATCCGTTCGGTAAAAAGGGTTGGAGATTGTTTGATTTGGATACAAAAGAATTTTTTGTTTCACGAGATGTAAAATTCTTTGAGGAGGTGTTCCCGTTTGGGTGTCTGGAGGATGTAAACACCACGGATAATGAACATGTTGATCAAGAAATTCATGAGGATTTTGCTAAATTAATTTTGGACAATGAAATTGAGGTTGGCGAATTATTGGGTCACCAACAAACCCAACCCAACGTTCAAACTTCAGACCCATCATCTCCTGAGACCTCACCGGTGCCGACTGGCCCGAATCAAGAACAACCTATACCAGCACCTGATCAGGTTGTTGGGCCTTCGTCTACATCAGCAGCTCCAGCAGTCCGTGAGTAGGAAATGGGTCGCGAGAAAAATTCCCGAACACCTTGTATCGGGACTCTGTGACACATACGATTTTTGCTAATAGTACCTCCTCATCTTCTTCCTCTTCCAATCTCTCCCAAGGTACTCCTTATCCTTTAGCACATTATATAAATTGTGACAATTATTCTGTAAATTATTGGAGATTTCTTGCAGCTGTTATCAAGGGTAATGATCCTAAATCCTTTAAAGAGGCTATGAAGCACGACAGGTGGAGACAATCAATGAAGGAGGAAATCCAGGCTCTTGAGGATAATAGAACATGGACTTTGGAACATCTCCCGCCGGGAAATCGTGCTCTTGGTAGTCGATGGGTGTACAAGACCAAATATTTATCAAATGGGGATATTGAGTGCCTCAAATCAAGATTGGTAGTGTTGGGCAATCACCAACAGGAGGGTATTGAATACAATGAAACATTCGCTCCAGTGGCCAAAATGACTACGGTTCGTGTCTTCTTAGCAATAAAAGCTTCCAAAAAATTGGGCATT
The DNA here is from genome assembly GCF_024323335.1 of Lathyrus oleraceus. Classification (NCBI taxonomy): domain Eukaryota; kingdom Viridiplantae; phylum Streptophyta; class Magnoliopsida; order Fabales; family Fabaceae; genus Lathyrus; species Lathyrus oleraceus. Next base: position 457,608,475 of record NC_066585.1, read on the forward strand.
GCACCAGATGGATGTCCATAATGCCTTCTTGCATGGTGATCTAGATGAAGAGGTGTACATGAAATTACCTCTCGGATTTGAGAGTTCGGAACCGTCTTTGGTGTGTCGGTTGTGCAAGTCGTTGTATGGCTTGAAACAAGCTCCTAGGTGTTGGTTTGCAAAATTGGTGTCGGCTTTGAAAGGTTATGGTTTTCTTCAATCCTACTCAGACTATTCTCTCTTCACATATACTAAAGGCAATGTTTGCATTAATGTCTTGGTTTATGTGGATGGTCTTAATATTTATGGGAATGATTCCGTTGCACTTACCGTTTTCAAAGTTTATCTCAGTGATTGTTTCAAAATGAAAGACTTGGGAAGTCTCAAATATTTTTTAGGAATTGAAGTGGCCCGTAGCTCATTAGGATTGTTTCTGTGTCAACGAAAGTACACTTTGGACATTATTTCTGAAACAGGTTTATTGGGAGCAAAGCCAAGCGCGTTTCCCATTGAGCAGAACCATAAGCTTGGCCTTGCTACTGGTGAATGTTTGTCGGATCCCCAGTCATATCGATGGATTATGGGTCATCTGATTTATCTTGCGGTCACTCGACCAGACTTGGCTTATTCGGTCCATATTTTGTCTCAATTTATGCAAGAACCTCGCATGGAGCATTGGGAGGTGGCTCTTTGAGTCGTTCGTTATTTGAAAGGGACTCCCGATCAGGGTATTTTGTTTCGTGCAGATAATGAGTTGACTTTGGAAGGTTGGTGTGATTCGGACTGGGCAACTTGTCCCCTTACTCGCCGTTCTCTGACAGGATGGATAGTGTTTTTAGGCCAATCTCCGATTTCTTGGAAGACGAAGAAACAAAATACGGTTTCCCGGTCCTCTGGCGAAGCTGAGTATAGGTCTATGGTCGTGGTCACTGGTGAATTAAAGTGGCTAAAAGGACTATTGTTGAGTTTGGGTGTTCATCATCCTAAGGCAATTAAATTATTTTCTGATAGTGAGTTTGCGTTGCATATTGCGAAAAATCCAATTTTTCACGAGCGAACAAAACATATTGAAATATATTGTTATTTTGTTCGGGATGCAATAAGTGAGGGTTTTATTTCACCATCTCATGTCTCCACATCGTCTCAATTGGCGGACATTTTCACAAATCGGGAAGGATCAATTTGATTTTCTCCTTTCCAAGTTGGGCATTTTTGAATCCCATGCTCCAACTTGAGGGGGGCATTGAGATATATTTAGGAAAAGATATTTTAGGAAAAGATATATTTAGGAAAATATTTGTTAGGATATATCTTAACATATTTGTCTAGTTGTTTCCTACTTTTCAGATCTCTAAAGATATGATATTTGATATACTGGTATTATAAATATGGTTACCTGTGATTGATAATACAGAGGCTGATTTACCAATTCTTCAAACTATCATATCCCTAACCCTAAATCCCCTACTACGTACGTCCCATCTACTTACTGACTCCCATAATAAACCACCTGAGATTGAGAAGTTGTTAGAAATATTCATCGCCCATTTGAATGAGGTGCATTCGATGTGAGCATGTTGAGTTGCGGTTAACTTTTCATTGATGCTGCTCAAATTCATCGGGATACAACTATGCCTCATTCGTGCCTTAAATTCATGAAAAAACTTGATTAATTTTAGACACAGACCAACTAGAATAACAAAACAAATAAAAATTTAAACATATGCCTATTACTTACTTCAGTTTCGTAGTCATTTTTTGATGATGTCATAGTTTCAGCAATAAAGCATTCAACCTAAAAACAAAACAAAACCAAAGAAACACGTAATTAGTACAACAACCGTGAATTGAAAATTTTATTACATTAATCTAAAAGGAATAAACCCTAAACTGTAATCCTCTTTCAATTTCCCCTCTTTGAACAACATATTCAACACTAAAATAAAGGGAAAAAGAACATTTAACCTTGAGATAGAAGTTGTTTTCTTCGTTTGGTGATAAGTTGAGAGAGTTTTGTTCGCCGTGGATGGAGAGACGGTGAGACGAAGAAGATGAAGACGAAGAGACGATGAGACGAAGACGGAGAACTTCAACGTCGTTCTAACACTTTTTGAGAGAGGTGTTGTAGAACTTCAGTGTTGTAGACTATTGCTCTTGGGTTGTCTGTTTGATTTAACCTAAAACTTAAATGCAAATGACCAAGTTACCCCAATTTATTTAATGAATTACAAAAAAAGCAGCCTTTTGTACAGTACCTACGATGTAGGTGTATAACTAAGTGTAACCATATCATTTATGTTTCAGTTAACACTAGTAATACTATTATGTGTAATATTTTAGTATTCATCCATAGAATTATGAAATTCATCAACTTGATTAAGACTAATATTTGATTAATGCCTGATCTGACAATATGAGAATCACAATTCTTTTAAAGATAATTAAAGGTTTCATGGGCAAACAATGTTATATGGAAAATTTGATCGAAATAATGATGTTATTATTGGGAAAAAACAAACAAAGTATAGAGGAAAAAAGAATAACACAAGAGCATAATATGGAGACATCAAAACCAAAGAAAAAATTACAATCATTGTCAAATAACAACCAGAGAATAACACTAATTGAAAATTATTACAATACATAATATATGCTCAACTAACTCATGCCCCACCCTAGTACACTCACGTTCTCCAAAATAAATATTTAACTACATCTTACAACACTCTAATACAAGAGTATAATAGAATAAAGAAAGTCAAATACAAAATACGAGTTTAAAGTACTTTTAACTAATGCGTCTTGGAATGAAGAACTTGAATCATATATATATATATATCTTTGGACTCCCTCTTGCTTCACTAAACTAAACGATGTGAGACTTCAAAAAACTTGTATCTTATATATAGCCTTGAACTCTCTCGTCATTCATAAAATTAAGCGATATGTGATTTTTTCAACATGTATATTTTCATCCAACCTCAACAATCTCCACATTGATTGAAAATAATACATAAGTTTTCATTGTCTTCACCGATAATCATACTCCACCATAAAGAGTATCAACATGTATATTTTTAATCAATCTCAACAATTTACATATTGATTGAAAATAATACATCAACTTTCATTGTCTTCACCGATAATCATACTCCACCATAAAAAGTATAGTCACTTGACGCTACACCACTCCAAGAATTTTTACATTGTCTTCACCGACAATCATAGTTTTAAAAAATTATCATACTCTCTTATGAAGAATATATTTTACTTGAAGATAAAACATTAAAGAATTTCACACTATCATCGCCGATAATCATATACTTTATCATAAAGAATAAATTTCACTTGAAGATAAACCACCTCAAGAATTTCACATTGTCATCACTGACAATCATATGCTTTATCCTAATGAATAAATTTCAATTGAAGTTAAACCACTCCAAGAATTTCACATGTAAAAAACTAAGTTAAAAACTTATGGTGCGAATTCCTCTTTGGAATGAAGCTCTTCAACCACCGACATAATCTTGCATATTGTGTAATCTTGGTTGTATTAACACATCTTTGACTTGAATTTTCCACAAGTCAAAAATACATTTCCAACAATTTTCTCTAGTCCGAACTGCACAACCAAATTTGTGACTACTGCTCAACAACTCTTTCACAACACTACCCTTCTTTTCTGAAGTGAAAGATTAGAAAAAATTGCAACCACATAGAATACTAAGAACACTTATCCTCGCATCTGAAGGAGAAGGGCGACCCAAAATGCAGCGGAATTTAAAACTTCTCCTTTAATGATCCTTACGAATGGGCATGATCAGTGATAGAATCGTTACCTTTTGTGGCGATTATAACCTTTGATGCAGATCTACGGAGCGATCACGAACGTTGAATAATGACAACGCCTCTACTCAGTCCATGATGGGAAAATAGCAAGTGTACTATTTTTCTCACTGTAGTAATAAAAGGGAAATTCCCCGTTTGTCGATCTCAAGGACTGCTTGACGATACAGAGTTTACAGATTGTTTCAATTAGACAAAAAGCCTTTGGGTTTTTGTATTGTGAGTAATTGTACTATCAATTGCAAATAAATAAAACAAATACAATGGTTGAACGAGAGAGAAATTAGAGTAGATTGCTAGGGTACGGTGAATGAAACTTCCTGTAACAGATATAATTTATGAAGGCTTTGACAATAATCTCGTCCGATTGCTTCCGGTCCTCAAGGGTATCTATTCCTAAGTCCTTAGTGAAAAGACATTTGATTATGTAACCTAATTACTATGTGTAACACTTCAAAATTTGCCCTCCTCTCTTGGGACTAGCTTAGCATATTGCATATCATTTTGTAGGTCATTAGGCATTGCATATTTGCATATCACATGGCTACATTGAGCAAGTCATCCTCCTGGGTCTTGATCAGAAGATAAAGAGGTCAAAAGATTCAAGCTGAGGGTTTCATTGGATTGATCATTAACCATCTAAGGATGTGTGATTCAAATTAGGGTTTCATGGTTCCTCAAGGGGGTTGAGCTTCATCTTGGTTGAAATGGTACATCATCATCATCATGGTTATATCATCACCAAGAGATTCATTATTCATGGCAAGCTTCCTTGAGATTAGGGTTTTTGACCTCTGGTCAACCCTAATCAACTGCATTGGGCCAATCAGGACTTGGCAAGGAGATGAGGTTTTCAATGGATATGGGGATCATTTTGTGATTATATTGAGCTTATGGAAGCTAGGGTTTCATCATTGAGCCATTTCATCAGGAGTTTGAGGCTCAACTTGATCAGTGCATAGCCAAATTCATCTATCAATCAGAAAAGTCAACTGTGGTCAACTGTGCCTGAAATGATGGATTTGGAGGTGGGAGAGAGTTGGATACACTTCATTCATGTTTAAACAAGTTTCATTTGACATTTCAAACATCAAGAATGAAGAAAATAAAATCAGATGGAAAGTTTCCAAAAATAGAAAGTGACTTGTAATGAAAGTTTCCAAAAATGGAAAGTTTTTCACTTCAAAATTACATGTCCAAAAATGCTTCAAATGAAATTTTGTTCAACATGAAAGTTGTAGATCTTGCTCTCACCTTTCCAAAAAGTCCAAGAACTTGAATTTCCCATGTATGGTTGACAAGTTATGGTCCAATCATTTTCCAAAAATGCCTAAAATCAAAGTGGCATAACTTTCACATGGAATGGCCAATTTGGGTGATCTTTCTTTGAGCAAACCCCATTTCACATGTACTTTCATGATGCATGGTCAAAATTCATCAAAAATAAGCATGGCAAAAAGTCATTTTTCAAGTGAATTCATTTGTATTTTTGGTGTGAAATGGTGAATTTGAGAATTACATGGTTTTTGCACACAAGGCCTTTTCTAACACTTCACAAATACCATTTAGAAGTTGTGTGGACTGTCATTTGCTGTCATATTGGCCTAAAATGCAAAAGGACTTTTTGGACTTTCACTTGAAAACTCATTTTTGCTAATCACTTTGATTTTGATAATTTGGATTAAGAAGTTGATTAAGCAGTGGTATAAAGCCTTAACTGTAACAGAAATTGCTAATTACATTTCATTCTTCAAGATCCTAACAACTTTTCCCTCCAAATTCTCTCAAAATTCTTCAAAGCTTCTTCAACTTTTTCATCAATTCTGATCCAAATCTTCTTCGATCTTGTTGATCCTTGCTTGATCCATGCTCCATAAGCCTTGGTGAAGAACTGTTCCATTCAATTCGTGGCCAAAGCTTGCTGAATTTGGACTGTCATAACCTTGCTCATCCATGGAGTTTTGAAGATTCTTGCACCTGAAGCATCATTGAGCTAAAGCACCTTTTCCAATCAACTTCCATAGCCTCAATCTTCATCTGTTTTGGAGTTTCGCACGAGGAAACACAAGGATCAACTTCTGCCATCATCATAAGGTAATTTTTCGAATTCCTTCATTGATTAAACTATGATATGGCTTTTGTAGATCTCTCAATGTAGAACAGCATGATACTTGTGGTTTTTGATTTGGTTGAATATAGAGAGAGAAATCGTGAATTGAAGTTTGATGTGCATATCTTTTTTTGCTTGATCCGGTCGATAGGTTGAGAGTTAGGTTAAATGCTTTACATATCCATGATCTAGGTTGAAGGACGGTTCCAATGATATAGAGTTTGTAGCATTTGGTTGAAAATTGTTCATCATCATTTTCTGGAAATTGTTGAGTGTTCTTGTTCAAGAACACGATGAAGAGTGTGTTTGATCCATAATTCGCCTGGCCTTTGTTTGAATGTTGTTTACCGCCACATTTTGACCAATGAGAACGCGCCAACCAATTTAATGGAACGACCGCGTTTGGTGTCGTAGTTCAGTATTTACGGATTTGCCATTATCATTTAAATTCATCTTTTATTTCATTTCTTTTTTTCAGTTTCCATTTCATTTTGATCCACAACTTCAAAAAATCATATCTAATTCAAAAATAGTCCAAAATTTGTGAGGTTTTTTTCACCATGCTCCTTATGATGTGTAGATTTTAATGATGATTTTTAATATTTTTGTGCGCATGTGGAAAATAAAAATGCTTAGGGATTGTTTGGATGTATGCAATTTGTACATGTCTTGCCTTTTCACTCATGAAATGATGATGTTTCCAAATAAATTGATGAAATTTTTTGTGCTTATTCTGTACTCCTTGCTGGTGATTTTGGTATGTAGTTTGCAATTTTTGGATCCCTGGTTGATGAGATATGAATTTTTGATTAGAGGTGTGACAATTTGTGTCACACCAAGCTTGTTGAACTTCATGATTTTATTTGAGGTGCTTATGAATATTGGATTGAGCCAAAATTTTGCATGATTGAGCATATGTATGTTGAGATGACATGTGAATTTTTCTGGATTTATTGATGGCATTTCCTATTTGATTGGAATTTTTCCCTCTGTTTGGTCATTTGTTGATTTTTTGTGACACATGTTGGCATTTGATTTGTGAAATTCTGGTTATTGATTGTATGGATGTGAAATTTGGTATGAGCATTTTAGACACATTATAGGTCATTGTCATTTTGATCCCATTCATTTATCATATTTCATTTCTGTTTTATGATTATTGGAAGTTGATGATTATTTTGATGCCTTGTGTTGGCTTGCTTGAACTTGTCTGAACTTAGTGAATTTAATTTCCATACTTCCATTAATCTAAATGAGCTGAAAATTGATATGCTACTCATTGAATGTGTTCTGTTTAGGTTGGAATTTTTGTGGAATTTATTGAGCTGTTTTGATATTGATTTGATTGTGATCATTCTGTTTGGTCTTTTGAAGTTGCAAATAGCATGCTTTGTGATATTTTGTTTATAAAATGATGATAATGAATGAGATGAGCATGGGACCAATTGGATTCTCTTTTTGCTTGATAAATCTTGGTTTTGGTTAATTTTCACTTGCTGTTTTGGATTTTTCATCTCCTTTGGACCCTAGGCTTGGCCTAGTGGTCTTGTTTCTCACTTTTGAATTGTGTTTCAGGTTGAGATGCAAATGCCTTAAGGAGAAAAATGCAAGTTGATTGAATTGAGTTTGGTTGCTTGTTGTAAACTAACTTGTGTGTTTTGTAGGATGCTTGACTCAATTGAGTTGATTGTGCTTTGCACATTGCATTGGTTGACTGTATATATTAACTGTTTGACTTTTGCTGTTTAATGTTGGTTTGTCTGGAATATTGACTGTGCTTGATTGATTCCAGGTACCATAGTCGCTTTAGTTCTTTAAGAACTTGCCGTGCTGCTGCTTGGTTGTATAAACCAGTTGAGGTAGACTCTCTTGTCTCCATGTAGTCTGGAAGACCTGGCTTGTTATTTAGCCAGGCAACTGTCTGAAGTCCTCCTTAAGAGGCGATGATTGTGATTGTTTATTTTTGTCCCCAAGCAGGAAAAGACCTTGATTAAGGCAATTGGCGGATAAGAGAGATATGCAATCTATCTCCCGCTATTCTGTTGAGTCGTCCCTCTGCTCACACCACTGTGTTGATGCGTTGGGACATTAACCCAAGATCTTGTACATTTGTACAATTGAGTCAGAGTCTTGAGTGTAGAAGGGTTCCTCCATTCTGGACCCACGCTCCTTTGTCTGAAGCTCTCCCTGGCCAGGGATAAGAGCTGTGAAGTCTAATCTTCACTCACCTTTCATCTGCTTCACCCTGACTCTCAATGTCAGGGTTAAGAGCGAACACTACCCTGTACAGTTGACTTGCCTCGGCAGTCCACCCTTGTTTGAGCCTCACTTGACTGGATATAGTGTGTGCTATTTGAAATGTTTGCTTTATTTTGATTGATGCTTGCATGCTTGTTTTTCCTGGTTAGGATTAGCTTGCTGTTGTGCAAGTAGATAGAAACCATAACATAGGGCAATGATGCATGATAACACTAGGCTCGAGTGCAGCTCCCTAGTAGTGTGTCTCCCCTTGGTTTCTGGCTAGAATTTCTTTCCCGTTCAGGGGAACTACGTCGCCCTGATCCTCATACCAGATGAGGTACGTAGGCAGGAGACCGTGCGAGGTCTCTCCGGGCACTTTTTTTTCTTTTTGTGTGTGTTTGCTTGTTAATCCTATTGTGTGTCAGGATATGGATGTAAGCCCAGCGATTGGCTGTCCGTATCCTGATTGTGTTTGTTTGGTTCGGAAGCCGATGTAAGTCCAGCGATTGGCGTTCGGGTTCCATGTTTGCCTGTGTTTGTGTGTGTCTTGTTTGGCGTGCGTGAGCCGAACTACGACAACTCTGATTCTCGTTCCAGACGAGATACGTAGGCATAGGATGCGATATCCTAGCGAGCCCCCTCCTCTTTTACCCCACCTGTGTGGTCTTCAGTGTGTGTGTGTGTGATGTTTGTTTAGCAACCTTTTCTTTCTTTTAGAGCGTGGATCCCGTCGAGTACGACGGACGTGAGGGGTGCTAATACCTTCCCCTTGCGTAACCGACTCCCGTACCCTTTCTCTTTGGTCGCGAGACCATGCTTTTTCCTAGGTTTACTCTGAGCGTTTCCTTTCCCTCTTTTGGGATAAATAACGCACGGTGGCGGCTCTGTGTTGTTTTTGTTTTAGCCCGCCGGTTGTTTTTCGCGGATGCGACACTATGTCCATAAATAATTAAGTTCATACTCAAGCATTCGAATATCAAGAATTTCCAGTCATACAGAAAATCCCTAGTCCCAGGCGATCTTTACTATCCAAAGTTCTTATACAAATCAATGAATAATTGCTGTCCAGTTAAAACTATTCATATTAATCATCATTCGTTGGTCCGACGAATAAAGCATAAAGAACGGTAATAAGAACAAATCAATTGAGAAGAAGAAATAGTCAATGCATTCACAACATAAAATCTGTCACATTCAGAATCAGGGTCACCCCCTAGCAATGGGGGGGTTTAGCTACTCATAATAGAAGTAAAAACAAAGATGAACATTGTTGTCATTACAGAATTTCTTGAGGAATCAATCTTCAATCGTCGGAAAACTCTTGAACATATGAATCCTCTGATAATCGTAGAGTCTCCAGGTCTCAAACGCGTCTCTTTTTTCTCCAAAATTGTCCAACCTCTGGAAAATCGTGTTCTCCCCTCTAAATAGCTATTCAGTTGGGCTTTTCTTGGTTTTGGGCTTCATACGCGTATTGCCCAGTCTCATACGCGTACTGCACGTAAGACAGCCTCTGATACGCGTATTGCCCAGTCTCATACGCGTATTGCCCAGTCTGGTACGCGTATCACCAGTCTCATACGCGTATCACCAGAAGCTTGTCTTTTTTCTAGATTTTCCATCCCTCTGGTCATATGCGTATGCTACGCGTACTGGGAAGGTCCATACGTGTATCATGTAAGGCCATACGCGTATGGCCAGCAGGTTCTCCAAGAATTGATTTTTTCTTCCGTTTTCTTGCTCGGGCTTAATTTCGCATCTGACGTTTGATTCCCTGAACTTCCAGACTAGTTTTTTGACCTGCTAACATACCCAAAAGTGTAAAATATCCTCAAGAAACTCATAAGTAACAACACACTTTATATTATAGAATTGAGCTTATATCTAACTAAAAATGCTTCAGTTTACGCAGTTTACCTGACTTATTTACGGTTAAATAATGAAATGTCTAGCATAAATGGTGACTGATCACAACCCCAAACTTAGCTTGTTGCTTGTCCTCAAGTAACATTATATTACCATCAAAGATCATGTCACCCCAAACTTACTGTAAAACAGTTCTTACCACAATACTGCTGAAATCTTTCGCACTGGACCTCTTGATGTTTTTTTTTCTTTTCAGGTTTTCTGATTTTTCCACATAACCAACGAGCTAGAAACTCTTTCCCTCAGAGATATGACTTTACCTGTCAGCTCATATCACACTCTCATCAAGTCTCTCTGGGTTAAAGTGTTATCACGCTCAAATCACAATATGCAATATCAAATCAGAAGTTTGAATAAATTCTCTCATCCTATCAACATGTACAATCACACACACTTTTTGAGGTCTTTTGGATTGTAACGGGGCTTTGGTTTAGGTAGGGTATGAAATTTGAACAAAGGTTTTTGGTTCAGAGTACATGAACTCATTCTCTCACTACGTTTCTTTCCTATTATTCCTGTAGGGTTTTGTAATCCTCTTTTCCTTTTATCTATAGTGAATGTAGCATTTTTCAAAAGCTATTCTTTTATTGTTTTTCGCTTTTCTCTTCTTTTTTTTCTTTTTTTTTTACATTCACTTACTGCAAAGCTACCCCAAACTTAAAGGTTGCTATTCCAACAGCAACCCCAAACTTAGATAGAAACGTAGAGCTGAAATTAATCCTCACATACTCTGAACAGGGTAGGATAGTTACAAGGTCATGGATTGAGATGAACGGGTATATCAGAAACAAATGAATAACAGGCTCAACAGGGTTAAACAATGGATAATAATAATAGATGGGATGGCTAGAAAGGCTCTAGGTGATAAACAAAAACATGCCTCAGTGTGTGTATTCATACACCTAATAATAAAAAGAACATACGCAAACCATGATTGATAAAGACATACTTGATATCTCTCATATGATGATAAGTGTTTGGCTTTTTCTGATCTCACCAGGACGGGTTAAGCTGACTTGTTCTATCATACCTCTGAGTTCAAAGCTCATGTGCTTGTGGTTCTGATGTTAATCTTAACCAGTGCGTCCAATCATAAACAACAGTATCTACAGTCAAGGGGACTGAATGAGAGGACACCCAAGTGTTTGGTGTAAGTGATCAAGATAACCAATAGCCAGACATAGTCACATATCTAACGAAATAAACAGGAAAATGTAGGTAAACAAAATCAAATTCATTAGATTAAGACAACCCATAATAGGTGATTACATCAAAGCAAAAGAAAATAAAAACTGACTCAAATGACATGAACAAATGCTAAATAAAACTAAAATTCAAATTTCAACTGACTCGACAAAATTAAAATAACAAAAAAAATTCAAACCTCCCTTGGGTTGCCTCCCAAGCAGCGCTTCGTTTAACGTCGCATGGCTCGACGGGACACCTCATACTCAGATGAGTTTAACAGTTTCAATTGGTCCCCCTTCACCAGGATTATATGGTTTCAACCTCTGACCATTAACCTTGAAGGTATCGCCATTCTTCTCATTTAAAACTGCTGTGGTTCCCCCTTTCTTTGGTACCACATGCACAGGACTTACCCACGAGCTGTCAGAAATGGGGTAAATCGTTCCCGAATCTAACAACTTTACAACCTCTTTCCTTACCATTTCTTTCATCGCTGGATTTAACCTCCTTTGTGGTTGTACTACCGGTTGCTGATTATCCTCCATCAGTATCTTATGCCTGCATACTGTGGGGCTAATCCCTTTTAAATCCTCAATAGTCCAACCAATACCACTTTTATGTTTCTTCAGTACCTTTTCATCTTCTAATTCTGGTGAAGCTCTCAGATCCTCCCACCTGCGTGGTTTGGATTTCATCCAAGGGGGTTGTGTATCCAGCATAGCAAGCACTTCTTTTTCTTTTTCATCATCCTTCTCCTCAATCTCTTTGACCGACAGACTAAGAACTCTTTCCAACGGTAATTCAGGAAACTTTCTTTGAATTGTGCTAGTTACAATTTGATCAATTACTTCCACGAAGTGGTTTGTACACATATTCTCTTTATGTTTCATAGTATCTTGGACATCAATTCTGAGCTCTTCATCATATACCTTTAGGGTCAAGGTACCTCCCTCCATGTCTATCATGCATCTACCTGTTTCTAAGAAAGGTCTGCCCAGAATCAGAGGTATCTCTTCATCTTTTGGCATTTCCAAAATTACAAAATCAACAGGAAAAACAAATTTATCAACTTTGACCAGAACATCCTCAACTACCCCAAAAGGTCTCTTCACTGAGTGGTCAGCAAATTGAAGTGTCATTCTGGTATCTTGAACATTTCCAATTCCTAGCTTCCTGTAAATAGACAAAGGCATAAGGCTAACACTAGCCCCTAAATCAATCAGCGCCCTTTTAAAAGACCTATCTCCAATGGTACACGGGATGGTCACAGAACCTCTATCTGGCTTCTTCACTGGAATCTTCATACCCTGCAAAATAGCACTACAAGTTTCAGTTAGTATAACAGGGTCAGTGTCAGTGGTGCGCTTCTTGGAGATGATGTCTTTCATGAATTTCGCATAGATAGGCATCTGCTCGAGTGCCTCAGAGAATGGAATTTTGATTTCTAATTTCTTGAACAACTCCATGAATTTCTGAAAAAATTTCTCATCTTGCTTCTTCTTTTTGTTTCTTTGTGGGAATGGAAGCTTAATGATGGGTTTTGGTTCAGGTAGCTTTTCTTGTACCACCGGCAGTATCACACTTTCTTCCTCAGGTGGTGTCTTGTTTTCTAAGATTTCTAGGTCCACTTCAAGCAATTGATCTTCTTCTTCATCCTTCTTCTTAAGATCTTCAACAGATCTTCCGCTTCTTGTTGTTACCGCACTCACATTCTTGTGCTCCCTCGGATTTGTCACTGTTGCACTAGGTAATGCGCCCGGTGTTTGAAAATTTATTATCTTTTGTGCTATCTGACCCAATTGAATCTCCAGATTTTTAATGGATGCATTGGTGCTCTTCTGATTATTCCTGGTTTCTTCCTGAAATTGCATATTCTGAGTCGCCAACTTCTCTATAGCAATCTCCCAATCCGCTTTCTTCGGTACTTGTTGCTGATAAGGTTGCTGTTGCGATTGATATTGTGGTTGGTAAGGTGGTTGTTGTTGTGGAGGTCCTTGCTTCTGAATATTACCTTGCTGATCTTTCCAAGAGAAATTAGGATGATTTTTCCACCCCGGATTATACGTATTTGAGTAGGGGTTATACTGCCTCAGGTAATCTATAGCTTGCACTTGTTCTGCGGTTGCAACACAATGCATGGTAAAGTGTGGTCCACTACAAATCTCACAAATCATAGTCTGAATCGGTTGAACTTGAGCAACAGTCTGGGTACCTAAATTCATCGCTTTCAGTCTTCTTTCAACCTCAGCTGCAATCTGGTCTTCCATTTTCACTACCTGATTTGCAAGTTTCAAGTCAATTTTTCCCTCCGACTGACTCACAGTACGGTCATATAATTCCAAATGCTCATTCGCTGCAATAGCTTCGATGATCTTTTTGATACCGGTTGCTGTTGAAAAATTAGATGAGCCACCAGCAGCTGTATCAATGAGTTGCTTCGTTCTCATCTTCAACCCGTTTACAAAATTCTGCATTTGTTCAGTTGCATCCAGATTATGTGTAGGACATGCAACTAAACATCTCTTGAATCTTTTGTATGCATCTCCAAGTGTCTCTCCGTCTTTCTGTTTAAAATTCACAATGTCATACCTCTTACAGATATACACAGAAGCAGGAAAATACTCGTTCAAGAATGCTGTTTCCATTTGTTGCCAAGTAGTAATGCTTCCTGCGGGTAGGGAATAGAACCATTCCTTAGCATCCTCAGATAACGTGAATGGGAACATGACCAATCTCTTTGCCTCTTCAGAATGCCCATCAATTTTTAATGATGTAGTCATAGTCAGAAACCTCTGCAGATGCTTGTTTGCATCCTCATTGATCTTTCCTGAAAAAGGCTTGCTTTCTAACTGACGGATAGTTGAGGGATGTAGCTGGAAGTGAGCAACATTAACAGGTTGGTTAACAATGGTCAACCGCACTGTTGGGTTGTTCTCTCTGCCATAGTCACCTAAAAGTCTTTCCGCTGGAGGCGGGTCTGCAGCCATGTCAACAGTGTCTGGATGTGAATCTGTGTCTGACTCAGATTTTTCGGAGTGAATAGAGACTGGTGTGCCAGGTGTGGCCGGTTCTTCGGTGTCAGAGTTTGCCAATTTCTTTCTTCTAGCTTCTCTGAGCTTTGTGCGCAATGTTCTCTTTGGTTCTGCGTCAAAATGAAAATCAGCTGAGGCCTTACCTCGCATACATAGATTAGACAGAAATTAGTTATAATAACAATAAAAAATAAAATTAACAGTAAATAAAATTTTGGATGCAGAGCAACAAAATTCTAATTGAAAATAAATTAATAAACTCTATTATCTTTGGCAGTCCCCGGCAACGGCGCCAAAAACTTGATGGGAAAATAGCAAGTGTACTATTTTTCTCACTGTAGTAATAAAAGGGAAATTCCCCGTTTGTCGATCTCAAAGACTGTTTGACGATACAGAGTTTACAGATTGTTTCAATTAGACAAAAAGCCTTTGGGTTTTTGTATTGTGAGTAATTGTACTATCAATTGCAAATAAATAAAACAAATACAATGGTTGAACGAGAGAGAAATTAGAGTAGATTGCTAGGGTACGGTGAATGAAACTTCCTGTAACAGATATAATTTATGAAGGCTTTGACAATAATCTCGTCCGATTGCTTCCGGTCCTCAAGGGTATCTATTCCTAAGTCCTTAGTGAAAAGACATTTGATTATGTAACCTAATTACTATGTCCATAAATAATTAAGTTCATACTCAAGCATTCGAATATCAAGAATTTCCGGTCAGACAGAAAATCCCTAGTCCTAGGCGATCTTTACTATCCAAAGTTCTTATACAAATCAATGAATAATTGTTGTCCAGCTAAAACTATTCATATTAATCATCATTCGTTGGTCCGACGAATAAAGCATAAAGAACGGTAATAAGAACAAATCAATTGAGAAGAAGAAATAGTCAATGCATTCACAACATAAAATCTGTCACATTCAGAATCAGGGTCACCCCCCTAGCAATGGGGGGGTTTAGCTACTCATAATAGAAATAAAAACAAAGATGAACATTGTTGTCATTACAGAATTTCTTGAGGAATCAATCTTCAATCGTCGGAAAACTCTTGAACATATGAATCCTCTGATAATCGTAGAGTCTCTAGGTCTCAAACGCGTCTCTTTTTTCTCCAAAATTGTCCAACCTTTGGAAAATCGTGTTCTCCCCTCTAAATAGCTATTCAGTTGGGCTTTTCCTAATTTTGAGCTTCATACGCGTATTGCCCAGTCTCATACGCGTATTGCCCAGTCTCATACGCGTACTGCACGTAAGACAGCCTCTGATACGCGTATTGCCCAGTCTCATACGCGTATTGCCTAGTCTGGTACGCGTATCACTAGTCTCATACGCGTATCACCAGAAGCTTATCTTTTTGCTAGATTTTCCATCCCTCTGGTCATATGCGTATGCTACGCGTACTGGAAAGGTCCATACGCGTATCATGTAAGGCCATACGCGTATGGCCAGCAGGTTCTCCAAGAATTGATTTTTTCTTCTGTTTTCTTGCTCGGGCTTAATTTCGCATCTGACGTTTGATTCCCTGAGCTTCCAGACTAGTTTTTTGACCTGCTAACATACCCAAAAGTGTAAAATATCCTCAAGAAACTCATAAGTAACAACACACTTTATATTATAGAATTGAGCTTATATCTAACTAAAAATGCTTCAGTTTACGCAGTTTACGTAGTTTACCTGACTTATTTACGGTTAAATAATGAAATGTCTAGCATAAATGGTGACTGATCAGTCCACACGAACGAATTCCTTCAACCTCAGTGCTAGCTGCTACGAATGAAGGCTTTGTGTGTGTGTGTGTGTGTGTGTGTGTGTGTGTGTGTGTGTGTGAGAGAGAGAGAGAGAGAGAGAGAGAAACGAAATTGCAACTGCAACAATGCTTCTACACAAGGGTTCTATTTATAGAACCACTTGTGTGGGCTGCAAGCTAAAAAGCCCACTCAAGTGTATATGGCTCATATCTTATAATATGCCAAAATCACTTAAGCGTGTGGTACCTTACCATATTTCGTATTCTACTTAAGTACATCGTGCCTTACGATGTTCTATAATTCACTTAAGGGCACCATACATTACGGTATTCCTTAATTACTCTATCTCTCATCAATTTGTCCTTTGTGTGTGACCCTGTAGGTTTTCGCAGCATTGACAATTATATTAAATCACGTATTTAACATAATAAAGAGTGAGTGGTATCTAGCAACACATCACTGCTACCGAAGACACGAAAATGTCATGTGATCTGACAAATCCTTATGTGATAATAATTATGTGTACAATTACCCTTTTGCCCTTATGTCTATATTGAACACAAGGCATAGACCGTGTCATCCTTGTCCAGTTCAATATTGGGCCCATAAACATTTATCCTGTTACGCAGGATGGGCAAATTCCATCTAGGTCACTCATGTCCCTTAGCATGCTTCGTGGAGTACCCATCAACTGTCTTTATGGTCATCCAATTTATGGACAACGTTTGATCAGCAATAAGGCACTCGACTCTACATCTAGGATCCATAATGGTTTCAGGTCGAAGGGTGGTATACACCATTATCACCATGAGAATAACTTATGACACTTTGCATAACATTCTATGTAGTATTCTCATAGCGGGTCAATCCAGTATAAATATTACTCTTAATATTCATACCTATGTTTAAGACTTGATAACTCCTTATCCATGATCCATGAGATGTGGTCATCAGTCTATATACATAATAGTCTTAATGCTTTAATGTTATCCCACTTCACAATAAAGCTCGACTACGGATACTTTAAGAATAGTGTCCTTATGTTTAATGTGATCTCATGATTAAGTCATACTTGATACATTAAACGGACTAGCTAGTCTAGGGACTTTATTAAACAACCATAATAAAGAAAAAGTCTTTTATTATTAATAAATAATTCGATACAAGTACCAAAAGTATTGGCCTCTAGGGCTTACACCAACAACATCGAACCAAAAGCTCTAATACTAGCTGTTGGGAAAACACAAACAAAGCATAGAGAAAAAAGAGGAACACAATCACAACACAAGAGCATAATGTGAAAACTCCAAAACCAGAGAAAAACCCACGGCCGTTGTTAAATGAAAACTACATAGTCGCCACCGGATTTTATTTATTCCAAAGGAAAGGGAAAATAGCGATAAAACCCCAAAGAGAATGGTCTTCGCAACCAAGAGAGGATTCAGAAGTTGGTTATGCAATGGGAAGATATTAACACCCCTCACATCCACCGTACTCGATGGGAACCACTTTACCTATATCAATGCATATGGATGTTGTTTATCTGAATGTTGCTTGCTATCGGTGAAATGAGATGAATAAGAATAAGATGGGAAGAGAAAATAAGTTTTAAATTAGTGTGCTCGCCAAGGATTCAAACCTTTGTGCCTATATATCCTCATACGTGCAATGAGAAAGTCAGAGCTCCGTAGTTCCGCTCACAAATGGAGTACTTGTTTGGTTGTTTTTAATGAACAATGATGACGTTCACATGCTACTGTTCACTTGCTTGTATGCTCGAGCATGAGAGCGTTAAATATTTGTTTGTTTGCGGTAGAATTGATGCACTTGGATCATATTATAGCAGTTAAACATTACTTGCTCACGCATGGAGGCTTAAGCGTCGTTCACGGTAAAACAAAAGTAACACACCCTTGTTGTTTAATTGTTAACTAACTCATGAATATGCATTTGTTGATGAGTATTGATAAGAAAATTATATATTTTAATTATTATGTTGAGTTTATGGTGAATGTCTCGTGAAGAGGAAAAAGCTGAGGTGTTTCGGTTCAGTGGAATCGTTGATGTGGCCTTGAATTGACAATGATTGTGTAGGACTTATGTCCAATGACGAGTATTGAAGTTGGAGGTTGAGATGAGTGTTGCATATCTTTATGTAGCATTCATGCATTATATATATTGGAGATAGGTAGGACTTATGTTCAATGACGGGTTAGAACTTCAGTCTAGTGACGAGTAGGACTTTGATCTAGTGTGTCACTCTGATAGTGTAACACTGAATTAAATTATTTTTTTGCGAGATGTTGAATTAATTATTTTATGATTAATTAATTTTTTAATTATGAGATAATTTAAAGTATTATGACGAGAAGTGTGACACTCTTAATATTTTTTTATTTCGCATGCTTTATAAAACATATATTGGAGTCTTTATGTACTAGGGTATTCCTCTTTGCTTTTTCATTTTGGTTTGTTGTTAAGTTGATTGTCATGTTTATTTAATGTTGAATTTTTTTCTTCTTAATAGTCCTCTATGCTCTTTTTGTATTTAGAGATTGTGTTTTTTTTATGATTTTTACATTTTTTATTAATAATATTTTTATTAAAATATAAATTAAGATGACATCAGATATCAAATTTAATATATTTAATTTTTAATAATTTTCTATAAAAATTAATTTAATTTAATCGATATTAATATAATATTATTATGAAAATAATATTTCAAATATCCGTTGTTATATATTCGAGTACTTGATATTTATGTGATATAATATCAAATAAAATTTTAAAATTTATATAAAAATAACTTTGATTTACTTGATATCTCTCAATTCAACCATCTTTGTAGAATCAACTCCATTTTTATATATTTTACTTTTATATACACCAATATACACAATAATAGAACAAACATAATGATTACAACTCTTGTAAAGACAATGGGGTCTACTAGAAAAAGTCAAAACAACCGTAAATAAGTAACAAGGAAGGAAGAAAAAGGTAAAGGAATTGAATATAGTTTGTTGAAATTATTGATTGATTTATTATTATTGTTGAGCTACCAAAATTGTGCCATTTCGAAGCTAATAAAAACATACGGAATTGGGCTTTACGACGGCATCACATATGTGGTTGGCCGCCGGCTCTTTATGAAAAATGTACTTAGGATACGTTGAAGAATTAAATATATGAATTTAATTAAAATACACTCGATTAATCACAATCACTGATTTATTTAAAATGTTTGATTTTTATTTTAATCATTAAAAAAATAATATAAATAAATGATTGATACATTGACAGTGCATAACAATTAATCTCTAAATATATTTCTCTACTTCTTAAATATTTTAAATTTTATTTTTAATCTCTTAAAATATTTTTTTTAAAGTCTTTCTAAAATATTTTATCGATATCTTTATTCCTAATACTAAAATGATTGCTAAAATTATCATTAATTCAATTATTAAGTAATAAAACGTCGCTAATTCAATTATTAAGTTGTATGAAGGACAAAAAAATATGGATGAAATTTTTTAATAAGATCATTCTTTGAAAGAAATATTTTTAGAAATTAAAAACGAAATTTGAGATATTTAGAAGGACCACGAACATATTTAAATCTACATTAAATAAATGGAAAGGATCTTTCCACCTTATAGAGTGTGTCTCACATCTCTTAAAATTTAAAAATGTCATTCATGTATTTAGAGATGTATTTTTGGACGCACTTTAAACACACAAGTCCACGCATTTTAGAGAGGCATCTCATTTTTGTCAAAACCTAATTCGGAGATGCATCTTTATAATTTTAAGGGAATTTTCGAATATACATCTCTAAAATATTGCCTGAAAAAACCTTTAAATGACTTCACCGGATATGTCAAAGATGCCTCTCTGAAAATACTCATTAATGCTTTCAAGATAGCATCATTGTCTCAACATTGACATTTTTTTATACCAACTTATAATTGATATCATTTTAGGCCATAAATTAAAAAATGTATACACCAATTGATACGAACATACTAATTAAAATAAAATCAAAATGTATCAACCAAACATAACTTGTTATGAAAATACAAAAAATAATACAGGCGAATAAAAACTACTGAGTATGTCTAATCCTCCGGCTTCTCCGCATGTACTACAAGGCATTTTGTGCCTTAGTAGTAATGCATTCTACGAGGGCCAACCGGGGATTGCTTTCTTAAAAAAGTCTTGTCGTTGTTCCCAATCTTGCCATATCTACAATATGCTGACAGATGTTGCTTACGTCCTAGGTGTGTCCATCCTTAGCTTCAAGTACCTCCTGATTAGATGGCCTAAGTGGTCTTCCAGGACTGTCTGGTGTCATGATAGGGTGTGACACATTATAGAACCATGTCATGTAGCCATCCACATAAGTCCATTGTATAGGAGTTCACACCTTCCTATACTCCTCTAATACCAAGTAACTCTCGAAATCCCCAAAAATCGCATCAAGATATCTTCGGAGGATGATGAGAGGAGCAGACTCTGAGGGGTGTCTCAGAATAATATGTAAATACCCAAACCGGCACATCACTCGCTCGTGGCATATAAGGATACATCAGACTTGACTCATATGTTAGTCATCCAGAGTATAACGAAATGAGGTCCAACTGACGTGTCTGGCGATGACCCCCGTATGGGAAGAAGGCAATGTCATCTGCTATATAATAGTTAAAATACACCTGGAATGACTCAATCACCGGATTCCCTCTGTAAGGGGGTAAAGGCGACAACATGTGGTCAATTCTCAATGTAGCTAGGCACGGTTTCCCACCCGGTGATGTGAGAAAAGTGGGAGATGGTCCATCCCTGAAAATGATTAAGATAAAATATTAATACAAATGTAACAAAATAGTAATGAAAATATTAGTAACAATAAATTACCGTAAGCAGCTTGCAACTTCCTGTCATCTGCTTTGTCTTCCAAAGACAACCTTCGGTCAAATTATAGTATAGGTAGACGTAGACCAAACATGCGGCCCCCCAATCGTACTCGTGAAACACCATCAAATTGATGAAGTAGTTAAGGTAAACCAAATCGATGTATGTTGCACTTTTGTCCACAAACATGGACGTGCCAACCAGGAACAAGAGTTAACACCTCAATGCACATTGTCGG
The DNA here is from genome assembly GCF_024323335.1 of Lathyrus oleraceus. Taxonomy (NCBI): domain Eukaryota; kingdom Viridiplantae; phylum Streptophyta; class Magnoliopsida; order Fabales; family Fabaceae; genus Lathyrus; species Lathyrus oleraceus. Next base: position 457,629,708 of record NC_066585.1, read on the forward strand.
TGGTACTCAACTTGCATATCATTACTATCGGCATCCTCATACATCTGCATGTGGTCTTTATAAAGTTCTTCCAATAATTTAAATTTAGCATGAGCACATCGGGTATCAGCTACTCATTTGCAACCTTAGTTGGGTTAACCCCAAATATGTAACCAACATCTCGCTGGCTTCCTCTCAACCGAGCCTTACGTGGTCCAATAATTTCCCCTGATGGGAAGATGCAGAAGGCATGAGACGTCATCTAGGGTGATGGTCATCTCGCCTACATGAAGGTGAAAATATGACGTCTCTGAATGTCATATATCTACAAATGTAGCATGCATATCGTGGTTTATGGTCATGTATGCAACAACACATATAACGAGAAGACCAGAATAACGGATAACATTCTTGAACCTATCATTATGAGGTTGTTCCAAATCCAATATCTTTCTGTCGTGGTTTACTGATTTTAAATACGGTCGCTCTTGTAAAAAAATATATTACAATCAATTGCGATTTAATTAGTTTAAAACATATGTAATGCAAAAGTAAATAAATATACCTCATAACTAAAGTCAGGGTGTTACACAAAACACATTCTTCAATCCAACACTAACTAATATGCATCTAACCCTTTTTAGGATTGTTCGATTGAATCACTCAGCCATGCCATTTTGCTGAGGAGTGCGCGCAGTAGTTTTGTGCCTTGCAATACCAGACATACTACAATAATTATCGAAAGCTTCATTGCAAAAGTCAAAGCCATTATCGGTTCTTAGCCTTTTGACCTTCTTGCCAATCTGATTTTCGACCAGAGTCTTCCAACTTTTGAAATTTTCAAAGTTTCATCCTTAGTCTCCTGGATGAATACCCATAACTTTATGAAATAATAATCAACTATGGATAGAAAATACTTTGCACCTAAGTGTGAAGGATTCCAATAGGTCCCCAAAGACCAGGATGAATGTAATCAAGAAATCCATGTGTTCTTTGTTTGTCTTTATTAAACTTTACTCTATAAGATTTATCAGATACACAAGGTTCACAGAATTCCAACTTTTCGACTTTCCCACCACCTAGTAGATTATGTCTCCCCAGTTCAACAAGACCACTTTCACTGACATGGCCAAATCTCATGTGCCACAGTTATGTTTTCTATTAGGAAAAAATATTACAAGTGAATAACAACAATCGACACGTGACCCTCTCACAACAACTTGAGAGAGCAACATATTTATAGCCTACAAGCTAACTAAAATACTAAGCTAACTTAAGCAACAAGATAACTTATACATTTGTATGCTAGAACATATTTCGACTATATCACACATATTTTCGACTCATGCATACATGAATTGACTTCGACTACTACACACTCAATTCTACTGAAACATGAAACTATCCCTTTCGAGACTAGAGTTCGATCCAATTATCACATAATATTTCTTGAATATTTACCAATCCTGGATCTCATTGAACATGCTATTAAGTGCAAGATTTCACATTAACTATGACTAAACAAAACAAAACAAAACTATATCAAGGCAATTTCATGACAGCATTTATTTGTTGTCACATGTAAAGAGTTGGAGAAACTTAAAATTACATCATAGAAAATTTTCAATAACTGAATTAATGTTCTTTCATGTTCCCAATCAAAATATTATGGTGGACCTTTCTTCTTTTTTTTCTTTATCATCACCAAGAAACCATTTTCAAAATATATTAAGTGCAAGATTTCACATTCACTATGACTAAACAAAGTTACTCCAACATTATATAACATAGTTACTCCAACATTACAATATATAACAAAATATATATTTTTAGTGATTATATAAATTTGAAACACCTTAGAAAAACCTTACACCTAGTAGCTTATCATACAAACCATTTTAAATTAATGTTAAATTGCAGTAACTTTTCAATCATGAGAAAATGTTATAAGGTCATTATTAAATTAAATAAACCAAGTTTCATCTGTATGGATTCAAAATTATAACTTTGGTCCTTAACTGGTTCTTTAACACAACCATGTCTAAAGTTGGATATGTACCAATCCCAATCTAATAATTAAAATTTCAACTACTCATCAAATCGAGTTTCACAAGATAGTAATGCTAACAATGCAACTACCATCTCTTGCTCAAAACTTGAAATAAATATAACAAAACAATATATTTATAATAACCTATAACATCCATTTTAAATGAAGATATACTTACTTGATGCCAAAAAGAAACTGTTGAGTGAAGCCCAAACAAAGATAACAAGAAGTCAAAAGATGATGATGGAGTCAAGAGAAAACAAAATAAATTTTAGAGATGAAGAGAAGGGTAGGAAGATGAAATGTTGGTGGAAAGATAAGTGTAAAATTTGAAAGTGGAAAGAAGTGTAAGAGAAGTGTGAAAATTGGAAGTGGGAAGGTGTGTAGTGTGTCCCGAGTTCATAATATTAAATTAGAAGTGAGAAGTGGAAAAGTCTGTGCAAATAAAATTTAAATAGTACTACATGTGCATTCATAATATTAGGATGGGTTGGGTAACACGATGGTCAATTTGAACCCGACCCGAGTTCATTTTTGGACCGTTCATTTTTTTCTTTCATTTTTTGCAGATAGGAAAAAGACCAACCCGAAATTATTGGATTAGGATGAATCTTCGAGTTGAGCTGGATTCTGCACACCTCTTACATGTTTTGTGTCTCGTTATAGATTTTGTGAGGAAAATCATTCCAATATGTGCAAAGTTGTCTAATATCGTAGACCATGGTGTGGATATCATCCAATCAGTTGAATATCCCATCGAAGACTATATATTTAAAGAAGAGAGTCAACATCCTCTCTTTTTTCCCTGATCATCCTATATATTTTTTTTGGTATTACATACTTTCAGGAGGAGAAAATTATACTCGCTTTATCTGTGATAGGGAGTTTAAACACCCCAACATTTCAATATATCATTTTCCATTTTACTACTACTCTAAGAGACACATTGTCATCATAAAAAATGTAAATTTATGTGTTGTGCATGTATAATTGTTAGTTGGTTGTGACGATGACTATTGTCAAGCAGATTAAAAGTCAATAACTCTATAAGTCAAACGATTTTTTTCAATAGTGTGGTTCTCTTGTGTAATATCTTTGTAAAGGACTCAAAGTTTGCAAGCTAAACATGAAAAAAAATTGGATGAAAGTTCTTGAGCTAAGCCTCTATAAAATTTCATGTTTGTTGTTAGAAGGTTTATAGACCAATCCTGCGTAAAAGCTTAAAGTGTTGTTGAAGGTTGTTTAGGCTGATCCTATAAAAAATTCAAGGTTGATTTTAGTAGAATTCTCAAGAGAAATATCTTAAAGATATGAGTAAGCAAAATAGTTAGGTCGAACCTATATAAAAATCTATTTTTATAAATTATTTTTAAATTTGAATATCACACTTCACCATATCTCTTGTGTTTTGAGTTACTAAGTTTAAAATACATATCTTAGAGGAAAAAAAAGTGGTCCATAGTTTTGGGATTTTGGTTCATGAATGTTACCGCTTGACTTCTTTATTAAACATGTATTTTGATTCTGTTCATATCCATATGATTTCATTTTTACTGATTATTATGCCTTATTATTTAATTTTTGAATTAAATTTGTGCAAAAAATTAAAATTGATTTATAATGTTATTATTTTGTTAAGAAATTGGATAAGAGATCTTATTTATTTATTTTTGTTCTCTCATATAATTGAGTTACTATGTCTAGTGATCGTTATTATTTTGATTAATTTAGATTAGCCACAACATTCTTAAATTAATTGAGATTATTTTTTTAAAGTTTTGAGATCACATAAATTATTAGACATAAAATTGTAATTAATTATACGTGGTATATAGTTTTGGGATTTTGGTTCTGAAAAGGGTATGATTTATTTTGGTTTTAATGTAAATTGATATAACCATTTAATTTGGTGGTAATGAGTTTTAATGGCTTTAAATTCTTGATGGTAGAATCAAGCCTATAAATAGTCTTTGGTCCCCAAAGCTTTCTCTCATCACAGAAAACAAGAGTTTGGAAGAATAAAAAACAGTGCACTCACAACACTGCAACAATGGCTGGAGATAAAACCTCTAATTCTATTTTCGCATTTTATTTTATTGATCTTGTTGTTCTTTTGTTATCAGGAACATAAGATCAATATATATATTAATCTAACAATGAGCACTTAGATCATTCGTTTCTTTAGGCTGTCCCACTATCATGCTTGGCAAATTGAACGTGGAGACACTCTTAAATAGGTAAAAAGAAACTCTGTAAAAAAATTAAACAAAATATCTTAATCTCACTAGAACTAACCATAACTAACCATTGTCAAGTCCATCAAAACCTTTTAAGAACACAATAATTTAAAGTGGAGGTAAACACACAATCAACAAATTTTAACTCCATAAAGACAACAACTTCTAATTGATGATGAGAGAATCTCATAGGGTCGAACTCTATCAATGATATTAAACTTAATTTACCAAAACAATCTTAACATTATTTTCTATTTTTGTAGTAGATAAAATCATAAAAGACTAACATATCTTGTTCTTTTAAAACCAATGCATCTCTTTTTAATGGTAGTTACATTCTATTTAATTGATTGATGTTTTCTCCCATATGTTTTTCCACACACATCAATCGAATATACTTAGTATTGCTCATAAATTGAAGAGTGTTCGATGTTTACATATGAGCACAAAGATAATATATATATATATATATATATATATATATATATATATATATATATATATATATATATATATATATATATATATATATATATATATATATATATATATATATATTTGTTTTACAGTTAATACTGCTCTTATATTTTATCTTTGACTTCTGTTTCAATTCTGTAGCAATATGAATTTATTGTGGATCGCGTGTGTGTGTATGTTGTGTTAATTTTCTGTTTTTTCAATTATTTTGAGTTGATGTAAAAACAAAAAAAATAAAAACAATTGTAATATTGATGTAATAATAATGTGCTTGGTTGATATTTAGTTTGTTATTGTGTTGCGATCTCAAGTCATCGTTGACAAACTCACTCAGATAGAGAAAAGTATACATAATGTTATATTATCTTTGTGCTCATATGTAAACATCGAACACTCTTTGTGAACATCGAACACTCTTTTATGGTCGGCCCATATAAACTGTTGAACAACATGTTCACAATGATCCAACTGTAATATTCTCAAGCCATCGTTGACAAAGTCACTCAGATAGAGAAAAGTATACATAATGTTATACCAAAAAACTGCATCATCCAAGAAGCGAACTCCCATAAGGTAATGGAAACATGGTAGTGACATGAGGAACTCCAGAAATCTCAACGCCGTTAGAAACATAAACATCACACACCTTCGCCTGATCCCAAGGGAAGGAATGATAGTCACACTCCTCCGTAAGCTCGTAGGTCGGCCAAAACAGAAGTAAATGAGGAAGTCACTCCAGCTCTACTTAAAAAGAAAAATCCTCTGAGCGCTTGTATCTTGGGTGAAAAAAATCCACGATCCTTGGAAAACCCCATAAACTACAAGATCACAACAAAGACGATCCCGAAAAACATGTCGAACAGGTGGACAGTCATTTGGGATACTACCATGCGGATGGAGACATCAAATGTAAACTATCTGCTCTCATTGGCAGAATCCACTCAGACTTGTATAATTCCCTCCTTGATGTAAGCAAAGATTCATGTTCTGAATTATGTGAGAATTTTACGGCCCACTTCACCACCAGAAAAAGACTACCAATAAGTGTCGCAACGCGAAAAACAACCGGCGGAAAAAAAAACACAGAGCCGCCACCGTGCGTTATTTATCCCAAAGGAGGGAAAGGAAACGCTCGAAGTAAACCTGGAAAGGAAATGGTCTTATGACCAGATAATGCTAGGATCGGGAGTCGGTTACGCAAGGGGAAGGTATTAACACCCCTCACGTCTGTCGTACTCGAAGGGATCCACGCTCAAAAGAATAGGAAAAGGTCGCTGATAAACTGCTCAAAGAATGCACACACACTAGAATAAACAGGTGAAAGAAGATGGAGGAAGGGGACTCGGCAGGATGTCGCATCCTGGGCCTACGTAGTTTGTCAGAAACAAACATCAGAGTCGACGTAGTTCGGGGAAAATGGGAAACGGGCTCGCTAGGATATCGCATCCCATGCCTACGTATCTCATCTAGAATGGGAATCAGAGCTACCGTAGTTCGGCTAACGCACGCCGAAACAAAACACAATACAAAGACGCTGAGACGTCAAAAGAAACACACAATAGGAAATGGAATGTCAATCAATGGACTTACATCCAACTCCACACAAAACAAACAAACGGGAAACCGAATGCCAATGGCTGGACTTACATCAGACTCCAAACAAATAAACAATCGCTAACCAGCGAACACCAAAGGTTCTCCAATTGACAAACTAAAAGGGAGTCTGGAACTCGAGCCTGGAAGTTGTCAAGCAAAACACACGCAAAAAGAAAAAGGGTGCCCGGAGAGATCTCGCACGATCTCCTGCCTACGTACCTCATCTGGTATGAGGATCAGGGCGACGTAGTTCCCCTTAACAGGGGAGAAACTTTCTCCTAACCAGAGACCAAGGGAATAACGGACTAAAAGGGAGACTGACTCGAGCCTAATAGTCATCATGCAAATTATAACCCTAGGTAGAGGTCTCTAACAAGAGTTTGACTCACACAGGCAGTGAGTCAACTCAAGTCTATCTCTACGTACGTTCAACTTCCTCGAAAGTTGATCATACGACTCCTATAGAAAGGAGATGAGAAGCAAAAACAGATAAACATCAAAAGCAATCATCACACACTATATGCAAACAAGCGGCTCACACAAGGTTGGGCTTTAGTCAATGGGTCATATCAACCTCGACAAACAAGCCAACACTGGAAGGGGTGTCTGAGGCTCTTAACCACTGACATTGACCGTCAGGGTGATCAGATGAAAGGTAATGAGGGTTGGACCTCATAGCTCTTAACCCGGGCCTGGGTGAGCTTAAATCAATGAAAACGTGGGGGTCCAGAATGAGGGACCCTACTCCACTTGACTGACATTGTACAAGATCTGGGGACGTGTCCAAGAGAATCAGCATGTAGTGCGAGCATAATGGACGACTCAAACGATTAGCAGGGGATTGATTGCTAATCCCTTCTATCTGTCAATTGCCTCTTCACTTAGGAGGACTTAAAGTACATGGCACAAAAGTAAACAATCACAGACATTGCCTCTTAAGGAGGACTTCAGCCAAATGCCTGCCAAACAGAAACGACAGGGCTTCCAGACTACATGGAGCTAGAGGATGATTACCTAGGTGGTATGCCAACCACAAGCAAAGCAACTCAAGCAATGAGCTAAAGCAACTCAAGTACCTGTAAGAAAGTCAAACAAATCAGTATTCATATTCAGACAAATCCAACAGACAGTCAACAGTGTTACAACCAATATGCACAATGCAAGTCAATCAACTCAAATGAATTCATCACCAAGGAACCTACAACACAATAAAGGTTAGTGGATAAAGCAAATTTGCATCTCAAGTCATGAGATTGCATCAACCATTAGGACTATAAGCTTGAACCTGAAATGCAAAACTCAAAAGATGAGTACAAACCACTAGCACCAAGGCTAGGGTCAAAGGCAAAGCAAAAAGTCAAAATAGCAACCAAAATTCAACATAAAGCACATTTATTCAAGCAAGAACATGTCCTAAAAAGGACCAAGGTCAAATCATTAAGCAAGGTCACTTCATGAGCAAGATATGGCAAAGGCAATTATAAAGCACACAATTGGACATCAAGAATCAAAATTCCATATTAAAACAGAAATGAATCAAACAATCATGAAATTTTTTATGTGCACACAACATGTCAAATACAAGCACCACGCAAAAAATTGTAATCAGAAGAGCTCAATTGGCATGTCAATAAAAATGAACAAGATCAGCATCAAATTGTGTGACACACATTGTCACACCATGCATTCATGTGCCTAAAACAGAGCTGGAAAATGATAAAAATGCACAACCAAGCCTCAAAAATCATGCAACATGTTGGGAATCAGCATACCAAATTTCAAACCAATTGGCCAATGTATGAGCATTTCACAATAGAATGAATGAAACATGTCACATTTTGCATCATAGTCAAATAACAGTCCATAATCAAAATTCCAGCAATGATAAAATCAAGAAATCACAACCACAAAATAATAGACATTATTATGAACAAGTGAGAAAAAATTGCATTCAATTTGGAGTTATTTTCAATTTGTTATGATTTTTTGAAGTTGGATAAAAAAAATGAATTAATGAAGAAATCACATGAGAAAATGGAGGGAAATGGAAAAGGTGAGGTTAATTTAAAAAAGTGCATGAGATGGGAATCGAAGTGAGGAGGGAGGCGCACCAATCAAAACACTGCGTTTTGGCCAAGGCTGGGAATTGAAAAATGGAAAATAAAAGTGCGCTCAGGGAGAATCGAAGCGAGGTATGGCGCGCTGGACTGAAACGACGTCGTTTCAGAGCGTCGCCCCTAGGGTTTGCAGACGGTGGCCAGGACTGTTCACCAGCGGTGGTTTCCACCGTCTCCTTCGTTGAGACGGTGGCGCTACAGTGCCACGCATGAATTTTTTTGCAGAATTTTTCAAGGCATATATCAATGGAAAGCTCTCATCACGTAGATTCCAAATATCATAAAAGCTAAGCCTAATTCTCAACATATTTCACGAATCGAAGGAAAGAAAGTTGGATCTACAAACTTTAATTCAACATAACTTCTTCATTTTTCATCCAAATTTCATGAAATTTATATCAGAATAACCAACATGCAAAGATCTACCATAACATGTCCATAAAATTAAGAATTAAGAGCTTCGAATTTTCACCAACCTGGAATGGCAGTGGTGAAAACAACGTGTTCAAAGCCTCAAAAGTGTGTAGATATTCTCCTTTGCTCTTGTTATGAAGCTTGCTGTAGAAATGGATGTTTGCCACGACCTAGATCTTGCTAAATTTGGAACTTCCATCTTCATGTTCTTGAGCTTGATGCATATGAATCTTCACCAATTTCTTCAAACCAAAGACCAAATCCTACTCAATGATGCATGCTGAACCAGAATATGCAGAGAAATTCATGCCTTGTGTGAAGAAATTTTGAATTTCAATGAGAGAGAATTTTGGAGGGAAAAAATTTTCTAGACCTAGAATGTGTGATTATGCCAAATTCTGTTATGATTATCCTTATATACTCCTCCTTAATCATGTTCAAATTGAGTTTAAACATGGCTAATGAAAGATTAATGAAATATGGGGTGTTTTGCAAATTTGGAAAAGTGTGGTGCATGGCCTAATTTGGACGTGAACAGTAGCATGCTAGCATCCAAATCCACTTAAAATCCTCTAATAAACACAATGAAATTGGAATTATGCTTGTAGCTTGCACCAAATTTAAATTCCCCAATTTCCCTCCAAAATGCATATGAATGGACACATGATCATGTAATGTTATTTCATGCAATGCAATGATAGATTTGGAAAGCATAGGTCAAGACAAGAAATTTGCAAAAAGAGTGGCTTCATTTGGAGTTTTGAGTCAAAAGTTATGCCACTTTGAAGTTTCACGCACACTTGGTGATCATTTGCTCATATCTCCCCAACCATTCATCAGATGCCCATGATCTTGGACTTTTTGGAAATGGGAGAGAAAGATATTCAACTCTCTTGTTGGACAAAATTTCATTTGAAGCTTCTTTGATGTTGGAAAATCAAGTTGAAGTTGAACCAAAATCTTTCCATTTTTGGAAACTTTCAATTACAGGTCACTTTCCATTTTGGGAAACTTTTGCACTGACCTCAAATTCTTCAAGATAAGTGTTTGTAATGACAAATGAACCTCTTTGGGACATGAATGAAGTGTCTCAAACCATCTCTCCACCTCCCAGCCCTCAGTTGACTTCCCGTTGACTTTTATGGGGCCTAGATGACTTGAAAATGCACTGTGGACTTCGAGCCTCTACCACCTGAGGAAATGGCTCAGAAATGAAACCCCTAGCCCATATAAGCTCTCCCCATAACCATGTGCTCTTCATCATCAACAAATACCTCATCTCCTTGAAAATCCATGGTTGAAAGAATGGCACTGATTAGGGTTGACCAGAGGTCAAAACCCTAATCCAGAGGAATCTAAGCATGAACAATGAACCCCTTGAGGATGACATAACCATGATGATGATGATGTACCCTTGCAATCAAGATAATGCTCAACCTCCTTGAAGAACCAAGAAAACCCTAATTGAAGCACAAACCCTCAGATGGTTGGTGATCAATTCAATAAGACCCTCAGGCTTGAACTATACAACTTCTCCATCTCTGACAAGACCTTAGAGGATGACTTGTTTATTTTCACATGATATGCGACATGCAAATGCCTAATGTCCTAAAACATGAAATGCAATATGCTAAACTAGTCCCAAGAAGAGGAGGGTAAATTTTGAGGTGTTACAATAAGTATGACTGCACTCAATGGAGTAACTAAAAGCAAGAAAGAAACTATGCTTGCATACATTAACTTATTTACCAAAGTAGCAATAGCCGTGTGAAAAAATTATGAAGCCTCAAATGTTGAATCTTCGAAAGCGGACTTCAACCTGACAACATATTATGAGAGAAGTTGGGTCGTAAAGAATCCCAAAGCATGAACGAGTTTCTAAATAGATCTTAACCCTATGTGAAGTATGAGGAATAACTATTAGCCAGAAGAGGGGGCCGAGTGCTCGTAGCATACAAAGAATTCGTGAAGTCTAGATAAGAGCGCAAGCGAAGACCTCGCTCAAAATTCGACTCTTACACCCCATTGAACACCTTCTGTGAAAGGATCCTTAAAGAATGTGTTAAAATTGAATTTAAGAAATCCGAAATAAGACATTCATATCCAATCAGGGAATCCTCCTAAACTGATCGATCAAGGTACTTTTGTTTCCATAAAGATCATAAACACAATACGAAAGATTGTATTTGGCTCAAGGATGCAATCGAAGGGGTTATCAAGAAGAGACAAAAATTGAGTATACAAAGTATGAGAAAATGAGTAGGGAAGAATCACCAAAGATGGGGCGTTCTCCTAAAAATACAATCGAGAACGTGGTCAGAGGGACATGTAAGGATGCCGGCAGAGAAGAAGGCAATGGGCATAAAGAAAAATGTCTATACACCACCTCTATAACTTAGGGAGGTCTATGGTCTAGCATGTCGTCCAAAGGTGCAATAAAAAAGAAAATTACCAAGTAAATGACTGTCAACATAAAAAGGGGAGTACCTCAGCCACCAACTCAGAAAGGGATATCCTCGGATTTTGAGACAGTGAAAATGTGAGAGGAAACTCAAGCGAGATATTCCCTTTGGTAATAACAATGAACATAACCAACTTTGACGTATCCTGAGTTCTAATCGACATAAGGATTTATTGTTATATCATGTATGCTAACCTCTTTGAAAAAATGGGACTGAAGAAAGAAAAGTTATTACCATCAGAAGGATCGGATCTAAAATCCTCCCACATTATAGTAAATCACCCATGGGAGTAAGTGGGGTTGATGGTCATCCTGGGAGAAGGACGAGACATTAAGACTATAGACGTCTAGCTCCTAAACGTCCCATGCTGAAGTGTTTATATCTGCATCTTAGGCCACCCATTTGTATCAGCATTGGATGTTATAGTTCCCCCTATCCACCTAAAGATGAAATATCACAATATCCACGATGAACCGGTCACAATAAGCTATGTCTTGATAAGAGTCAAAAGGATTTATCAAGCTCTATAGTAAGAGTAAAAATAAGGCAAAGCCACTGCCATGGAAATAAACATGGTCTCATTGGTTAAGCAACTGAAAGAGATTAGAGTCCGACTTCCAACCAAGAAGATATCACAGATGGAATTAGCAAGGAAAAGTGGTTGAGGAGAAGATGACCCAACTCCATGATACAAATAAGCGACAACGTAAATCGCCTGGTTATGTTATCTATTAATTCCCGTAATTTCTTGTCGTTAAGCGGTGGCTTAAGCCACCCAATTACGATATTTGTTTATTCCTATTAATTTCGTGTTATTGCAGAAGAAAGATATTAAATGTATCCCATTATACGAATATTAAAATAGAAAAAGAAGTTATCGCTGAATTACTTCTCTTTCTTATCATGAAATGTAAAGTAAATTTTGGACTTCATCCATCCCCTTCATGTACGAACTCTAAAGCGAACGACTGAGCCGACCAAAACACCAACACACAAGCACGACACATATGGCTAAAGCTGGAAATTGGCTTACATCCTCTTGGTAGCTATCCATTCTAAAGACAGTGGTAGGTACATTAATACGTCAACCTCAAACCAGGTTTACACTTGTGAGGATGGGAATGGGTACCAACCCTTGGCAAGGCATGGTCCTTAGAGACGTCCAATAAACACATGAGCATGAACCTTGCAGAACATAATCATAACTCTATCAACAAAAGTAGGAGTTAAAGAAAAATGAATAGACAAATATACTTATACACCACAAGTTGAGATCGAAATTATTGATTAATAATAAGATAAATCCATTTTTAGATTTGGTTGGGCGGTCATAGATTTTTGGAATTGGGTATTATAGCATTACAAAATTGTGTAAAAAGAAATATTTTGTGATTAGTAGGTATTCAAAATAGAAAATCAAAGTAAAATAAGGAAATGGTTGAATCAAAATAATTCCCTTTCAAGTTATATTTTTTTTTATTTTAGAGGACAGGGCAATATGAATGTTCTATTATGTTACATCAACACATTAAACAGATTCTATGATATATCGGCTGTGGAAGTAGGTCAACATTTCTATTGGCAAATAGGGGATTTTCAAGTGCATGCTCTTACATAAGCCATACTCAAGGTATTCAACCTAAAAAACTACTTATACAAAAGAACCACTTGATTGTCTACAATCATTTGGTTGAGCTGAACCTGAGTTTGAGAAATAAGGATGGTTGAGTATGAATGTTCAACTTGTTGAAAAGCATTTTCAAATCATCCTCGACAACATATAAGCTTCCATGTACAGGCTTAGACAGTTCTTTACATAGAGAACCATTTTTCACGGATGTTCGTAAGGCCGACCTTGGTCTTCTGATGATAGTCTCGAGATTCCTTTAAAGTCATCTCATCCTCCCCAGTCCTCTTTTTGGCAGCTGCTAAGGACCATTTTGCCTTAGTCGAAGCTTCATCCTTGTCAGATACTACTTGAATTAGCCGTTCTACCTTTTTAAGTAAAGAACCAGAATACCCCAGAGGTTCCAAGGCAATTTCGATGGCAAGGAAGGAGTTGGAAACGTCTCGATCCTCTTCTAAGAAATTGTCCCTCTCATGGGCAAGGTCACTAACTTTCTTCTTCAACCTCTCCCTCTCCCTATAGAAGTGGCCAGGTAGAAAAACTTCCTCCTGGCCGATAACACCAAAATATAGAACAACATATGCCCAACGAACTTGGTGAGCTAATTCTGCCAATTCGCCACAGCGAGAATCGCCAGGGAGCCCATAAAAATAAGAACAATCCTCGTCAGAATTCAATGAGCATAACTCATTACTCGAACTCGGACCCAGACGAGGTAGTACGACATAATTAACATCCTTTTGAGGGAAATACGTTACCTCTATCGACCTAGATCGTCGAAGACAGTTAGGAGGTGGAAACTCAACCCGGACCTCCTCGAATTCAAGGATCTAGGATATCCTTTCCTCCTTTTCCCAAAGAAAGGAGGACGGTGAGCAATTCATGACCACAAAGACACCTGCGAAAGAAGATGGATTCACATTTTCTCCCCCTGATGGACCACTTGAGTAATTTGCCCAACAACTAGAGCAAATTGCATACTAACAGGTGTGCCTGAATTAGAAGCTCCCCCAACAAAGGACGTACTCAGAATTTCGATCAATGCATCAATGACACAGACTCTTTATTCCAATACCATATGGCATGTTCTCTCTTCATTATATATACAAACAAAATGGAAACATCATGGTAAAACCAGAAAAGATAAGAGACAAATACGCCATTCTAGAACCAACGTACTAAAAACTAGAGCTGTCAAAATGGGTTAGCCAGCCTGACCCAAAAAATCATAGGGCTTGTATCTTAAAATTAGAGCCCATATTTTCAGAGCTTTTTTAACCCAACCCTAAAAAGTCTACTACCCATTAGGGCTAGCCCATATGGGCCGTGGGTAGCCCGTTAGACCCACGTAACTTTAAATTTTAAAAAACATATATTAATACTTATATTGTCTTACTCCAAAATAACACATTGATTTTTCTCACCTCATTGAATTTTATCTCTATTATATTCAATCTTTCTCTTTTATATCTTATACATTAATATAATCAACACTCTTTCCTCGTACTCTATTAGTTCTCTTATGTTAAATATTAAAGTATTATTTTATACAATTTAGACATGTATTGTATTTAAAAGCACATTATAGTATTTATAAAAGATAACATAGTACTTAAAAATGTATTATGTTTAAAATAATATAATTTTTAATTTAATTTATCATAAATATTATGGGGTTTTTATTTTAATTTTTTATATAAAAAAAGTCAGTTTAGGGTTGGGCAGTCCGAAGCCCTAAGGTCAGACTCAAGTAGTAATTTTCGAGCTAATATTACAATATTGTTTTTTAGCCCAACCTTACAAAGCCCGAACTCCGCCAGGGACGACCTGTTTAGGATCGGGTAGCCCATTTTGACAGCTCTACCAAAAATCTTCTTCCTCTCTTCCTTAGACTTAACGTTTAAGAGCCAGCGAATCTGAATGCATACCTTCAATCTTTTATTGGAGACAAAGACAAAGACTTGGGGAAACTGTTTTGGGTCAACCATAAATGTTCAGTAGAGAGCAAAGCCCAATATCTAGAGGAAGGCAAACATATCAAATATAGACCAAATGACTATTCGTGACTCCCGAAGGGACGAAGCGACCAGAGTCATCAAAACCATCATACACTCATTCGCGTTTTTCAAAGTCCATTCATATTTCAGTTGCAAACAACTCTTATATAAAAGGAAGCAAAATGGTCCAGTTTGAGATAACTTCACTCCCATTTAAAATTTTCTATTCACTTCATACACTAACTTGAGCGTTGAAGTGCTAACCTTGCAAACTAGCTTCATCCATCGCTTAAGAACTAAGAATCCATCACAACTAAATATCCAGATCATCCCTTTCAATCATTATATTATTCTCGCGTAGAATATATATATATATATATATATATATATATATATATATATATATATATATATATATATATATATATATATATATATATATATATATATATATATAAAAGTCGAATATCTTCTCGGTGCCCAAGTTTGAGTTTAAACCTAGGATCCTAATTAAGTAAGAAAAAATCCTTAGTATTATACTCAAATGCTCTTGGATTATATCTAATAGACATTTGATAATGACATGATAAATTATATAATATTATAATTATAAAATTAATTTGATAAATTTATCTATATTTAATTTTTTTTACTAAAAATGACATTCATTCATTCAAATGGATAGAATACATCATATAATGACGTCAAAATCATTGATTGGATATACATTGAGTCAAAACTAATATGTCAATCTGAATCAAATAAACACCGTATTAAGATGGAGAAACAAAAGAACGCCGCAATAAAACGACGACCAACACAACATCGCATTAAGACGACGAAATCATGAAGAAAAAATAAAAAATAAATGTGAAATCAACTTATTTGAATGAAAAAAATAAAATAAATTAAAAGAGTGCTTTTAGATAAAAAAAAATTGATCCTAAAATCATTCCTTTTTAATGAATGGGAAAAAGAGAAAAATAAGATCAAAAGAAAAAAGGGAGGCGAATGCTTAATAGAATTTTATATATATTTTATGACATGAAAACTCCGAGTTTTTCTTAAAATAATTAAAAATCTATTATCATTAATAAATAATTTATTTACCTTTTTTAAACCATGAATAAATAAAAAATTCTATGAAATGAAAATACGATATAAAGTATATGGATTAAAAAAAACTATATGACTATAAGAAATTAATATTTAATTTCAAAAAATTTAAATGTAATTCTAATTTTTTAATAATAATTTTACTCATAAATATTTTAATTTTAAAAGTTAATTATCAATTTCTTAATTAAATGTAATATTTTTTGTATTTGATTTTTATAACTTATTTTTTTTTATCATATGATATTAATTAGTTTTTAATCAAACTTAAATTTAAGATAAATTTTTTCAATAGAGAGAGAGACAATACATACTAAAATTTAAAATTAACTAATCATAGTATATTACGTCATAAAAAATTAAATTAAAACATAATATATAATACAATTTTCTATAATATATCTTAAATTAATTAAATTGAGACATGATAAAGAATTAAATATTAAGCCACAGAATTAAAAATCTCATTTTATATAAATGGAGTGTTTGGGCGAATGAGCAGAGAAAGGTGGTGGGGAGGAGAAAAGAAAGCAAAATCGTTTTCACAAGGGAACAACAGTAAAGTAAAGTAAAGAGAGTTTAGTTGAGTGTGCCAACGTAACTACAACATAACTCTCTCTCTCTCTCTCTCTCTCTCTCTCTCTCTCTCTCTCTCTTCGTTAGATGCATATGCTCTCAAAACCCCTTTTCTACCATACCCACCTACCTTCCATTTTTGTTCTTCTTCTTCTCTCTTTTAAATTTAACTATTTTTTCATATATTTAAATTCATCTCTCAAATTAAGCAAAATTAAATTAAATTCAATTATAGAAGACCTGAAATTTCGTTTCTGACATTTTCACTTTTTTTCCACCTACTTTCATTAAGCGCGTTTTTTCGCTTCTCCTTGTTTCCTCTGATCCTCTCTCCATCTTTCACCAAACTCGATGAGCGATATTAAGGTAGTGCAATTTTTCATTTTTGATTAGGTTTTAATTTGTTTACTTCATGGAAATATACTGGTATATATCTGGAAATAATCACTTTTTTTACTTGTTTATGGAAATCTATATATATCAGTAAAAGTTGTTAAATGTGAGTGTTGTGTCAACGATAATGCACTCACTCTATTGCGTGTTTGTTGATTATGATTTTGAAATGAGTTGAATTGATCTCTGTTGTATATAGGGAAGAACCGGGTTTTGTATGTTGCCAGATGTGAGACAAATTTGCTTTAGAAAAGGGCTTCTATATGGATTTAGTCGAGTCTTTTCGATACCGTTGAAAACACTGCGAGGAGCTAGTCGGTCGCTGAGGGTAGATCAATTCTGCAGTGTTGTGAATATTTCTTCCTCGTTGATGATTGAAGTGGTAAGCAGATCTATCCATGATGCATAATTGAATCAATGCACGATACGCGGAAATCCTAATCAGTTTTGTTTAAATTTCAGGTTCCATGCTTAAGGGACAATTATGCGTATCTTTTATATGATGTGGATACGGGGACGGTCGGTGTTGTTGATCCTTCTGAAGCTGCGCCGATCATAGATGCTTTGACCAAGAAAAATCTAAATTTGACATACATACTGAATACACACCACCATCATGATCACACGGATGGAAATGCAGAGTTGAAAGAAAGGTATGGGGCAAAGGTAAGATAGATGTATATTTTTTTTTTTATCTTTGGCTTTTCGTTTTATTTTCATTAATAGTGTAATATGCTTTCAAGTGAGGTTTACTTTGCTTAACGTGTAAGTATTTTCGTGTTGTTTGATAGGTAATCGGTTCTAATGTAGACAAGGAAAGAATTCCTGGTATTGATATCTATTTGAGTGATGGAGATAAGTGGATGTTTGCTGGTCATGAGGTGCATATAATGGCCACTCCTGGCGTCACCCGAGGTCATATTCATGGTCTATTTGCATCAGTACTTCTTACTTGTTGACATTTATTAAAATATCTTTGTTGATTCAAGATCTACACAATTTCATGTGCTTAGCACTTTGTCTCTTTTCGTCTCCTGGACCTTACTTACCTTTTTTTTTTGAAACAGCCAATGTTAGTATGTTAATTGTTAATGTTAGTATTTGTTGGAGGTGGGAAACAAACCCTATACCTCCCTTATCACTCTATTCCTTAACTCTTACCGATGTGTATATTCTTTTTTTACTGATGTGTTTTGTGCCAATACCATGCTTGAGACAGTTAGGCTTTGTTTGGGAGGGAAAGGGAGGGGAGGGCTTTGAAAAAAATGAAGGACGAAGGGGAAAGAATTGAAGGATTTTAGAGGTTAGGGTTTTGAAAAAAAATGAAGGATGAAGTGGAAAGAATTGAAGGATTTGAGAGGTGAGGGCTTTATAGGGCTTATTTTTCTTCGTAACACAAAATCCTCTTAGTTCGGGGGAACTAAAAAATTGTATTGGAGGAGGGTTTAAATAAAATTTTCAAATCTAATCTATGTTATTATAATAATCTAAGTATTCAAAATATATTTACAGTAAGTACACAATAATCTAGGCTTTGGAGGGTTTAAATAAAATTTTCAAATCTAATCTATGTTTGCTTGAGGATTGAGTTTAGTTTTTAATAACCGTTTTATAAAACAGTTCTGAATTTTTTTGAATTTAAAACAGGTATTATCCGTTTTACTTCATTTTATCTGGCTTTACACCTCGATTTATTGTGTCAAAACTGTGTTGTAGGACTTTCTATGAAAGATTTTCAGGTTATTGTGTTCGGTAGCTCACTTTCCCAATATACAATTTGTTACAGGTCATATAAGCTTTTATTTTCCTGGATCTGGGGCCATTTTTACAGGAGACACCTTGTTTAGCTTATCTTGTGGCAAAATCTATGAAGGAACCCCGGAACAGGTTGATTTAGATTATTACATTAAGTTTTTTCATTTTATTTTTTCGGGTTTTAGATTTCTATCTTCTTCAGTGACAAAACCTTGCAAATATTTCATTCTATTTTGCATGCCTTGATTTGTCCAGTCTCCAGAAGTACTAAAATACCATGTTAATATCACTGTCATATTTTACTATAATACATAACAGTATTTAGTGGCTAATTAATGTTTTTTGTATTTCAACTTTGAATATATGTTGGTATTGATACACAATTCTTTGCTTTATCAAATGGTGTCTGTCTATATTCTTTGTATTTGAATATTAGGTGTGGATTTTTGAATATGTTACTGAAGTGCAATGTCGTAATGATTTAGCTATTTCGTTAATCGTGTCACTGTCAAGTCAGATACTTGATTCTTTTGTAAGGCATTCTATTTCCAATTATTGAGAATTTATTCTGTGTTACAGATGCTGTCTTCACTTAACAAGATAATGTCGTTGTCAGATGATACAAGTATATATTGCGGTCATGAATATACGTTGGTTCGTTTTTTAATTTAATCCTGTATGTTTCCTGCATTTATTTTTAGCATATGAGCTTTAGATCTGACTTTGGTTCTTTAAAATTTGGCAGAATAATTCAAAGTTTGCATTATCCATAGAGCCTGAAAACAAAGAACTTCAGTCCTATGCTTCACATGTAGCTCACCTTAGAAATAAAGGCTTGCCCACGGTAAGTTTGCGAACTGTATCTCTGTTACAGATGGTCTGACTGTTCATGATCAATCTGTCAAAACTCATTGTTATTAAGCTTACATTGCTGTTAGTTAGTTATCAGCATTCATTACCATATAAAAGTACAAAGTCACTGCAGTCAAGAGATCAGTCCTGTTGAATTAAGATCAAACTACTCACATTTCAACTTTGATACGTTTGGTTCAAAATGCAAAATCGAAATGTGAGCTGCCCGTTTTTGATTCCACGGGTCCGATGTCTTTTTCCTTTAGCAACCGTGTGATTCTTTGAGTGGAGGGAATCCACGTCCATTAGCTATCGATCTGTTTGAATGCTCTGCATTATGCTCTTAACATATTAATGTTGATGTTTCTCAGGTTCCAACTACACTGAAGATGGAAAAGGCTTGCAACCCATTTCTTCGCACATGGAGCACAGAAATCCGACAAAAACTAAATGTTGCAGCCACAGCAGATGAAGCAAAAGCCCTGGGTGTTATTCGACAAGCAGAGGATAATTTTTAGATTTTTTTTTCAATACAAATTTTTAATTTATACAAATGTGTATTGTGTATAGATTAGGTCATTGAAGCCACCGACATCTAATTTTCGGTGTCTTAACATACTTTCTCGCGACTCTTTTAAGTTCATTCCAGATTTCTTGATATAAAATTAGATCAAATTTTTTGTTGTCAAGTTGAGTAAAAATAAAGGTGTGATGATGCATTGAAGAAGCTCATCACATACTTCGTTTTATCATATGGCTATATTACTGCATACGTCTTAACTACGTGCTGCAATGCTTTTGAACCAAGTAGTTGAAGCTTCTGTGTGAACCTGTGACGGTAGCTTTGTATTCAAGTATGAAATCAGCTTCAAATTATTAATTTTAGTTGGAGATCATTTTTTGGTCTGTTAGTGGCCAACGGCCATAGTATATATTATAAATATTTCCATTTTTACATGGTCTCTTGCTTGAAGATGAAGGTGAATTGAGTAAACTTTAGAGGAAGAAATTGATTGAAGTGGATTGTAAATTGCACCTCTTTAATTACATTAAGGTAGATGGCAACTTTCAGAAATTTATAACTTGATGGATAGATTTCACCTAAACACCAAAATACAAGTAGAGCTTATTGTCATTCAACACCATTTTCATCTCTGGTACAACAACACCATGATCATCGTTGTTGAATATGACATAATTGCTTAAAAATTAAATGACTATTTGAGGAGCTATGTCAAACTATCATTTCTCTATTCCTTATATTCACAATTAATTCGGTTAACCACTTCCAATCTGGTGCAATTGGAGATGTCTTAATGCTCACGTCTTGTTATACGAATCATAAAAGCACATAAAATGTACAAGATGGTGACAATTTGGTAGGTCTCATTCCCCACCATGAACTGTGATGTGATCATCATTCATCAGCATCCCAATTTAAGTAGTAACATTTACCTTATGTATATTATTTTATTTCATTATTATTTCACTGCTAAAAATTTCATTAATCTACTTTTGTAAAGTTCATTAATTAATACAATACTATATACAAATTGTAACGCATCAACATCAAGGTTAGAATCAGATTCTTAAGCCTCGCTATCTTCTATTTGTCCAAAAAAGATTCTAGCCAGGGTCCCAACTCGTGCGAGTAACATTTTCCGCGCCAAAGCAAAGAAAACAAGAACTCTCCTTCTTGTGTTTAAGTAACTACTCATCTCTCTTGCGTTTTCTTCTCTCATTTTAATTGAAAACGATACGACATTAACATTCATCGTTTCGCAGTCGCATCAATGGACGATCGCTTCACCGATTTGAACCCTAAAACTAAAACGTGTGTGGTTTTAGGCGGAAGAGGATTCATAGGAAAATCCTTGGTTTTGCGGCTGTTGAAACTCGGTAACTGGATCGTCCGAGTTGCTGATTCCACTCACTCACTCCAACTTCACAGCTCCGAGTCACTCCTTGCCGAAGCTCTCTCTTCTTCTCGCGCCTCGTACTTCCATCTTGACGTTACCGATAAACACCGCGTCGCCAAAGGTACGCGTTTAATCCTTTCCGTTATCGATGCGATTTTCTTTCAATTTTTATGTAGAAATGAAAAAATGACACCGTTAAAGAAACTAATTAACGGTGTTTTGTGCAGTTCTTGAAGGTTCTTCGGTTGTTTTTTATATGGATGTTGATGGCATCAGTTATGACAACGATTTCTACAACTGCTATAAGCTGATAGTTCAAGGTACTAGTAGTGCACCTCCGTTTGCTCTGATTGGTAATTGCATTGGTTTCATTTTCTCAACAATGCAGTTTGATGGTTAATTCAGGTGCGAAGAATGTGATTACTGCTTGCAGAGATTGTAAAGTGAAGCGCCTAATATACAACAGTTCCGCAGATGTTGTATTTGATGATTTGCACAAAGGAGTTAAATCGTCGGCATATCAGTGGAAAGTGAGGTTTTGTTTACAATGCTTCGTCATGATTCTTCAATTTGAAAATGAAAAGGAGAGACTGAATTTGGTGTTTTTCATTTACTGTTAAATCGGTGTTTTTATAAGGGGAAATGAATTTGCAGGTTGATAACATCTTGATTGACCTTAAGGCTCACGCAGAAGCTTTGATCTTGGATGCTAATGATATTGATGGAGTGTTGACATGCTCACTTCGTCCTAGTAATGTCTTTGGTCCCGGTGACACAGAAATTGTGCCGTATTTTCTAAAGCTAGCAAGATATGGTTTCACAAAGGTGCATTACTTTGCATCAGATTTTTTTTTCTGGTTAATAGTTTAAGTTCATATTCCGTTTGTTAAATGTAGGGGAATAATCGTTCTTAATAGTAACATAAGCTTTACAAAGCTTAACTTTAGTTACCTTAGAGGTTTTGTATTAAGGTTGAAATTAACTTAAATCTTCTTTGTTAAACACATGAAAAGAGATTATAGGTTTGATAAATCTTCCCTTTTCAAGTTTTCCCTCTCAAACGATCATGACAATGGACATTTGTCATGATCATGACAGATGGTTTGATAAATCTTCCCCTTTCAAGTTTTCCCTCTCAAACGATCATGACAAATGGACATTTAGTCTCATGCAACATGTAGGAGTTTTTTCATGTGCCTATTTGCATAGGTGGAACCATCCCTGCAACCTTGAATAAAAGTAAAATAGTGACTGTTTCATACTGTAAATACTGTTGAGTTATGCCATGAAGCTGAGTTATAAATTTCCTACTTTCTTAGTAATTTACATGTGGCGTGTGATTTACATTGGTTAGCATTACTGATTATCAATTCTGAATGTCAGCTTTTTTTTTGAGTAACAATTTCTCATTTCAGTTTATTATAGGGACTGGTGATAATCGGTCAGACTTCACCTTTTATGAGAATGTTGCTCATGCTCATATCTGTGCAGAAGAAGCCTTAAATTTCCAAACAGTTTCTGTGGCTGGAAAGGTGTATTTATTGAATGCCAATGAGGTTGCCTTAACTGCTTTATTTGATATTTAAGCATAAAAAAACGTTTTTCTACTTTATCTGCAGGCATTTTTTATCACGAATCTTGAGCCTATGAAGTTCTGGGAATTTCTCTCACTTTTATTGGAAGGTCTTGGATATCAAAGGTAATAATTGGAACTTGTTTTCGTAATGATGACATAACATTGTCTAAAATATTGCTGGTGCTTAGTTATATTATGTTTGACTGACATGATCATGGTATATGAGCTTTTTTGGTGAAAAACAAAACTCTGTAAATTATATTTTACTCTGCTCATATCGTGAGGAAAAATATAGCCATGAGCTATATCAAATTTTCATTTTCATGTCAATATAGGAGATGTCATACCATCTTGAATCTATTTTTCGAAGAACTGAGTTTTTATTTATTTTTATGATGTTCTTTGGTAGTTTTGCTCATTTGATTTGCTACTTCATTCACTGCATGAGGCATAAACAATATTTCTTGCTTTTCTATGTTACTAGTTTTTTTTTACCTCTTATGCTGTTAACCAAGATATATAAATCCTTCCTTTAATTGCAGGCCATTCATCAAACTTCCTGCCAATTTGGTGCAATACATTCTCTCAGTTTTAATGTGGTTACATGAAAAGTTGGGACCCAGATGCTTCAGTTATCCTTTATTAGTTCGTTTTTTACAGTTAGCATCACACACCCAAACATTCAACTGCTCACCAGCTCAAAAAGATATTGGATACTCGCCGATAGTCTCCCTTGAGGTTTTAAATCTTCTTGTTCATGTTTAATTGTTACTTATATTCTGTATTCTTTGTTCTTTCCTGTTTGAACTTAGTGACAACTTACTATATGGGATATAACATGGAACTAGCTCAATGATAAAATATTATCTAACGAGTGATGACTAATTCAATGAAAATGATTGATTCCTTTTTCATACTGTTTGGACCCCAGACTTCACACAAACGCATTAGAGGGCCTTTTAATTTATTTTCGTCAATCCTTCTGTTAACCAAGGCACTTCTGGAGTATTAATTAAAGATGGATTCTTACCATTCATCAATAACTAAATTTGCTTCCAAATTATTCATTGAGTGATTTATACAGAATAAAATAAGGGCAAGGAACAGTATAAATGATTAACCAGTAGCAATCACCTTCTTTTCCTACATATATTTTGCTTTAGAACTGCTCTAATTAGAATAAAATATTTTTTAAAAGCAGCCTCTCTCTATGGTACTGAAATTCTTACTATTAAGATTTGCTTTTATATTTACTGATATTGGATAATACAGGAAGGTGTCACGTTAACCATAGAATCATTCGCTCATTTAGCTAAAGATTCATCTTTTTCAAGATGCTCCGGGTGCGTCGATCGGTCAAAAGCAGATAAGCTGCTTGGCTGCGGAAAAGGTTGGAACATAACGCTTTCTTGTGTTAAAATGTTTGTATCTACAGTTCAACACTATGCAGTTTTGTTCTCTTAAATTATCATAATGATAGCAACTTTTGGTGGAAATGGAATGACTTAGAGCACGTTGTTAGGCATGTCTTACTGCATGAATTGGTGGCATCTTCTTTGTTTAACTAACTCATAACCTGCAAGTATATCCTGACATAAGTTTAAGGGCACACCCAACAACAGTGAATATCTTGCTTGTAGGCTTGCCGATGTATCTCAATTTTTGTTTACTTAAGAGTGTGCTCAGTTGCAAAATTTTGTAATGATATCTTCCTAACACTTGTATTGGTACAAGATAAAATAAGGGCGAGGAAAATAGAACATCTCATCTGCACCCATGCTGAAATAGTGACTGTCCTCCATTAGTCTGAAAGTGGACTGAATTATTTTTCACGGATGATTTTCGACTCTTGACCACACACCAAGGACTGAAAATAAAAATCTTTTCCACCCACTCTAGTTTCTATCACCCCTTCCAAGCATACCCTCAAGTTGCATCACTTATATACTTTTCTCTTGTTAGTGTCTTTTAGTCAGAAACCTGAATACACAAAATTGTTGAGCAAATGGGCTTTCTTTTATCATTACAAACCATGTATGTAGGATACAATTTGAGTAATTCATATTACATGGATGCAATTGAATATTTTGTGGTGTATACTATTTTGAATCAATGCACCTAAGTATCAATGTGTCATGCCAAATAATTGAATGACATCACATTTTATTGTTGCAGTGGCTGACATTTTGTTATGGAGAGACGAGAAAGCATCCTTCACATATTTCCTTGGGCTGTTTTTTTTGTTTTATTGGTTTTTCCTTTCTGGAAGCAGTTTAATATCATCTGGTGCAAGGCTTTTGCTGCTTGCCACTTTACTTCTATGCGGACATGGTTTTCTGCCATCAAAGCTGCACGTGTATGTTCATATGAAATTACTTTATATTTCTGCATTTTAATTTTTTTTTGGGAATTTTGTATCCTGGACACAGTATAGCTCAATTTTTTTAATGAAAAGCCTGTTCTGTTATTCAGAAGTTGGCCCTCTCTGTTTTCATTCCTGCTGGTTACATCTTTGGCACAACTAGATTTGATAAAAGTTATTTATGGCTAATATATTTAATTAAGTTATTTCAAGAGTGGTATGGTTTATTTCTTAGCCATAAAGGATACTTATGTCTCACCACAAATCGGTGCTAAGTACAGGAATTGCTTCATATTTCTACATTTAATGAAGATTTGAAAATTGTTTTTGGAATTTTGGCTCATATTTTTCCTTCATATGTCACCGAAAAATCTTTTCCAATGACTAACTGTACGAAACTTTGCTGCAGGCTGCCTGTATCTAATTTTAAAATCTCTGATACGGTGGTGAAAGATTCAGTTGCAATTACAGTACATCTATGGAACAAGGGTTTTCAAAATATAAAGGGACTGGCCCAAGGGGATGATTGGTCTAAATTTTTCAAGGTAAAATATGTGGTCTCATATTACTATTACTTATTATTTATTTTAAACAAGTCCCTTCCTGTCTTATTCTAATTAAATTTATTATGTTTTCTTTTAAATATATGATGTAGACATTATCCATTTAACGAGAATGTATGCACTCTATTCAATGTCAGGATCTTTTATTTGGGTTTTTGAAAAGGATAAAGATTGTCCAACACAACACCTCCTTATTGGGGGTTTGAGGGGTATTGGGAAGAAACAATAAAATTGAGATATGTGATGTGTGATGTGATGGAAAGGAATAGAATGATAGAAAGTAAGAAGTGTAAAGAGAGATGTTAGAGTAAGGACTACGGAAAGAGTAAGAGATTGTTTGAAAAAGAGTTCTAAATTTCTATTCTTCCAGTTAGCCTGTGAATCACCATTTCAATTTTTGTCTTAATGTGTGTTTGGAAACTTTTGTTTCGAGGGTGTCACCACTCACCGCATGGTGACTGAGAAGCTCCATTTTCTAGCTTCTTAAAGTCATGGTAAAATAATATTAGGACATGAGAATGAGGATTTTTATTTGAATCCAGACATGCTGATACTTCGGTTTGTTTAAATGACAAAAAAGGGGTAAATACGATAAATATACTGAAAACCAGAGAAAAATAATAGTCTTCTTTTGTTTGGATAAAGAAAAATGAGAACGAAAGTAATGAAACATTCCTTCTCCTTTTATTGGTTGGAAAGGAAGTGAAAAGAGAGATGAAAATATAAGTATCCTGTGATACATAATATAATGTTGGTTAGATGCGTTAACATCTCATTTTAACCAAGTATTTTGACTCATGTGAATCTCATAATTTCTTTTTTTTCTCCGAAATCATTTTCTCTCCACTCTAGTTTCATTCCTTCCTTCGTTTTCTCTCAAAACGAGGGTAGGCTTAGAGAGGCAGTCTTGAAACAATGAATGATTTATATACGAATAAGTTTTTACAGTGATTTAGATTCTTGGATTTTCTTCCTTCTAATGACATATCTAAAACATTGCAGGTTGCGGTTCTTATTTACCTTCTGAAGTTGATCCTGTCAAAGTTTTTGACAACATTAATAGGCACAGGTATGGGATGGTTGTTTGAAGTTACTGAACTTTAGTGGTTTGCCTTCTTTAATTATTACGCACATTGACAGAATTTTATGCAGGTCTGGCCCTTGCATTTATGGTATTCTTTGTTTATGAGCAATATGAATCAGAAATTGATGGACTAGCAGGTATTCTAACTACTAGTTTGAAGGAGTTCACGATATATTTGATGAGAAATTCACCTCTTTTTGTATCGCGACTTCTGCATTATGGCGACAACTTTCAGCGTTCCTAAAAAGAGGTTTCAGTGTAGCTCTGCGATCTTTGACATCCTATAGGCTATAAATGACTCACAAAGGTGCAGCTGTGCACCTTCGGGGAAAATCAGAAATATATAATCATGTTTTTAAGAATGCCCTATCTCCCTTGTTCTATCTTTTGTAATCACAGGTATTCTAACTAGTGAATTAGGCTGAAGGCGATGCTGTTTGACATTGTCATGGTACTGTGTTTTAACGGGTGAAATATTAACAAATAGATAGATTGATGATTCATTGACATCAATAATCGTGCTAAAGGAACATGCCATTCTTTTGCCAGTACAAAATATTGAGTCTCGCTATATGTGGGTCAAATATGTATTGTAATAGCAGTAGTTTCTTGAAGTAGTTATGTAAATTGTTTTTAAGCTCAAAGTATAGTTTTGGTCTTTATAAAGTGTTCACTTCCTTTGTTTTGGACCTCAAAAGTTTTGTTTCATTATAAATTAAACTCATACACTATGAGTGAACATATTTTACATTCTTGGTCATTTATAATTGTTACATCATAAAAAAATATTTGACTTTAAAATTGTTCTGGTTTTGACTTAAAAGTCCACGCCACCTGCCAACATGTAGCACAATCCCTCACCCAGGACATACCGAGGATGTCCAGTTCGTTTCACAGCTGTTTTTGTATGGAATCTTTAAACATTTGCAACACCTCATTCTTAATTTATTATCACAACAACACTTGAAAGTTACACAATTTTTCATCCTCATGCTTATCATTTTCATGTTGTTTTTGTATTGACTTGAGTGTTGAGTGTCGGTGTTTGCGTGTACTACTATATCATCAACCGTAAAAGAAGGCTGATCCTTAATTCAATCAAAGTGTTTGTGTGTACTACTATATCATCAACCGTAAAAGAGGGCTGATCCTTAATTCAATCAAACTTGTCGATCTATCACAGATTTTCATTGCCAACTCAACCAAACTTCTCTATCTATCTTAGATTAATGGTGTCGTCCATGTGAATTGTGTTTCTCTAATCTCACCAAGATTTAGAAACATTTGCTTTCATTAACAAATAGCTAACAAGCATATATGGTGCCACGACATCATTCAACATCCCACCTCAGAGGATGAGGCCAGCATTATTCCATTGCTAGCCATTCAACCTATGGAAGGAGTTGAGGAGGTCCTACATAACTTTGTCCCGTTATTGCAAAATCAAAACCAATTTATTCAGAAGAAAAACCTAATTCTTCAAGTTGCTCCAAAATTAGAACCGGTTTATTCAAGAGGAAAACCTGCTGGTTGCTGCAAAATCAAAATTAATTTATTCATGAGAAAAACCTGTGCCTACGTTGTATAGAAAATCATTGTATTCACCAGACCATTGATAACCTCAAGGTGTTAAATGAAACCCTTAAAAGATTATGTTTCTCTCGGGTGTCCTCAACTAAATGTCCTCAACATTAACGTTGTCGCCATCATCACTCATGCTTCAGATCAGCGAGTCTAAGCGAAACCTCTGTAGGGGACCATTCACTATGAGCATAAAAATTTATCCAATTTAAAGATCGCTTGAGAAACCTTCATACGGAAACTTACAACATGACCACTTATTCTTACGAACATATTAAGAACTTTCAGGTTGTTCTTGATTACCAAAGAATCCGAGGTTTGGTGAAATGGTGACTCTTTGTCCTAATTTTGGGAAAAAAAGACAATGATTTGATACAAAATGTTGGAGTAAATTCTAATAACCAATATATATTTATTAGATTTTTAATCAAGATCTTAATTTATATATTAGATACTATAAAATATATGGTTAAATCTACGTCACATCCTGAAATGTTAACGAGTTTATGAGTGTCTTTCTATAATATTTTTTTATCTATCTGGCCCTTGGGTTGATTATTTCAACTCAAGATCTCATTTAAAGCCTATATGACATGATTTCTTTAATCTACGTAACTTTCTTATGTATTTATCATTGTCATTTCATTTGAGATGTCATATATCATCATTTTTCTTCTTCCTTATTCCAATCTTCGACCTTTCTCATGTCCGTCATCGTTCGACGCGAAACAAGGAAAGGTTTTAGTCTCCAAGAGCGAGTGACAAGCAAAAGTTTAATCACTCAATGCGATCTAAGCAATACTCTTTAAAAGCAATCAACAAACAATTCTTTTTCTACAAAGAACTACGTAGCCTTGAGTTCTCCATCGCACCGGGAGATACGTACGAGCAAGATTTTGAAATCTTATCAGGTAAAATAATAAGAAAACTTAAAAAATCTTTCCTTTCCTTTTTTTTCTCTCTCTTTTTCCTAGCGTAACAAGTAGAAGATCGCAAGCGATTCACGTTAACACTCATTCACATAACTAACTGAATGGATCTCGTTGAGTACCACATATATGAGGGGTGCTAATACATTTTTCTTGTATAACTGACTCCCTAACCTGATCTGGTTGCGACGCCATTTCCCTTGGTCTTAATGGGTTTTATTCGATAGTTTCTCGTTCCTTTAGAACAAATAAGATCAGTGGCGACTCTGTTCTTTATTTTGAGCGTGCGACACTCTTTATAATTTTTTCGCGCCGCGACAAATGCATCATGTTATTTTTAGTGTCTCCCCATATAAATCTCCTTTGCATGCAATGCATTTCATCAATGCAAGCCTTAGGTAGCATGTTGGTCATCATAGGGTAGATAGGGATATCCTCCCTAACACTCTTTGTCAAAGTAACTCTCATAGCAAAGGAAAGATGTTTAGCTCTCCACACTGCAAGCTTTCACTCATCTTCTCAATAATATATTGGAAATATGCTTTTCTAAGAGCTTTATCACTAAACGGAACACCAATATACTTTTCAAGGTGAGTAGTTTCCCGAAAGTTAAATATCTAAACCAAGTTATCCTTTATGCTTCTAGTAACATTCTTGGAGAAAAGGACACTTGATTTCTCAACACCAACCTCTTGTCCTGACATGCTACAAAAAGTGTGGAGAATATCCATTACAATCCTCATTTGTTTACTTGTGGACTCACTGAATAAAAGAATATCATTTGCAAACACCAAATGGGATATAATTGACCCATTCCTTCCTACCAGAAATGTTTTCCACTTCCCTTCATCAACTGCATGAGAAATAAATTATGATAATTTATCCATGCAAAGAACAAACATGCATGGTGACATGGGTCACCTTGCCTGATACCATGCTGAGCCCAGAAATATTCATTTCATGCACCATTCCACTTCACATTTGTCTCCACGCTAGTTATCTCATGCATAATCACATTAATCATATTATCTGGAATCTTAAGCTCATTTAGAGTTCTCCAAATAAACTCCCAACTCAACTTATCATAAGACTTTGATTGTCCCACTTTAATGACAAAAACACCTTTCTTACCGTTCATCTTGTCCATATTGTGCACCATTTCCTTTGCAACTAGAATGTTATCTTGAACATTCCTCCTCAGCATAAAACCGATTTGAAATGGAGATATCCATATGGGAATATAATTCTTTAATCTTTCCATAATCACCATGCTTATTATCTCGTAGTTTGTGCTGCATAATGATTTAAGACAAAATTGTGTAACATATTGAGGTCGATCCACCTTGGGAATCAAACATATATCAATTTTATTAACCAAAGCAATCTCACTTGCTTCTCCCACACTCCACAGACAAAATCACAGACTTTATTCCCAACTATTCCCCAAGTTTTTTCATAAAAACCTGCAAAAAGCCGACCAGGCACCTTCCAAGGTTTCATAACAAAGATACCTTGATAAACTTCCTCATTGTTAACTTGAGCTTCTAACATCTTGTACACCTCCTCTCCTTGGGTCAGATAAGTGATTGTTATTTGATGCCACTCATTTCAAAGAGCATTACTTGAAAATAATTTTTTATAAAATTATTAACCAAATTAATTAACTAATATTTCTCTTCAATCCATTATCCATTATCATCTCTTAACATAATAATATTATTCTGTCGTCTCCTACTCACAGTTTTGATGTGATAATATTGAGTATTACGACCACCATCTTTTAGCCACTTGATGACCGTCCATCATTATATATATTTAGTCAAATAATCAAAGCAAAACAAGTGAAAGTTGGACAAAAATGAAGAAGAATGACCAAAGAATGAGGGAAAATAACGAAGTTTGCAAATTATGGACTTAGTGAAAATTTGAGTAAAAAAGGAACAAAAAAGGATGTAGCTTCAAAAAATAATCACATGCACCATCACGCAGCATTGCGCACGCGATATGGTCATTAAAGCTGCATCGCGCGAGATGCAAGGTATCACGCGCGTGATGATCACTTTTTGGGGCTTTTTCTAACGCGTTTTGGTCCATTCTGACCCCTTTAAAAATAGGATTTTCTATACTTTCACAAGGGTTACAATTTTTGGAGATTGAAGCACGAATTTGAGAGCACAAGTAGAGATTTTTAGAGCATTTGAAGTCATTTGAGGTCATCACTTCAAGAGACTTATTATGTTATTTCCATCTATCAATTGTGGTATTTTTAATTGCACTGTGAGTAGCTAAACTCTTATAGGTTAGGTTCTGTTATGATGAACCTATTTCTATATTGTTAGATTCTATGTAGATTTGACCATTTGTATGAACCTATTGATCTATAATCTTATTCAATTGCTTCTTGTTCGTAATGATTTTCATGTGAGATACTCTTTTATTCTGATTTTGGACACATAGGGAATACTAACCACTAGTCTATGTATTTGACTTATGGCAATTATTGTACTTACGTTGGTTGAATAGGGATAGGAGACCCCGAGTAGTGACATATAGAATTAACGTTCTATACATCGTCTAACCCTGCTTACGCTGGCGGACTAGGGATAGAAAGCTCTGAGTAGTGGTTAGTAAGTTATTTCGTGAGGAATCGATTATAACAGTTTTGTTAATTCGTCGTGGGAGTATAGTGATTAAATCATTCATACATGGCATCAAACATCAATAATAGAGGAATAAAAGATTCTACAACACAACCTAACCACTTTCGTAACATTATTTACTCGTTTATTTACGTTTCTCACTGAGACTTGAACCCCTAATTTTACTAGTTTTTATATATTGCACACATTTTGTCTTGCTTAGAGGAAGCCCCCGTGGATTCGATCTTTTTATTACCTCATTATCGGTACACTTGCTGAGAAGTCATCACCATTTCACTATTGACTTTTGATACCACATCAACTCTTATTTCTTCAGAATGTCAGAAAGCTCTAGCTGCAATATTTTCTCCAACTTTATTAAGCTTAGCCTTATTATCACTTCTCTGTATACACTTTTGAATACCATTCATCTGGGCCATAATTTCTTTTTTTTATTCCTCACCAGATTAAGCGTATCATGTTTCCAATTCTTAAGATCTTCCTGTAGCTTCTTAAGATTATCATGCATGTTGATGTTCTCTTTCCAAGCACTTTGAATCATCATGTAATACGACTTTCCAACAGCCAAGCACTCTCAAATTTAAATTGCTTTGGTTCCACCTGGTGCAATCCATCAACTGGAGTTATAAGAATGGGATGATGGTCAGAAAAATCCACCCTAGTTACATTCTTGACATATGCATCACAAAGTTTCAACCTCCATATCTCATTGCTTAGAGCTCTATTAAGCTTCTCATATATGCCTTGACCACCATGATAAATAGGCCATATCTATGTATACTTAGGTTCGACAAATCCCAAATCTAAAAGGTTGCATTCATTTATCCTTCCTCTGAACGTAGTACACATCCTCATGGAAACCATCACACCGCCTTTCTTCTTCGTTGCACAACTAATATCATTAAATTCACCAACCAATAACCAAGGTTCCTTCGTATTCCGAGAAATGGATAGCATATCATCCCATAATACTCTTTTATTTTACTCATTTGGACTTTCATAAATTGCTTTGGAATACCAAGCGCTATCTTGAGGATATTTCACCCTTATATTCATGAACTAAAAAACTTCTTGCTACAAAGGTCAACACTAGTCTGATCCTTCTTCCAAGCAACCAGTATACCTCATTCATAGCTTTGGTTGGTTGTACCTTCCACTCCATCAAAACCTAAATGCTGGAGTGAATTATGGAGCATACTCGGATTTCATCTAGTCTCCATAATAACAAGCATTCTTGGTCGGTGGCTTAAAACACATTGCTTACAATAACGATAAAAAGATGTGTTGGTCGCACCTCTGAAATTCCACACAAATATTTTACAATTTGTATTAATCATCGAGAATTCTGCAAAAAGAGAAAGACACCCAGTATCCACACTATTGATTAATCTTAAATACCTCGACCATCTCTTCCAACACTGGTCCTTGATCATTTGCATCCATAAAATCTTCATCCTCGATATTCTTTACTTCTTTCATCATAATCTCCTCTACGGGAAGTGTGTTTCCCTCATCTAGAGGTCTAGGTGTATTCGGGCTTATAACCTTCAGCCCATTATTCTTGAGGAGCTCCAATAAAGGTAAACTATATCTATTGATTCCTGCACCCCATATTCATTTTGCTTTTTAAAAAAATGTGTTCCCATAATTTCTCTTTCTTCTCCTTCTGTCTTACTACTAATGGGCCTCTTCAATTGGGCTTCATGAACTTTATCCACACTATTGATTTTTAACTTTCAACCATATTTCCTAATCCTTTTCTACTAACACCACTCATTTTTCCTTTAAAAACATGTGAGGCACGTGCAACAAGTTTCAAATCCTTGGCTGACTTTTCTTGTTTTGATACTGCATTTTTAAGCCATTCCCACTACTTTTATTTTTATCACTATTTCCTTTTTTTTATCTGTATTTCCGTTTTTCACAATGACACTGCTATTACTTTCTTTAACTATACTTGCATCATCCCCATCTATTTTGCTATTGTAGCGGTAAATTCATGACCATCAAGCTATGGATAAGCTTAACATCAATAAAACTAGAGTCGTCACCGTGCTTTTATTGTTTCCAAAGGAAAAGGGAAAAGTACGAACAAAACCCAAAGATAAGAAGTTTTCAAATCATAGGTACTCCTAGGGAGTCCTTTTTTATGTGTGTATCTGTTTTTGGTATAAAAGATGTTTGAGAAAAAAAATAGAGTGTGGGATGAGAAAATAATTTATTGATTATATTTTTGTGTTTGACAAAACCTTCGGACTTGTGCCTATGTACCAACATAAAAATGAGGGATTAAAACCTCGTAGTTCGTGGTAATAATTTCAAAGTTGGTGAATTGCTTTTAATCAAAAGTTTAAATGAAAAAGGGCACAAAGGGCCAAAAATTTGAATGAAGTTGTTAGTTCTTTTTGTCTTTTGAAATTTTAAGTTAATATGATTAAGTTTATTTACAAGTTTGATTTAAGAAAGAGTTTGAAAATCCGTTAGCATAAGGCCAAAATTTCTATTTAAAATAAGGTCTAAGTTTGAAATCATAAGCAAAGAAAGTTTTTGAAAAGGGGGGGGGGGATTTTGAAATTTAAGAAGTGGGAGAAGATGAAGAGGATATCCTAAGCACAAAAATTAAAAGTTAAGATTTGAAAAGATCTGACCAATGGGATGCAATCCAACAGACAAGAATGTCATATAGAAAACCCATTTTCCCTTTGGACTTTGAATCAAGGAGCAATTAGCAATATCTAGACATCATAAAGATCAAAGCATCAAATAAAGATAGTCATATCCAAGCAAGCACTCCAATAGCTATCAGTCTTCTTTGTCTTCCAATGTATCAGATGCAATATTCCTTGATCAACTCAAAGCAAAGCATCAGACACAAGGTCAAAATAACAATTAGCACCAAGACAAAGTAGCAAATGAATTCAAACAAATCCCAAGGCTTGCATTAGATGAAGGCTCAGTTTACAATAGCTCAGTCTCAAAATGTTGGCATTGGCCAAATCCTTTTTGTACAGAGAATGTTGCTTAATCCTAAGTCCAATAGTTCAGATCAAGATCAACAGTCCACCAGATATTTTTTAGGGTTTTTGTTATTATTAAGTATTTTAAGGTCCTAAGACCACAAACAAAGCCAAAATGCATAAACAATATATACAATCACAAGATATTGCTCAAATGAGCAAAGTGAAAATGACATAAACATAAACAAGTTAGATGGAATGTAAATGGTAATGAATGATAAATGAATGAAATTTAAATTGCATAAAGTAAATGACTTGAAAGTAAAGCAATATTAACAAGAGTTAGTCGAATGTTAGTCAAAGGTTAGTCAAGTGTTAGCGGTATTTTTTAATTGATTAAGTCATTCTTTGGAGAACACTCAACCATCCATTCACAAGTATGAATCCTTAAACCAAGACATCTTCCATGAGAAGAGCTCAAACTTGGATAATTCAACAAGTATGCCACTAGCTCTAATGAAAGGAAAAAAAGGTCAAGTTTCCACACAATACCATGAAGAATGGGAGACTTACAATCTCACTTACTAGAATGTTATGCCTTTAGGGTCAAATTTAGCTCTATGTTAAGCAATCGTAATTGGACTTATGTAGAAGCCACAACTATCTGAGGTCGGACAATAAAAATTTAGGTGTTAATGCATGTTAGAGATTTGGTATGAAGAACTAAACTCTTAAAACATACTACACACTAAAATAAAAGCTCAAAAGGGATGGACCTATCTCAGTCATACTTGTATTGGTTCATCTGACACAAGGTCATTGATAAACTAATTAGCCTTAAGACATTAGAGATTTCATTGGTCAAATGAGGGAATGAGAAAGAATAGGGATAGGGATGAAGATGAAGAGGGGGGGGGGGGGGGGGGGAGATAGAAACACAAATTGATCAAAGGAGGATTTTGTCAAATTAAAACCATTCATTCATTTTGGGAGATGAAATGTACATTTCTTCAATCCTCTAAATCCAATGGTTTTAATCCAACAAAAGTCAAATCAACCTTGACCAAGGCCCAAACAAATAGTCAAACATCACAAGACCATAAAAATGGCTCAACATAATTTTTACACATTTAATCAATTAAAAATTAATTTAAAAATGAATTAAAATACAATTTAATTTGGTCAAAACCTAAAATCTCTTCAAAACACCAAATAAATATCCAAGAGATTTATCCTAGGTCAAACAAGGTCAAAGGACCTTAGAATTTTTTTTCATGATTTTTAAAAAGTCAGAAGTATTTTAAAGCAATTAAAAATATGCAAAAAAACATTTAATTCATAAAAATTATCAAAATTAATCCAAAAAATAATTTTAATTCAGAATATGAAAGAGAAAAATATTTAAAGATTTTTGGTGAAAATTCCATATTTTTTGGATTAAAAATGAAATTATTATGAATTAAACAAAATAAAAGGATTAAACATAAAATCAGAAATTAAAATAAAAATAGAAAAAACAAGGGCCATCAGATCTCCCTTATTAATTGAGATGGCAAATTTGATTGCCACACGCGTGTGTTCCATGGTGGACTCTAGTCAACTCAATGTACACGTGGTAATCAGATGCAACAGTCTAGATTAAAACATTCAAACTTGATCAGATGGCCAGGAAGTGTGACAACACACCACCGAAGCTAGGGCTCCGGTCATCTTCTCCGGTGACCTTCATCGGACTGGTCCAACTTCATCTCAATGGAAAATGAAAAACAAGGACACTATTTCAAAGAGAAAATGCCCAGGATCACGAATCTGACCTCAATTTTCTCAAATTCCAAGTATATAAAAAGATACAGGGATTTGAATTTTGAGGATCATGAACTGAGTTGCTTCGAATTTGACCTCAAAGCAACTCAATCTTGTTGCCTACATTGGTAGGACTTCAGCCAACCAAAAATCACAAAGAATAGTGAAGAATTGAGAGAGAATCGAAGAGATGAAAATTCTAGAAAATCACCTTCGAGTGAGCTTCAAACTTGCTTGATCTTGCTTCCAATTGGCCTTGGCTTGACTTCAGAAGCCGGTAGGAGTTGAATAGGATCAAGGAAAGGCTTGGACTCTTGGAGTTTCAATCTCAAAATAGAAAGAGATTTGAAGCTCGATTTTCAAATGAAAACCTTCAAGATTATCCTTTAATGGTGAGGGTTTGGATTGCAGGTTCAAAGCTTGGGCAAAAGGTCCTTAATTCTGAGCCAATAGAGTCTTATTTATAGGTTATGCATTTAATTTTCACACACGTCCAAAATTGGCCAAAAATAGAAACTCCCTTGCATGCTTGCATCGGCGTGTGATAGACCCATCAAATGATGCTATCAGGTCCAAAATCACTCACGTGTAATGCTGAAATCATGCCATGTGGTCATGGAAAGGAGATTGAAATGTGAATGTGAAATTCATCCAAATGAACCTTTGAAAAGAACCCATGCGCAAGTTCTCAAATTCTTAGCCAAATGAGATGATCTTGGACTTTTTGGAAAGGTGAGATCAAGGGGAACACCTTTCATGTTGAACACTTTTCCATTTGAAGATTTTATCATGATGATTTTTGAGGTGAAAGTTTGGAAAATCAAACATATTTGAAAATTTTCTAAGTACCACGTCAAATGTTCACTTCTTCCACCTTAAATAACTTTTGTTATGGGCTTCAAATGGAAAAAGTTCCTTCATAAAAGTTGTATCTATTTCAAACCTATTCAATTTGGTCACAAAGTTGACCTCATTTGGATTTGGCATGAAGGAGTTATGCATTTTAGAAGTTGAGGAAAATCACTTGTTCAATGGTAGTGGCCCAAAATGACCTATAATGTTTCCTCTTGGAACATGCCTTTGCAAGTTTAATTTTAATTTCTTACAAGAATCAAAGTTGGAGAGGACATATTGAATTTTATCATGAAACTTGAATTAATTTCATCTCATAAAAATTGAGCAAGTTATGGTCCTTGGAAGTTGACCTCCTAACTAGGGTTAAGACAAAATGACCTATAATCTTTCATCATAAAAAAGTGACTTTCCAAGAAAAACTAGCTCTTGACCTCAGCATGAAAGTTGTTTGGAATGTAATAAATAGTAACTTTGTTCTTCGAATCATTTTCATATGATAAGAATTGTAGGAGATAGAGTCTAGGGAACCCTAGTTTTGACTAGTTGACTTTCTCTAGTCAACCACCATGAACCATCTTGCAAACTTGAAATTCTCTTGGTATTTGAGACTCATGGAGGATCATATATGCATAAGATGATGTAATATGAAGTACCCCTTGAAATATTTGATCAGATGATGAGGAAACTTGTTGAGGAAGTCACACAAGATACCCAGATGAATTAGGGCTTCCAAGGAAAACAAGCTTCAATCTCTTGATGATTTATTGATAAAAAATGATATGTGAAGACCATGAGGATACATACATGATGTCTAGAGTCAATGTGAACCATCTCTTGATTAATCTTCTTGCATTGAGGGTCTCAAACCCTAGATATGAGCTTGATGGAGTATGGGTGAACACACACACTACCTAAAAAAGCAACAAACTATATATTGACATATTTTTTTTTGCATTTGGGTTAGTAAATAATGAAAAATAAA
Source organism: Lathyrus oleraceus (assembly GCF_024323335.1). NCBI lineage: Eukaryota > Viridiplantae > Streptophyta > Magnoliopsida > Fabales > Fabaceae > Lathyrus > Lathyrus oleraceus. The sequence continues at coordinate 457,668,627 of NC_066585.1, forward strand.
GTATGATACAATCAAATGTGCTTGGTGATCTCTCCCAAGATAAATCCAATGAATGAGGGGTAAGGAGGATGCCAAGGTGTGATCCCAAAAGCTAATGCATATGATGAGATAACATGAGGGATATTAGGGTCAAAATTGGGGTCTTACAGCTACTCATCAACCTGGTTTAATCTTCCTTTCCAATAATAGCCGAATCAGACATAACACCTAATAACTTTTCATTTAACGTAGAAAATCATGAGCCATTGAATTTTGGGATCTCATTTATTTTTGCCAGAGGTTTGTTTTCCTGCCCTTCAACCATCTCCCGCCCTCTTCGAACTTTCTGAACCACCTTTCAAGAATTGTCATTTTCATTTTCATCTTGGCTCCCTCCTGTAACACCCTTCTAAAATACCCCGAGTATATAATTAAAATAACAACATATCAATCAGAGTAAATATGCAATCAAGGGTGTCACACGACTACTTCACACCATAATAACTGTCATGCTCTTCATTTAATCAAAATAACATTTTTGCATAATTCGCAGCGGATAGAAATCAAATCAACCAATAAAAACATATAATATATTACATGTAAAGTGGTTCACAACCAACAATAAAACAATTAAAGACATCCCGTCCCGATGTTACATCTATCAGAGCATGACCCACTAAGGAGACTACACTAGACTCCAAGCACTAGCTTCTACTCAATCACTGCTCGTTACCTGAAAAATAGTTGTAAGGGTGAGTTCCTCAATCGATATAATAAGCATTATAAAATATCATGCAATGTTAAGTAATTTAACACGTTTCATCACCCAAATCAGATTGCACATTTCAGCAACGGCAATATCAACTCAATCATACTCAACATCAACACGACACACATACACACAACACACATAGAATACTGGAATACATCCATTCATACTATACTCCATACAACAAACCAACACAATGCAACTCTAATGAGACTCGACTCGTCATGCATGTGGTACCATTCGGAGTAACACTCCCAACTTAAAATCATTGCCATTTTATTGGGCATCAAGGCATAAGCCTTCAACTTTCAACTTAAAATTTGCCAATCCAGGCCAACGTGGTGTGAGCAAAGCTCCGACTTAATGCATATGAATGTACATGGCATACACGACTTTAAACTGTCGACAACATAATAATAATAGCAATACAACAATGTTTTCAACAACATCAACTTTGGCTCACCAAGCCTACAACTCAGTATTTTCAACAACTTTCCGTACACGGAACAACTCAGCAACATACTTGTACCAACACTTCATAACATAAATCCAACAAAATTACTCATCACAATTAACTATAATAGGCCAATCACCAATTAGGTTCACAACATTAAAAATATCAAATTTTCAAATTTCCAACAGTGTTAACTGGTTAACGCCCTGGGTTAACCGGTTAACGCAGGACAAAACACACTTTCTGGCAAAACGCAACAGTGTTAACCGGTTAACGCCCTGGGTTAACCGGTTAACGCAGGCAAAATAACACATTTTCACAAAATATAACAGTGTTAACCGGTTAACGCCCTGGGTTAACCGTTTAACGCAGACAAAACAGCAGTTCCTGCGCTAACACAAGGCAGAATGCAGAGTTCTCCGCATTTTCCGCCGTTGGAGGACTTCCGGACCTCCGATTCAATTTCCGTAAAAAGCTATACGTTCGGGGGAACACGACTCACACAATTACGGACTCAATTACAGCTTTAATACAACTTATTCATCATGATATTTCAGCATTCAACATCCCAATTAGGGTCACTTCAACGGTTTATCACTACCCATGACATGTTAATCTATAATACCCAGTAAACGACGATAAACCCCCCTTACCTGAGATAATCCGGCAATCTCTAAGCTTCAAGCTTTTCCGTTCTTCAACCTTTGCTCTCTAGCTCTTCCTCTTTGCCCTTTCTCCACTTTCCACTTTTCAGCCGCTTCTCTGTTTCACGTGAAAACTCTTTACCCAAAATGAAAACCCTTTTCTCTTATTCCAACTTATATATTTTCCACTAATTATTATTCCAAATAATAATAATAATAATAATCCAATAATTCAATTTATTTAATTAAATTAGTAAATATATTATTAACTTAATTTAAATAATTCTCTTATTTTATTCGGGGTGTTACAACTCTCCCCCACTAAAAGAGTTTTCGTCCTCGAAAACATACCTCAAGCAAATAACTCTGGATAAGACTCTTTCATCTGACTCTCCAGTTCCCAAGTCACATTGCCACCTGCTGGTCCTCCCCAAGCTACTTTCACTAAGGCAATCTCTTTACCCCGCAACTGCTTCAACTCTCGATCCTCAATCCTCATAGGCGATATTTCAACAGTCAGGTTATCTCTCACCTGTACATCATCTACTTGGATCACATGCGACGGATCATGAATGTACCTCCTCAACTGAGACACATGAAAAACCTCATGCAAATTCGCAAGTGACGGCGGTAAAGCGATATGATAGGCTACCTCTCCTATCCTCTCCAAAATCTGATAAGGACCAATAAATCGAGGTGTCAACTTCTTTGACTTCAAATCTCGACCAACCCCAGTTATCGGAGTAACACGAAGAAACACATGATCTCCCTCTTGAAATTCAAGTGACTTCCTCCTCTTATCATGATAACTCTTCTGACGACTCTGAGCAATTCTCATCTTCTCCTGAATCATCTTAATCTTTTCCGTAGTTTGTTGAACAATCTCCGGTCCAACCACAACACTCTCACCGGACTCATACCAACATAAAGGTGTCCGACATCTCCTACCATACAAAGCTTCAAACGGCGCCATACCAATGCTCGAATGAAAACTATTGTTGTAGGTAAACTCAATCAAAGGTAAATAACAATCCCAAGCACCTCCCTTTTCCAAAACGCAAGCTCTCAAAAGATCCTCCAATGACTGAATCGTCCTCTCAGTCTGACCATCAGTCTGCGGGTGATATGCAGAGCTCAATCTCAGTTTAGTTCCCAAAGCCTTCTGTAAACCTTCCCAGAATTTCGATGTAAATCTAGGATCTCTGTCCGAAACAATACTCGACGGAATACCATGCAAACTTACAATTTTCTCAATATACAACTCAGCTAATTTCTCTAACGGATAGTCCATTCTGATCGGAATGAAATGAGCCGACTTTGTCAATCTATCAACAATCACCCAAATAGCTTCAAAACTCTTACTTGTCCTCGGTAAACCAGAAACAAAATCCATACTGATACTATCCCACTTCCACTCTGGAATAGCCAACGGTTGCATTAGCCCAGACGGCTTCTGATGCTCAATCTTCGACTTCTGACAAGTCAAACAGGAATAAACAAAACTCGCAATTTCTCTTTTCATTCCCGGCCACCAAAATAACTTTTTCAAATCATGATACATCTTCGTAGCTCCAGGATGAATACTCAGGCCACTACGATGTCCTTCTTCAAGAATACTCTTCTTAAGTTCGATAACATCCGGAATACACACCCGATTACCAAATTTCAAAACATCATTCTCATCAACTCTGAATTCACCACCTTGACCTTGATTCACTAGAGTCAACTTATCAACCAAAAGCACATCGGATTTCTGACCCTCTCTGATCTCATCCAGAATACCACTTGTTAACTTCAACATTCCCAATTTAACACTATTGTGAGTACTCTCACACACCAAACTCAAGTCTCTAAACTGCTCAATTAAATCCAATTCCTTAACCATTAGCATAGACATATGTAATGATTTCCGACTCAATGCATCAGCCACTACGTTTGCTTTACCCGGATGGTAATTCAAACCAAAGTCATAATCCTTCAGAAACTCTAACCATCTTCTCTGTCTCATATTCAACTCTTTCTGATCAAACAAATACTTTAAACTTTTATGGTCACTGAAAACCTCAAATGTTGACCCGTACAAGTAATGCCTCCATAACTTCAGAACAAACACCACAGCCGCCAACTCTAAATCGTGCGTCGGATAGTTCCTCTCATGAACTCTCAGCTGTCTTGAAGCATAAGCTATAACCTGCTTATTCTGCATCAACACGCCACCCAAACCCAACAATGAAGCATCACAGTAAACTTCAAATGATTCCGACGAACTCGGTAATATCAGAATAGGAGCAGTAGTTAACCTTCTCTTTAACTCTTGGAAACCTCCTTCACATTTTGAGTCCCAAACAAACGCTTGCCCCTTCCTAGTCAACATCGTCAATGGTAACGCCAACTTAGAAAATCCCTCAATGAACTTCCTATAATAACCAGCCAAACCAAGGAAACTTCGAATCTCAGCAACAGACTTCGGAGCTTCCCACTTAGATACCGCTTCTATCTTAGAAGGATCAACAGCAACGCCACCTCTTGAAATCACATGACCAAGAAAACTCACCTCTCCTAACCAAAATTCACACTTGGACAATTTAGCAAATAACTTCTTTTCTCGTAGAACTCCCAAAACCACTCTCAAATGTTCAGCATGCTCTTCTTCAGATTTCGAATACACCAAAATATCATCAATAAACACCACAACAAACTTGTCTAGGTACGGATGGAAAATCCTATTCATGTACTCCATAAATACTCCAGGCGCATTAGTCACACCAAAAGGCATTACCGAATACTCATAATGTCCATACCTTGTTCTGAAAGCAGTCTTCTGAATATCCTCGGTTTTCACACGGATCTGATGATACCCAGATCTCAAATCTATTTTGCTGAACACACTTGCACCAACCAACTGATCCATCAAATCATCAATCCTCGGCAAAGGATACCGATTCTTGATCGTCACTTTATTCAGTTGCCTGTAATCCACACACAACCTCATAGTACCTTCTTTCTTCTTAACCAATAGCACTGGTGCACCCCACGGTGACACACTCGGACGAATAAATTTCTTATCCAACAGATCTTCCAACTGACTCTTCAATTCAGTTAACTCAACAACAGACATACGGTACGGAGCCATCGATATCGGCCTAGTACCAGGTACCAAATCAATCGAGAACTCCACTTCGCGCTCTGACGGTAATTCATTCACCTCTTCCGGAAACACATCAGGAAAATCACACACCACGGCTAGATCGCCAATCACCAGTTTATCTTTAGCCTCCAAAGTCGCTAACAGCATAAACAACTCTGCCCCATCCGCTACTTCCTCGTTCACTTGCCTTGCTGATAGAAACAAACTCTTTCCCTCCTCAATCTCAGGAAAGACCACCGTCTTATCAAAACAGTTGATAGAAACTCGGTTAAACACCAACCAGTTCATACCCAGAATAACATCAATCTGCACTAGTGGAAGACACACTAGGTCCATCCCAAAGTCTCTACCAAAAATACTCAAAGGACAATTTAAACAAACCGAAGTAGTAGTTACTGAACCCTTCGCAGGAGTATCAATTACCATACTACCAAACATCTCAGATATCTCTAACTTAAGTTTCACAGCACAATCCAAAGATATAAAGGAATGAGTCGCACCTGTGTCAATAATAGCTACAAGAGGAAAGCCATTAATATAACACGTACCTCGGATAAGTCTGTCCTCACTGGAGGTTTGAGCTCCGGTCAATGCGAACACCTTCCCAGTTTGAGATTTCTTTGGCTTCTGACACTGACTTCCAATATGCCCTTCTTCGCCACAATTAAAACAAATCATTTCCTTGTGCTTGCAATCAGCTATTGCATGGCCAGTCTTACCACAGCGAAAACACCTCTTTACTTCAGCAGTGCATACATTACTCTTATGACCAGCCTGACCACATTTGAAACAAACTATACCAGCAGGATCACCTCCCCTACTAGTCCTCTGAGCCGGAGCAGCTCCTTGTTTCCCTCTTCCCACTGGAGCATCATACGGCTTTCCACGGTTTTGATGTTGCTTGCCCCTGCGGTCACTGACAATCTTGTAATGAGCATTATTGTCTTCTTCAAATATCCTGCAGCTATCAACCAATTCAGTAAAAATGCGTATCTTCTGATACCCAACAACCTTCTTAATTTCAGAGCGCAGTCCATTTTCAAACTTGATGCACTTTGAAAATTCAGCACCAGCACCAGTGTAATGAGGATAAAATTTGGACAGCTCCACAAATTTCGCAGCATAATCAGTGACAGACATGTTTCCTTGCTTCAGCTCAAGGAACTCAATTTCCTTCTTACCACGGACATCTTCCGGATAATACTTTCTCATGAATTCCCTACGGAATACATCCCAAGTAATGACTTCACCTGCCACGGTCAACCTCTCGTGAGTCTCTAGCCACCAGTCATCAGCTTCGACTGCTAGCATGTGAGTACCATACCGAACCTTCTGAGCTGGAGTGCAATCCATAACACGGAAGATTCTCTCGATCTCTTTCAACCATCCTAAGGCTGCATCTGGATCATGCTTCCCTTTAAACACCGGCGGATTCTCTCTTTGAAAAGTCGCCAAGCTACGTGATCCAACATCTCCACCAGCATTTGGCAAGTTCTGCACAGCTTGTGCCATTGCTTGCATTGCGGCAGCCATTGCAGCATCATTCCTTCCAGCCATTCCAACTTATCAATACAACACAACTTAAAAGTTAGATTAGTAACAATACACAATTGTTAGACAGTAACGACACGACAACTGGCCGGACAGACCGACCTGCTCTGATACCACTAATGTAACACCCTTCTAAAATACCCCGAGTATATAATTAAAATAACAACATATCAATCAGAGTAAATATGCAATCAAGGGTGTCACACGACTACTTCACACCATAATAACTGTCATGCTCTTCATTTAATCAAAATAACATTTTTGCATAATTCGCAGCGGATAGAAATCAAATCAACCAATCAAAACATATAATATATTACATGTAAAGTGGTTCACAACCAACAATAAAACAATTAAAGACATCCCGTCCCGATGTTACATCTATCAGAGCATGACCCACTAAGGAGACTACACTAGACTCCAAGCACTAGCTTCTACTCAATCACTGCTCGTTACCTGAAAAATAGTTGTAAGGGTGAGTTCCTCAATCGATATAATAAGCATTATAAAATATCATGCAATATTAAGTAATTTAACACGTTTCATCACCCAAATCAGATTGCACATTTCAGCAACGGCAATATCAACTCAATCATACTCAACATCAACACGACACACATACACACAACACACATAGAATACTGGAATACATCCATTCATACTATACTCCATACAACAAACCAACACAATGCAACTCTAATGAGACTCGACTCGTCATGCATGTGGTACCATTCGGAGTAACACTCCCAACTTAAAATCATTGCCATTTTATTGGGCATCAAGGCATAAGCCTTCAACTTTCAACTTAAAATTTGCCAATCCAGGCCAACGTGGTGTGAGCAAAGCTCCGACTTAATGCATATGAATGTACATGGCATACACGACTTTAAACTGTCGACAACATAATAATAATAGCAATACAACAATATTTTCAACAACATCAACTTTGGCTCACCAAGCCTACAACTCAGTATTTTCAACAACTTTCCGTACACGGAACAACTCAGCAACATACTTGTACCAACACTTCATAACATAAATCCAACAAAATTACTCATCACAATTAACTATAATAGGCCAATCACCAATTAGGTTCACAACATTAAAAATATCAATTTTTCAAATTTCCAACAGTGTTAACCGGTTAACGCCCTGGGTTAACCGGTTAACGCAGGACAAAACACACTTTCTGGCAAAACGCAACAGTGTTAACCGGTTAACGCCCTGGGTTAACCGGTTAACGCAGGCAAAACAACACATTTTCACAAAATATAACAGTGTTAACCGGTTAACGCCCTGGGTTAACCGGTTAACGCAGACAAAACAGCAATTCCTGCGCTAACACAAGGCAGAATGCAGAGTTCTCCGCATCTTCCGCCGTTGGAGGACTTCCGGACCTCCGATTCAATTTCCGTAAAAAGCTATACGTTCGGGGGAACACGACTCACACAATTACGGACTCAATTACAACTTTAATACAACTTATTCATCACGATATTTCAGCATTCAACATCCCAATTAGGGTCACTTCAACGGTTTATCACTACCCATGACATGTTAATCTATAATACCCAGTAAACGACGATAAACCCCCCTTACCTGAGATAATCCGACAATCTCTAAGCTTCAAGCTTTTCCGTTCTTCAACCTTTGCTCTCTAGCTCTTCTTCTTTGCCCTTTCTCCACTTTCCACTTTTCAGCCGCTTCTCTGTTTCACGTGAAAACTCTTTACCAAAAATGAAAACCCTTTTCTCTTATTCCAACTTATATATTTTCCACTAATTATTATTCCAAATAATAATAATAATAATAATCCAATAATTCAATTTATTTAATTAAATTAGTAAATATATTATTAACTTAATTTAAATAATTCTCTTATTTTATTCGGGGTGTTACACCTCCCATGCCACCACCACTCTTTCTAGTTGACTCCCCTCTCTCCATTACATTCTTCTTATGGCATCTTTCCTTATAATAACCCACCTTTCCACACTTCACACATAAAATATGCCATCCTTCATATTCAATATTGTTCTTTCTTTCTTTGATAGTAAACATTGCAAGAAGAGGTTTATAAAGATTGACTTCAACACACAACTTTGCGTATTTTTCTCTTTCCTGCCGCCGTGTATTCCTTTTATCAACTTTCACCGATCATCCTACTCAATTGTGAACAAAGAATAAAACCTAATAATTATAATATTCAATGGGCAAACTAAATATACAAATTTTAGTTTGACAAATACTCATATTTAATGTCAGTCTCAAATATTATAATTTCTAATTAAAAAAAAATCTATATTATAAAATGAAATGAAATAGAAATCATGCTACATTATGTTAAAACTATTATAGACTCTACTAACCTAATGAAAACTATTGTATTATTTAATTTCAAGCATAAAAGTATGATAAGTGTGAGTGTGAGTGAAGATCTCATCGACATCAAAATATTTTTTTTATCAAAGATTCATATTTACTCTTTATAACAAATGAGTATTTAATTAATATCATAGTTTATACGCGAGGAAGTTTGTACTTTTTAACATTTTTATTCACACAGCTCCTTATTCCAAAAATAAATAAAAAATTGCAGTCACTACAAAATAAAACAAAGTATTTGTTATATGAAGAGGAGGAGATAAACTACTAGCTCGTGAAATAGCGCGCGAGTATAAAAGGTTGGCGTTTCCCTCCTTACATTTTCAGATTGAATTGAGATTACAATGGCAGAAGAATCAACAACGGGAACGGCAATGGTAGCACACAGAGTCTCCTCAAGGCGAAAGAAGAGCAGTATTCATGCTCTTCACTCTTCCACTTCAGTTGCGGATTTTGATTTGCTCGCTTCATGCTGAAAAAATGACCATCATTCTCTTGCTTTTCTCTCTTTCAGTTATAGTATATCGTGTTGTTTCTTTTAACCAATGTTAGAATTGGATTATGAAGATGTAAAGGGAGAGTGAATTTAATGCTTCATAGTATATCAGTGTCATACATGTTTGGTGAGTTAGAGAATCAAGATACTATTCTCTAGGATTTACCATATTTGAACCCTTTCACTATATGATAAATAAGGATTGTTCTGATTTTTCTGTTTGTTGTTGCTAGTAAAACATAGCCTCTTAAGGCCGACTTTGCTTGCACGTAATGCATTACTGCCAAAACATTTAATAACAGGTTCACCATGTTGGGCTGAAGTATTTGGCCACTTATGGAAGATTCAATAATACTGTGTATTTTCCTACTATGAGGTACTCAAAACAGAAATATCAGATTCTCCCTATGAATTTACATTTTGTGGCAAGAGGTAAAATTAGGAAATGTAATAGACCATACAATATGGTAGAAATGAAGTTTATTTTCATTCCCCTGCTAGGAATTGTGGCCAATCGACAAGAAACAAAAAACAATAGAAAGGGAGATAATGAACTGAATAACAATCAAAATCAGAATTCTTATACACCATATTGTGTAAAGGTATGTACATTAACAAACCTATTGAAATACCATCTTCTAACCATAAATATGTTTATTTATTTTCAAATCAGTCATTGCTGATTCCAACATTATACTGTGATTAGTAAAATAATATTTTCATGCATGATAGTTCAATTCTATGCCAAAATCTATATACAAAACAACTTCCCCCACCATGTGTAGAACACAATTTCCAAATTTTTTGGTCATAATAAGAAATCCTAGATTCATGGCTCTTGTTCCATGAAAGGGTTTTCTTCCAACACATGTTTTGTGCATTGACGCAGGTCTTTTTTCATTCTCCCCACCACCTTTTTCACCCTCATTCATTTCAATCTTACCCATACCACTATTTTCTCCCATAAAAAACTACCTCAAAAGATCCTTAGCAGCCTTATCACTGCCCTCTTTCTTCCCACTCTGTCTCCATAATTCTCTCATCCTTTCCCTAACCCCACAACTACTCTCTTCATGCGGCCCCTCACAGAACCCACAAGTAGAAACCATTTCCTTCTTTCCCCTAATCCTTCTCACATGCTCAAAATCAAAGGCAAATCTCAATGCATCATTCAAAGATTTGGGTTTCTGCATGAGAACCCAATCATGAAACTCCTCCCTCAATCCACTCACAAATACCCCTTTGATAACAACATCTTCTAACCCATGTTCTGGCCACCGCTTCAAAATCCATTGGAGTCTCAGAAAGTATGATCTAACACGCTCCCTCTCGCCTTGATGAATCCCCATAAGCTCTGACTTTAACTCCTCAACGGGTTCAATTTCGTAATATGCTTGCAAAAACGACAACTTGATTTCCTCCCATGAAAGAGAAAGGTAGTAAGGCTCGATGTTGAGGTCGTACCATAGTGCGGATTCTTCTTCAAGTGTGATGGGGAAGATATTCTTTTGCATTTCAATGGAGGATGCGTTGTTCGCTCTGCACACTTTGTTGAAACGACTCAAATGGGTTATTGGGGATTCCTTTGGAGTGCCACGGAATATAGGTAAAGGAGCGACTTTTATGTATGACGATGCATTCATGTTTTGTGGTGGAAGAGGGGCATTAGAAGAAGAAATTGAAGGGCTTTCTGGAACATCACTACTGTGTGCTTCTTGCGAGGAAGATGGGTCATTGTGCAGTGCATTAGATTCAGAAACGGCATCATCATTGTTTTCTTCCTCTTCTTCTTCTAATTCATATTTGAACTGTTGGTGATCATCTTCTTGAGATTCACTGTTATAGTCAGACTCAACAACGTCTTCAACACTATAGTTACTATCGTCTTCTTCTTTCAATACCTTTTGTTTTGGAATTCTATTTTGATGTTTGGGTTTGGGGTCAGTGGCGGGATAGTGTGAAGCAGATTGAGATGATGATGAACCGTGTTTTCGAGTCATGTTTGATTTGTTTGAATTTGTTTTCAACGACTTTGTCTCTGGAACATAAAAATGATCTCTTCCAAGAATGCACCGGTTAGTTTGGTTGAAAAATTAACCGTTGGGTGCCGTTGGGATTTCAATTTTTAGAAGTATATTGGGCTTCATTTGAACTATGTTGTGCTTTTTTATTATTGGGGAACACCCTTTTGAATAAAATACCATTTGTATTCAATTATGATATTTTTGCTCATTAAATTTGATAATTTTTATTAGGCCAACATATTTTAGGTTATTTTAGGCAATAAGCCAATATATTTTAGGTAATTTTAGATTATAAATTAGAAGAAAAACACATATATTAATTGATTCAAACATAATACACAATTATGAAAAAAAGTCATACATTTAAGTTGTTTCGATAATACAAAGTAATATATAAATTGTTCAGAAAATACAAAATAATACAATCAAAGAAAAATCTATTGGGTATGGCTAACCCCCGCGTCCTCCTTAGCATGTACTGCAAGGCATTTCGTGCCTCAACAATCATGCATTTTACGAAGGCCAACTACAGTCTGCCTTCCTAAAAAAGTCATGCCTATATACCTAATATTTCCATCTCCACAACACACTGACACGTCCTCGGTGTGGTCATCCCTAGCCTCAAGTACCTCTTAATTAGTTTGTCTATGTGGTTTTCCTATATCGTATGTTATCATTATAGGGTGTGACACCATATAGAAGCATATCCTTTAGTCGTCTGCATAAGCCCAATGTACACGAGCTAGCACCATGTGATACTCCTTTGGTACCAAATGACTTTCGAAATCCTCAAGTATCACATCGAGATCTCTGCGGTGGATAATGGGATGAGCAGACTCTAAGGGGGGGTCTCAGAATAATATACAAATAGTCAAACTTGTGCATAACTCGCTCTGGCAGATAAGGATACATTAAACTTGTCTCACATACCAACAGTTGATCACCCCACAACAGTGATGCAGTTTCGCCCTATATCATTGTGTAATACTATATACAAGGTGGTGAGCAAAGTGATAATGAGAAGATTGAAGAAATACATTGACAGATTGATCTCTTTGTTTCAAACATGTTTTGTGTTGGACGGTTAATCATGAGAACATTGTTATTGCTAAAGAACTAATGCATAGTATGAAGAAATTGAAAGGAATAAAAGGTTATTTTGTGATAGAAGTTGACTTGTCAAAAACGTATGACAAGCTGAGTTAGGAGTTTATTTGACGTACGCTTCAAGAAATCAACGTGTCTGCTCGTATGATAAACTTAATTATGCATGCAATGTCGAGTGTTGAAACTAACGTGAACTAGAATGGAGCTAGAAGTAGTTATTTTTTGCCTCAACATGGAATTCTACAAGAGGACCCAATGTCTCTGTATCCTTTTGTTCTCTGCATGCATAAGTTATTGCATCTCATTGAGCATGAAGTTAGAACCAAGAATTGGAAGTCTATGAATCTAGGGAGGCATGACACTAGAATCTCGTATCTTATGTTCGCAGATGATCTGTTACATTTTAGAGAAGCTACAAAGAAACAAATGGAGTGTGTTATGAAGACTCTTAACCTCTTTTGTAACATGCCAGGTCAGGAAGTGAGCTAAGAGAAAACTAGTATGCCCTTTTTTTCCCAAGAACGTGTCAGGAAACATGCAAAATAAGTTAACACATCTTTCTGGTTACAATATCACCAATAAGCTGGGGAATTATCTTTGAGTTTCTCTAAGTGGCAAAATGCTTAGAAGAAATGAATTTCAGTATTTAGTGGACCAGATTGCTGCGAAGCTCAATGGTTGGAAAAGGAGCAACTTATCCTTCGCATGGAGGATTACCTTAGCCAAAAGTGTGATTGAAGCAATGCCTTTGTATCCAATGATGAGTAATAGAATCCCTAAATCAATTATTGTGGAGATTCACGGTCTGCAACGTAAGTTTATTTGAGGGGATATTGATGAGCATATGAAGATGCATGCAGTTGGGTAGAACTCGCTAACAAAACCTAAAGAGCATGGTGGTATTGGTTTGAGGAATTCATAAAGTTTAATTCAACTTGTCTTATGGAGCTTGGATGGAAGCTTGTTGCCAATGCTAAGAATTTGTGATGTATTGTTATGCGGGAGAAATATGATGCCCAAGAGGATTATGCTTTTCAAGGGTGAGTGTAACACCCAAACTTATAATTAGAGTATTTTATTTATTTATTCAGGTGATTTATTTATTATATTGAATTTTGTTATTTTTTTGAACATATGGATATTTTGATAATTTACTAATTACCAGAGTTATGAGATTGGAGATTAGAAAATATTATTATTAGGATTATTGAAGATAATTAGAAATAATTAGTTATTTTCTGACAAGATAAAATAGTAGAATACATATATTTTTCTAATTAAATAATTATTGAGTTAAATATTTATTTAATTTCAATAATAGTATAATTAATTAAATAGGAGAATTGAGTTTTTGGTGTGATTAGAGGAGAGATTGAGGTGAGAAACGAGAAGGGAATATTAAGTGGCTGAAAAGTGTAAATTTTAAGAATAATACCCATATATATTCTAAAATATGAAAAGATCTAAGTTTTTAGAAAATATTATGTACGTAGAAAAGAGACCGAGAGATTAGAGACAATTTGGAAAGGAGGATGGAGTATGTGAAGAGGAACTCAAAAGCCGTTGGGATCATCATCCTTACTGCAATTCTAAGGTAAAGGGGGAGGGGGAATGTCCACTTTTAGGTGGTCGCTGGCTTACAGGATAGTGAGAGTTCCTTACCCTCCTATCAACGCCTTTTAGGATTTTTGTTGGATTTTCCCTAATTTTTCCTTTATGTGATTTATGAGCTATGATGTGTTCTTGTTTGGTTTGTTATTGTTCTTGTTATATATTTTGATTATAGACCCAATTTGGGGATTTGGGATAAACCCCTTAGGATTCGATACCTTCAAGGTAGGAAGTATAATCATTACAATATTATGTAATGTAATATATGATTATTGGTCTGTTCTACGTAATTGATTGCTTTTGTGTTGAAATTTACCCCGAGGTTTTGGACGACCTTTTAAGAGTGGTTTGATTCTCCATAATGTGATTTTTGTATCTGAGTTGTGTTCCCAAACCATTTTTTCTGAAAATTCTAGAAAAATTCCAGAACTTAATTTTTAATTATTAAACTCTTTTACAAGAAATTTACTTTTTAACAAAAACCTAAAATTGTAGAAATAAAAAAAACACTTTTTTATTTAAAACCAGAATTTAAAAAAAATCGAAAATATGTCAAATAGGAAGAAAATCGCAGGTAGTCATAAAAGGGGTTGACCGTCTTATTGCAAACATAACTTGAGTTTCGTAAGTCTCTTTGAGATGCCGTCAGTTGTGTTAAAAAGCTAGCGGGACAAATCTTCCTTTTGAAGTAGAAAAATTGGGTTTAGAGGCGCTACAACAGTAACAGTTTGCTGATTTTTATACCAGATCCGTAGTCAATTTTAGTCTTGCGCTGTTCATCATGTTTCACGCGTAACTTGAGTTTCGTAAGTCCTTTTAGGATGTTGTCAGTTGAGTTAGAAAGAAGGCTTAAAGGTATTTCAAACTGGAAAGTTTCATAATTTTATAATGAATATATAATATTTCGAGCTATTTTCAAGTCAGGAATTTTGTTTTAGAGTTCATGCAAGAAATATCATGATATGGCTTAATTGAAATGAATAAATTTGGAGTTTCGTAACTCTGATTGAGGTACGGTTAAGTGCATTGGAAAGAGGGTTTAAAGAAATTCAAAACTGGAGAGTTTCATTATTTTATCATAAGTGTATAATATTTGGTGTTATTTTGAAGCGAGACAATTTTAGAGTTACTCCAGAGTTTTTAGCAATTTTGAGTATGGTGATATTTCGTTACCTTTTTTTATGAGTTTAAGGGTCCTATTTTATTTGGTTAAAGTTATTATAGAGTTTGAAAAGTTACTTTTGAGTTGTTTAGAGTTGGAGATCAAAATATAGGATACACTTGAGCTTAGATTAGAGCACTATTGATATTATAACGTTACCTTTGAGTAACTTTGAGGTAAACCGTCTACTATATCCTTAGTAGAGTTATCACTCGTGAATCTTAACCTCAGAGTAATTAGATACTTTAGAGTGCCCTTGGGGTATTTGAAGGTTATTTTGGACTTTTCTTGGAGATTTTGGAGTTCAGGAGCCTTCAGTGACATTTTGGAGCATCTTATGACATTAGAGTCCTTTTGGTGACCTTAAGGTCACTTTTGAGTAAATTAAAGAAATTAACTGTCACTACCCTATTAATGATTCGACACAATAATAATAATAATAATAACAAGTATTTTGAGAAAATATGACTTTTTGAGAAAATTATGAGTCTTTGAGACTTTTTGAGTTGTTATGAGTAATTTGATGAGTTGAGAATAATTGGTAATAACATAACTTTACCTTGTGAGATAAATAATTAATTTGTTTTTGAAAATGACGTTTTGAGTTAGTAATCCAAAGAGGGATTACAATGATGACCTTGAATGGTGTTTTGAGTTAGTAATCCAGAGAGGGATTACAGTGATGACCGAGTATGGAAAATTATAAGTTCGAGAGTGAGTGCTTTTGTGAATGATTGTGGTTTGTGTTTGTAATGATTTTGAGATGATATTGATGTTGTATGTTGTGTTGTTTGTGATCATCCATTCATGTATTTCAAAGATAGGTAGGACTTCGGTCCATTGATGGCCTGGTTCAGAGAGGGACTATGGCAATCTCACGTCCAGAGAGGAACATGGTTCAGAGAGGAACCATGGACATGAGAATATCAGTAATATACCTCTGATCCCATTGATTTTGGTACCACATGCATATGAGATGGAGATGGTGGCATTACATTGCATCTGCATCATGATCTATTTGATTGTGTTTTGAGTGTGATTGAGAATATTGTTATATTCGTAATTACCATCCTGTCTTGCTGTTATTCACCGTTAATAATTGTTAGATGTATTCTCACCCCATCTTTGTTGTTGTTACGTTTGTGCTCCTCGGAAGTATAGACAATCAGGTACAAGAGTAACTGTTGAGTAGGGAATGACGTTTATGCCCTCTTTAGATTTTATCATTGGGTCTTAGAGGAGTCGCTCTGACATGTAGCACTAGAGGTGGGATGTCTTCCTTCATTGTGTGATGTTTTGTTTTGTTTATTTAGAGTTGTTGTTGATACTTTATGTTGGACTTTGATTAATTTTTGTTGCGTATTTGTATGACTATTTGGTTTTTTGAAGTTTTACGTTTTGATGACACTCTAATATTTGATTTTATTTAAACTATTTTGTTTAAATGTCAAGTCGGGGATTAGGGTGTTACATAGTGGTATCAGAGCAGATCGGTCCGTTCGGCCAAGTTTTTGTGATTTTATATGTTTCCTAGTACGTGACATGTGTGTGAAAACATTGTCGATGCTTGTTGTTATCTTACCTTTTGCCAGTCCATACTCATTGGTTTTTACCTCTTCTTCTTCTATTTCATATTTGAACTGTTGGTGACCATCTTCTTGAGATTCACTGTTATAGTCAGACTCAACAACGTCTTCAACACTATAGTTACTATCGTCTTCTTCTTTCAATACCTTTTGTTTTGGAATTCTATTTTGATGTTTGGGTTTGGGGTCAGTGGCGGGATAGTATGAAGCAGATTGAGATGATGAACCGTGTTTTCGAGTCATGTTTGATTTTTTTGAATTTGTTTTCTACGACTTTGTCTTTGGAACATAAAAATGATCTCTCCCAAGAATGCACCGGTTAGTTTGGTTGAAAAATTAACCGTTGGGTGCCATTGGGATTTCAATTTTTAGAACTATATTGGGGAATTGGATCCTCTCCTTCTTTATATATTTTGCCATCTCTTCTGTTCTTAATCTAATGGCTGAAAAGTTATAAGGAATAATTTATTAAAAAAATATATTTATGAAGAGATAGAATATCAATTATACGGTCACTTTTGGGATTTCTAATATTTTCACGTGAAATATTTTTGGTTTTAATGGTGATGCACTGATAGTGTAAAACTATTTTACACTATCATCCAATAAAAATATATCATTTCGCCATGTCATACCAGTATTTTAAAATTTTCAGTCTGACTTGACGGAGTGCATAGTCGTCATTGGTTGACAGTGTAAAATAAATTTACACTGTCAATGCATCACCCATTTTCTTTATATTTTTAGAATTTCATCACAATGAATGCATTCATTAATTCAATTAAAATTAAAATGATGTCTATAATTAAAATTAAATAAAACATTATAATGAGATAGAATCATAATCTCATTTCTTTAACTTTGGTTTCCAATCTTCTTGCATTTTTTACACACAAAAGTTATACATTTACAGTTTATAGTGGTTCTGCATTTTACACACAGCAATAGATATATTAACATTTATAAAATAAAAAATTCAAACAAACTATGAACATATTATTTTACTGTTAAAAATACATTATAACGATATAATATATAAGCAATGGATAAATATATTTTATTAATTCAGAATTAGAAAAATAGAATAAATAGAAACTAACCGTATTCAATCAATAACAATGGTGAAACCACTATTTTTTATTGATAAAGAATGGTGAAGCCAAGTCTCTTAAATTTTTTCCAGTAAATTTTATTTTGTTGGTAGTGATGAATGTGGAGATTTTGAAAGTTAAAATTAAAATAATTGGAATTGAGAAAAGATAGAAACTTAAGAGGTAAAAAAATGAATAGTTCCATTAAAAATCTTGTCACATATTCTTTCTCTTCGTAAATTTATTTTTGTAATTAATTATTCCTTATAATTTCTCAACTGTTAGATTAGGAACAGGAGAGATGGCATAATGTATAAAATAGGAGAGGACCCAATTCCGTATACTGGGCTTCATTTGAACTATGTTGTGCTTTTTTATTATTGGGGGAATACTCTTTTGAATCTTAAAGATGCGCCCCCAAATCTTTGGAAATTCTAAAGTTTTTTCATGAGGTCCTCTTTATTTTAAGTAAAATACCATTTGTATTCGATTATAATGTCTTTATTCATTAAATTTGATATTTTTTGCCAACATATTTTAGGTTATACTAGGTCAGGCCAGTATATTTTAGGTAATTCAAATATACTACACAATTATGAAAAAAGTCATACAATTAAGTTGTTTCAAAAATATAAAATAATATATAAATTATTTTGAAAATACAAGATAATACAACCAAACAAAAATCTATTTGGTATGGCTAACCCTCGTGTCCTCCTCTGCCTGTATTGTAAGGCATTACGTGCCTCGACAATCATGCCTTTTATGAAGGCCAACTACGGGCTAACTTCCTAAAAAAGTCATGCCTATATACTTGATATCTTCATCTCCATAACACGTTGACACGTCCTCGGTGTGGTCATCCCTAACCTCAAGTACCTTTTGATTAGCTAGCCTAGATGGTCTTCCTAGAGCGTATGATGTCATTATAAGGTGTGACATTATATAGAAGCATATCCTTTAGTCGTCTTCATAAGCCCAATGTACATGAGCTAGCACCATGCAATACTCCTCTGATACCAAATGACTCTCGAAATCCTCAAGTATCACATAGAAATCTCTGCGGAAGATAGTGGGAGGAGAAGACTCTAAAGGAGGGGGGGGGGTCTCAGAATAATATACAAATAGTCAAACTCGTGCATGACTCGCTATGGCAGATAAGGATACATTAAACTTGTCCCACATACCAAAAGTTGATCACCCCACAACAGTGATGCAGTTTCGCCCTATATCATTGTGTAATATTGTATACAAGGTGGTGAGCAAAGTGATAATGAGAAGATTGAAGAAGTACATTGACAAATTGATCTCTCTGTTTCAAACAGGTTTTGTGCTTGGACGGTTAATCATGAGAACATTGTTATTGCTAAAGAACTAATGCATAGTATAAAGAAATTGAAAGGAACAAAAGGTTATTTTGTGATAAAAGTTGACTTGTCAAAAGCGTATGACAAACTGAGTTGGGAGTTTATTTGACATACGCTTCAAGAAATCAATGTGTCTTCCCATATGGTAAACTTAATTATGCATGCAATTTCGAGTGTTGAAACTAATGTGAACTAGAATGGAGCTAGAAGTAGTTATTTTTTGCCTCAACGTGGAATTCGCCAAGAGGACCCAATGTCTCTGTATCTTTTTGTTCTCTGCATGGATAAGTGTAGCGGTAAATTCATGACCATTAAGCTATGGATAAACTTAAGGTCAACAAAACCAGAGTCGCCACCGCACTTTTATTGTTTCCAAAGGAAAAGGGAAAAGTACGAACAAAACCCAAAGATAAGAAGTTTTCAAATCAAAATTAATAAAATGCCAGAGATTACAGGTAAGGGGGTTAGTTACACAGAGGGAAGGTGTTAACACCCAAAGTGTCATAGGTACTCCTAGGGAGCCCTTTTTTATGTGTGTATATGTTTTGGTATAAAATATGTTTGAGAAAGATAGAGTGTGGGGATGAGAAAAGAATTCATTGATTTATATTTTTGTGTTTGACAAGACCTTCGGACTTGTGCCTACGTACCAACATAAAAATGAGGGATCAAAACCTCGTAGTTCGTGGTATTAATTTCAAAATGAATGGATTGCTTTTAATCAAAATTTAAGTTAAAAGAGGCACACATGACCCAAAAGTTTGAATGAGTGTTAATTCTTTTTG
Organism: Lathyrus oleraceus; assembly: GCF_024323335.1. Taxonomy (NCBI): domain Eukaryota; kingdom Viridiplantae; phylum Streptophyta; class Magnoliopsida; order Fabales; family Fabaceae; genus Lathyrus; species Lathyrus oleraceus. The sequence continues at coordinate 457,688,786 of NC_066585.1, forward strand.
TATTTTGAAATTTTTAGTCAATATGATTAGATTTACTTACAAGTTTGATTTAAGATAAAGGTTTGAAAATTCATTGGCATAAGGCCAAAGTTTCTAATTTGAAAATAAGGTCAAAGTTTGAAATCACAAGCACAAAAGATTTTGAAAAGGGGGGGGGGATTTAAAATTTAAGAAGTGGGAGGAGATGAAGAGATTAATTCTAAGCATAAAATTAAAAGTTAAGAGTTGAAAAGATATGACCAATGAGATGCAATCAAATAGACAAGAATGTCATATAGAAAACCCACTTTCCCTTTTGGACTTTGAATCAAGCAATTATCAACAAGCAATTAGCAATATTAGACATCATGAAGATCAAGGCATCAAATAAAGATGGACATATCCAAGCAAGCAAATCCCATAGCTAGTAGTCTTCTTTGTCTTCTCATGTATCAGATGAAATACTCTTTGATTAACTCAGAATAATGCATTAGGCATGAGATCAAAATAACAGTTGCATCAAGACCATGTAGCAGATGAATTCAAGTGGATCCCAATACTTGGTCTCGGAAATGTTGGCATTGGCCAAGTCCTTTTGCATATGGAATGTTGCATAATCCTAAGTCCAAAAGTTCAGATCAAACCCAACAGTCCACACAAACATTTTTTTAGGGTTTTTGTTGTTTATTGGGTATTTTAAGACCACAAACACAAACAAAATACACAAAAAAATATATACAATCATAATATATGGCTCAAATGAGCAAAGTGAAAATGACATAAACATAAATAAGTGAAGCTAGCAGAAATATACCCGAACGTATCGCACGCTCGAACATACAACAGAGTCGCAATCGAACTTTATTTATTCCAGAAGGAAAGGGGAAAACATTGATAAAACCCGGGGGAAAGAGATATACTGGGTAAGGAAGTCGGTTATGCAAGGGGAAGGTATTAGCACCCCAAACATCCATGGTACTCCATGGGAATCGTTTTGATTATTCTCGCTTGAATAGGTGTTATATCTAAGATTACTCACGAAAGAATAGGAAAAGGAAGAGAAATAGATAAAGTGCTCGGTGAGGATTGGGGCCCTCATGCCTACGTATCCTCATAGTGCAATGAGGAATTCAGAGCTTCGTAGTTCAAGGAACTAGAAGCGGGAGATGAAGAGAAGTGTGATAAAGGTATGGTCTGAACCAAAGAATAGTGTTGTTTGAAATCCAAAAAGAGGGTGAAAACGTGAACCCAAGAGTAAACAGGTATGAACCAATAAGTGAGGTCCTACATAACAGTATCACTGTATCGGGACAACCAAAAAAGAGAGGAATTAGGTGTTCGGGTTACGGGACAAACAACTCTTCGTTCACAAGGAGGTACAATATGGAGCATAAAGAGATATTGTATTTGGCTCAGAGAATAGGTATATCACATGGAGTGAAGGAAGGTAGAATAATGAGTGTATCATGGGGATGAATGGAATGAAGCGACCGAAGTCACAGAAATGAACGATTTGGGTGACAAGTGACTGAAGAAGTATTGTTTGAAACCAAAAGGTAAAAGTGTATTAGAATCCATAAGAGAAATGAGATTTGTACCATAGAGATGTTTGGGTGATGGGTCAAACAACTCTAGATAGAAATGTAGATTTTATATTAGGCGTCCTAACAGGGTATGTATGAATATCCAAAGAAAGTGTGTTTCAATGTCAAAGGAGTAGTATGTCACTGGGTAAATGATTTATGATCGAAAGTAGGTAATGGATAGTGAAAGATATGAGTGGTTCCCTAAGACGAAGGAGGAATAATTAGAAGTATGCTCGCTAAGGACTCACATCCTCGTGCCTATGTATTCTCATCGTGCAATGAGAAAGTCAGAGCAATCGTAGTTCAGAACTACGAGAATAGAAAGAGGGACATACAACAATGAGAAGTATAACTTGTAACAATGGAATGGCATCAAGGGAACCCAAAAATGGAGGGAACTTGGAATCAAAGAGTAAACAAGCCTCTCAACCAAAGGAATGAAATAAATGTCTAGGTGACGTGCCAAATAACTCTCGATTCACAAGATGAATTGGTGTTACAACGTCTCAAAGGGGTAAAAGTAGGGCCCAAGAGAAAGTATTGTTGTGTACAAGGAACAACATACCACTGGATGGGGAACGAATAGTTCGAGATCAAATAAGAATAGTATCTTGGGTCCAAGAAAGGGGTAGACTCTGAATCAAAGAGCAAAGTGACGTCTTAGCCGAAAAAAGAGTTAATTAAATGTTTGGGTGATGTGCCAAACAACTCTCGATTGGTGAGGTGGATTGTCGTTAAGACATCCCAAAAGGATAGACAAGGAGTCCAAGGAGAAGTACGATTGATCTTGAAAAGATGGTATAGATTGAATGAACGAAGAATGATTGATTGATAAATAGGGTAGCAATAGATAAGGTAGATTGATAAATAATATAGCTCATGAAGAATCTGAATTCTCCTGCCTACGTATCCTTATAGTGCAATAAGGAAATCAGAGCTTTCGTAGTTCAACCCACTAGGGTTGAAAGCAAGGTGATCGAGGCAAAAGAATGTGATTAAGTGATTGAATGAAAGGGAGGAATAGACTTGATAGTTACTTGATAAGAATCACACTAAAGTCTATGACTAAATGTGGATACGATAAGCAACGAGTCAAACGTCTCGTGCCCATAGATATCTAGAATAGGGGTAGGAATTCTTCAGTATCACTCCTTCTCTGTTGCTTAAGGCTCGTATCGTACAACTCGATTCATGATTGATAAGTTGTTGGTGTAGTCCTTGCTTGTTACATGATGCTTTATGAAGAGAGAGAGAGAGAGAGAGAGAGAGACTTGTCAATCGTATGATTAGAATTGTGCTAAAGTCTATGAATAGAGGTGAATACGATGAGCACTGGGTCATTCGTCCCATACCCAAAGATACTCAGAATGGGGGTAGGAATTCTCCAGTCCCATTCCTTCTCCATTACTTAAGGCTCATGCCACATAATACCAACTTTGGTTTAACAAACTTTTGCAGTTTCCACCTTTGAATCATTCATATAATCCGTTGCTTGGTATGACTGAGGATGCCTTGATCGAGAATCTGACTTGAGGCTTCGAGCTCCACAGCTTAGAAGAAAAAGTCTCATTAAGTGACCAAGGGTCTTTTGGTCACTCGATTAGACCGTGGGATTATACAAGTTCAAAGGATTTAATTAATGAAAATTACTTTTGATCAATTTGAATCATGGGTTTGATTTGATCGGAGAAACTAGGTTAACACCTAATCTAATGGTTAAAATTGAATTAGACTATCCTAAGGGATCATGTCATGGTTTAGTCACAAATTCGATTAAAAAGTTTATGTTAAAATTCCTAAGGGAACATGTTATTGTTAAGAATTGATTAAATTTCTAAGTTAAATTCTATTCCTAAAGGAGCATGTGATTATATGAGTAAAAATGTCCAAAATTACCCCTAAAGGGTAAAATGGTCTTTTGACAATTTTTATAGTTATCGAATCAAGAATTCTAATTATGGAAATTCTAGTTGTACTCAAATGAATTCTAAACTATCCTATTGCTAAAAATGCTATTTGGTGATAAAATGTTCAAATTTCTAAAAGTGTTAATATTCCTAAAAATCCCTATTCAAATCTAGGTTCTAATCTAACTCAAGAATTTTAATAAACCTAACAATATTTCTAATATTTTGGAAACCCTAATTAACCCCTAATTGATCTAATTAACCTAAAGTCTAACAATCAAAATTAATCTAATTAACAAAACCAAATAACAAACAAAACAAAGAAAATAGAATGGGCCTTAACATAACAGAGGGGGGTGTATGCCTGGTTTGGATGTGTGAAAGAAAAAGAGAGCAAGATAGGGTCCAACTGCATGGGTTTCAGTTGCCAAAGCCCAATGCTGAACAAGCTCTTTTCAGCCAGGGGATGCAATAGGGAATCTGGGGTGAAAGAGTATTTCACTTTGGTCTTGGATGAACCAAGACCAAACTAGGATTAAGCCCAAAGATTAGGATCTGGCTTGGAAGAATCAACAAAACTTGGACATGCTCACGCGCCTTCTTCATGGCACCACCGGCGCCGGAGCTCCACCGCGGGCCATCGTGTCGGAAATCGCTTCCGGTGGCGATGGCGGCCAAAGCTAAAAAGGATTTACCTCCAGTTTCGTCTTGGCATACTGATCACGAATCCAACCTCTAAACTCCCTAATTTATGTCCTAGATCCATAACTGACACCAATCTCTCAAGAATCCTAAAAAATCAGATCTAAAATACACCTCCATGAATAATATTTGAGTTTCCTCATGATAGGGGTTTGCAACAACATGGTGCAAGGTTCAACATAACAACCAAAATGCAATTAAATGATGAAAAATGGACCTACCTTTGAAGCTGAGACTTGCTCCGGCGAGTGCTAATCGGAGAAGATGAAAACGGAAAATCACTTGTACAAGCAGGTACGGTATTGCCTTTACTTCCTTCTGATATGCTTGTTTTCCAGTTCTTCTTCCTTCAAAAATTATATAGTGTGATGAGGTTAAGCTCTCTCTTCTTGAAGCTTCAATGTGAAGCTGCAATGGAGTTTTAGAAACTGAGCTTTGAGTGTGAGAGGGAGAGGATTCAGACAGAATAATTGCAGAGGATTGAAGGTGATGATTGCCAAGGGTTCCAAAGTGATGGTGAAGATGTAGATTTATAGTGATTAGGCTTGGGATTAATGTGGATTGGAGTTAGGTATTGACAGGTTAGGAGCCAGCTTAGGCGTTAGTTAGGGTGAACTCGGTGAGTTTAATTGGTTAACTCACTGAGTTGGAAGTTAGTTGGTTGGATAATTTAGTGGAATGTGTTCAAGTGATTGCTCATGACTGGCTATTGCAGGTTAAAACTTGAATGATAACCTGTGGTTTAATTGGTTTAGGTGCAAGATATAATTAATAGACTTAATTATGACTTGCAACTGTAGGTTAACAATTATGTGGTTATGTTTTGCAAACTGTGATTTTGGCTATGTTTGTGCAGGTCTAAGTGTGACTTGCAGTTGTGAACCATTGTGATTGTTTTGGCATGACAGGAATTTGTATTTCATAGCGTCACAACAGCTTGTAGCATTGTAGTTTTGCATTAGGTGGGTTATGGTGTGCATTCTTCAGGTATGGGGTCGTGTGTTCTGCATAGGAAACTTGACAAAATTGCCTTATGACCGTTATGCTCATGGTTCATGCAGGTGTGCAGTTTGTTTTGTATATCTAACTGGTGATTGTACTTGCAAGCATTGGCTGTTTTTGATGACAAGGGTTCATATTTTAATCCAGAGGTTCAATTCTCACAGCAGTGCAAAAATTCCTGTAAAACAAGCTATGAGTCGACTCAAACAGAGTTTTTTTAGGGTTGAGTCGACCTACGACTCGACCTATACGGACCCGTGGAGAAATGGTTCAAAGGAAAACGGAAAATGAGTCGACGTAAGGAGTGAATGAGTCGACTCTATCAGGTTTCCTAGAATTTGGTCGACTGGTGACTCGACCTGTTTGGACCCGAAGGTTTTGCGTCGAGTCATGAGTCGACTCACAGAGCCAAAGCCTCCATTGCAATGTGTTACACCTTTTTCGCACCTTTTTTTTTGTATGTAATGAATATTTTAGGGATGAAAATGAATGAAATTGGCCAATTGAATGAAAATGAATTGACTTAATACATGAGCATGATCATAAACTCAAACCCAAGATCTATAACTGACATATGAAAGCGAGAAACACGAACCTATGGACCAAGCAATAATGGCATGACAATGATCAGGTAAATGAATGAAGGTGGATGAAAGTTATGAGACCAAGGACTTGGATTATGACTAATAGACTCAAGCACCAAGGGGACAAAATGAATGGACCAAGCACAAGAGGCTAAGTGCGAAACACTGAGTGAAAGATCACATGAGCTTAGGGTTAAGAGCCCCCATGAGGATTTCCATACCCTTCCTTGATTAGGGTTTTATAAGGCGTAGTCTTTAATCCAGGTCTTTGAATCAATCAAGATACTTATCAAACAAAGCCAAGGTTCCATGATCCCCATCCTTAGGAGATTAGGGTTTGGGAGGCCTCTGAATCCTGAGACCTTGCTTCGACTGACGATGATTGGATCGATCTTTGACCATCTGATATCTAGCTTGTAGCATAACGCGCTCGAGGATCATAGTCAATGCCTTTATCCCTAACTTTCGCCTAGACATTTTTCATTCTTTTCATCCACCGGGATGCTTTTTTTTGCCTAAGTCGCCCTTTCGGGTTTTCGACTTAGTGAGCTTTACTTTGTTCCCTAACTTTTGCATGGACAACTCATTTTTTGGTCCATCGGGATAGCCATTTTTGCCTAGATCAATATTGCGAAGATCAATCTAGCAGACTTTCATCATTTCTTTTTAGGCATAATATTTTTTGATTATGTCTGCATTCACTGGCGATGACAAGTCTTCCCCTTCCATTGTTGTAAGGATTAGAGCCCCGTCTGAGAAGGCCTTTTTGATGACGAAAGGTCCTTCATAGTTGGGAGTACATTTGCCTCGCGGGTCTAAGTGAATAGAAGAATACCTTTTGAGCACGAGTTCCCTTGTGCAGTACTCACGAGGAAGAACTTTCTTATCAAAAGCTCGTTTGAGACGTCTTTGGTACAACTGACGGTGACAAACGGTCGTCAAACACTTTTCTTCTATCAGATTCAGCTGGTCATACCGTGATTGAACCCATTCGACTTCATCGAGGTCATCCTCCATGATGACTCTGAGTGAAGGGACATTGACTTCAATTGGTAAGATAGTCTTCATCCCATATACCAGCGAGTATGGAGTTTCCCCAGCGGATGTGCGAACCGAGGTTCTGTAACCGTGCAGAGCAAAGGGCAATATCCCATGTCAGTCCTTGTATGTCTTGACCATTTTCTGGACGATTCTCTTGATATTCTTATTAGCTGCTTCCACGATGTCGTTCATCTTTGGCCGGTATGGTGAAGAGTTGTGGTGCTCGATCTTAAGTTCTTCGCGCAACTCCTTCATCATGTTGTTGTTGAGATTACTAGAATTGTCAGTGATGATCTTGCTAGGTATCCCATAGCGGTAAGTTATCTCTTTCTTGATGAACCAGGTAACCACTTGTCAAGTGACATTGGCATACGAAGCAACTTTGACCCATTTTGTGAAGTAGTCGATGGCGACCAGGATGAATCGATGTCCGTTGGAAGCTTTAGGTTCTATCATCCCAATCATATAAATACCCCACATAGAAAAAGGCCATGGAGAAGTCAAAACACTCAGTGGAGACAGTGGCACAAAGATCTTGTCACCATATATCTGACATTTGTGACATCTTTTAACAAAGTTGTAACAGTCAACCTCCATTGTCGTCCAGTAGTATCCAACCCCGAAGGATCTTCTTAGCCATAGTAGGACCCTTTGAATGTACACCCTCGCAGCCTTCATGTATGGATTTTATGATCGTATTAGCTTCGTGTCTATCCACACATTTGAGCAGTACAGAATCATAATTTCACTTGTATAACACATCACCGTTTAGGAAGAACTTGGAAGAGAGTCTCCTCAGAGCCTTCTTATCAGTAATGGATATACCCTTGGGATATTGTCGTTTCTCCAGAAATGTCTTTATATCATAGAACCAGGGCTTATCATCAAGATCAGCCTCGATTGCTAGACAATGTGCCAGTTCATCTAAGTGGTCAATATGGATAGTTGGTGCTTCATTCTTCCATTTGACTTTGAACATAGATGCCAACGTAGTTAGAGCATCTGCTAACTGATTTTCTTCCCTAGGAATATGATGAAAAGAGATTTCATCAAAGTAGGGTACCAGCTTTCTGATATAGTCCTTGTAAGATATCAACTTGCTATCCCGAGTCTCCTAATCACCTTTTACTTGACTTATCACCAGAGCCGAATCACCGTATACTTCAAGAATCTTGATCCTTAAGTCGATGGCCGCCTCCAAACCGTAGATGCATGCTTCATATTCTGCCATATTGTTGGTGCAGTCAAAGCATAATCTAGCAGTAAATGGAAGGTGGAAACCGGTTGGAGAAGTGATAACAACACCTATGCCATGGCCACGAGCATTGGAAGCACCATCGAACACGAGCGTCCATCACAATCCTGGTTCGGGGCCTTCCTGAAAGCTTATCTCGGAGCCTGGCATAGTGAAGTCTCTAATAAACATAATGTCTTCCTCTGGAAAGTCAAACCTCAACGAATGATAACCTTCAACAAGTAGGCGAACAAGGTAGTCAGACATAACATTCCCCTTTATCGCTTTCTGGGTCACATACTGAATATCATACTCGGTCAACAACATTTACCACCGGGCAATTCTACCGGTAACAACAGGCTTTTCGAAGATATACTTTATCAGATCCATTTTGGATATCAATAAAGTAGTATGGAAAATCATATATTGTCTCAGGCGTCGAGCAACCCAAGTCAAAGCACAATAAGTCTTCTCTAAAAGTGAGTATCTGGTCTGGCATTCAGGTAATTTCTTGCTGAGATAGTAAATAGCATGTTCCTTCTTGCTTGTGTCATCATGTTGACCCAAAACGCAACCCATGGATTCATCGAGTACAGTGAGGTACATAATGAGAGGCCTACCAGGAACCAGTGGTATTAGGATTGGTGGTTCTTGCAAGTACTTTTTTATTTTATCGAATGTCGTTGGCAATCATCGTTCCACAAAATCGATTAATTCTTTCTCAATAGTTTGAATATTGGTTTGCAGGTAGCCGTTAAGTGTGATATGAATCTGGAGATGTAGTTGAGTCGACCAAGGAAACCTCAAACTTCTTTTTATATTCGGGGAGATGACATTTCTTGGATGGCTCGAACTTTGTCGGGATCCACCTCAATACCTTCCTGACTGACTATGAAACCTAAGAGCTTACCGGATCGAATCCCAAAAGTGCACTTAGCTGGATTCAGGCGTAATTTAAACTTTCAGAGTCTGACAAACAATTTCCTCAGGTTCACCAAGTGATCTTCTTCAGTTCTGGATTTGGCAATCATGTTGTCCACGTAAACCTCAATCTCTTCATGAATCATATCATGAAAGAGGGTTACCATGGCACGCTGATATGTTGCCCCTGCGTTCTTCAAGCTGAATGGCATTACTTTGTAGTAGTAAGTTCCCCAAGGTCTGATGAAAGTTGTCTTCTCCATATCTTCTGGTGACATCTTTATCTGATTGTACCCGGAGAATCCATTCATGAAAGAAAAGACAGAAAATTGAGTTATATTATCAACCAAAAGGTCAATATGAGGCAAAGGGAAGTCATCCTTTGGACTCGCTCTATTGAGATCTCGGTAATCTACACACATTCTGACTTTACCATCTTTCTTAGGAACTTGGACGATGTTAGAAACCCACTGTGGATACTCGGAAATGGCCAAAAAGCCAGCTTCAAACTGCTTCTTAACCTCTTCATTGATCTTGAGTGCCATGTCGGGTCGGGTCCTTCTGAGCTTTTGCTTGACGGAAGGACATTCAGGCTTGAGTGGCAAGTGATGTTCATCGATGATGGTGTCTAACCCTGACATATCTTGATACGACCAAGCGAAGACGTCAACATACTCGTGCAATAATTCTACCAACTCGGTGTGTACATGCTTGGCAAGATATGCCCCAACTTTCACTTCTTTTTTATCAGTTTTAGAACCCAAATTAATGACATCCATTGGTTCTTTATATGACTAAATCTCTTTTTCTTCGTGCTCAAGGAGCCGTGCTAGTTCAGTTGGTAATTCACAATCTTCCTCACTGTCATCTTCAGCTTGGTTGATTGGAAATCCAGATTTACAGTTGATTTTTTCCATGTTGTAATCAATAGTTTTGTTTGCTCTACATATGATGAGCTTATTTTACTATGCTTTTTGAGAAAGTGGAAAACGAAGAAAGAAATCTTTTGCCATTTCTTTATTTTAGTGGAAAAGTAAAAATAAATGAAAGAAAAGGGAACACAAGTTTTGCATGCAAAAAGTACTTTTTATTTATTCACATAATACTTTTAAATATGGAGGCCCTTATAAGCTATCCTCTCATCTCGGGCGGGGACGAGGGATTGAGAAAACAAAATGCATTACATTTTTTCCGAGTATACTATGGGAATCACGGTAGCCCCAATTGGGGAGCTTGAACCCTGGAGGACATCTGTGTATGAGGCTAGGCGTCTCTGGCTTGCTTCCACTAGATTCTCCAATGACTACCATAATAGGATCGTTTTGAAAGTCGGCGATGTTGAATTTGACCAGGTTGGACTGCTTCTTCTTTGGGATTGCCTTGTATATTGTTGGGTGATAACCGATACCAAATCTGTCGCGCTTTTCTACCACGTCAACAACTTTTCCCCAACCATGAAGCGGGCCTTTCTCCAACGTCTGCTTGGCACTTCTTACTGAAGATAAAATGGTGGCCGATGACTGGTCATGATTGGCGATAGCATAACTGACTTCCTTAAATTCTAAACAGTGGAGCGGAATCTCAACAATTCCTTCATTTATCTCAACATATCTGAATGACGAGAGTTCGCTAACCAATATATCCTCTTCACCACACACAATTACCAGTTTATCATTAATCAAGAACTTCAGCCTTTGGTGCAACATAGAGGTGACTGCCCCAACGACATGAATCCACGACCTGCCCAACAAACTACTGTAAGCTGGGTTGATATCCATGACTTGGAAGGTAATGCTGAATTGGTGAGGTCCAACACAGATGGGCAAATCGACTTCCCCAATAACCTGCCTTCGGGAACCATCAAAAGCTCGGAAAATCAATGCGTTAGTCCTCATCTCGGGCTCTTTAAACTATAATTGGCTTAATGTAGATTTTAGCAATACATTAAGAGAATAACCAGTGTCAACGAGGATTCAAGATAGAAGAGAGTCTGTGCACATGACCGAAATGTGTAGTGCTTTATTATGGGCATTTTCCTCATGAGGTAGTTCTGCTTCATTAAACCATAAATACCTACTGGCAGTGATATTAGCAACCACATCGTCAAACTGATCGACAGTGATATCTTGCATCACATGAGCGACATTCAGAACCTTCAGCAATGCTTTGCGGTGAGCCTAGGAACTCAACAGCAAAGACATAATGGATATTTTGGAAGGAGTCTGGTTCAACTAGTCAACGATCTTGAAGTCACTCTTCTTGATCAATTTGAGGAATTCTTGGATTTCCTCAAAAGTGATGCTCTTCTTATGATCTTCAACTTGCTCGTTCTCAATCATCGGCCCTTTACCTTTAGACATTTCAGATTTTGCAGCTTTGTTGTCAATAACATTCGTCGACGCTGGAATAGTTGTCATGTTCGGAGTGGCACGTACAGTTGCCCCTGCCTGCAGATTAGGAGTAGGAATGACCTTCTCATTATGCGGGATAACTGTGGGTGATGGAGACACCCTAGGAGTGTATTTTGGAGCGAATACACGGCCACTGCGAGTCATGCCTCCTGATCCAGCGATATTGACGATCTCAATGTCAGGAATACGAATTCTTTTCCTCCCAAATACACTATTGTCTCATAATTCCAAGGTACTGCCTTGGTGTTCTGATACGGAAACAGTCTGGGAACACGGAAATGAATTGGTTGAATCCTCTTGGGATGAGCTTCGACCTTCTTCTTCCTATATATGATAGTTATTAGTTCAATTACTGCAACTTATTCTACTGCCTTGGGCTTTGAGAACTGTATCAAACCCTGATCCATCAGCTCCTGTACACAACCCCTTAACTCGTCGCAATTTTCTGGATCATACTCACATACTGCACAATCATCATGTATACCTTCTAGAAACACAAACTTCTCAAGTCTTTTCAATACAACTGACAACGGGGTCTTTACATCGTCGGGTTTTAGTACGGATTTAGTTGCTTCCTCTTCGACTACGGCGTTAACTGCTGAACCACCATGATTTGGCAGGGAATTCATCTTCACATTGGGGTTTTCCTCAGAGAAGGACAATATTTCTTGATCGATTAACTCTTGAATCCTCTTCTGGAGAGCTCAACAGTCGTCTATGGAGTGTCCTATATACCCTGCGTGGAAGGCGCATGAGGCATTAGGATTATGATTACGATGAAATGGAGGAGAGACTGCTGGGAGTTCCCTTGGTACAATAGGCCCTATGTGGATCAAATATGGCACCAGTTCTGCGTACGGTACCGAGATCTTGTCAATTTGGGGACGACTACCAAAATTGTTCCTATTATTCTGACCTCGACCTTGTCTTTTGTTGTCACGGTTATACTGCTGGTTCTGATTTTTCTGAGCAGGTGCTGATTGTTGATTACCTTTCTACGGTTGATACTGACATGGAGATTGTTGATACTAAGTTGCAGCGACATACAGATACAGATAGTACGACATATGGGCCATCGGAAACTGATATTGGGGTGGGCACTTGCCGTCACAACATTTTCTTCCCCCTCCTTCTTCTTCGTGAAGCCCCCATGCGGCCTCTTGTTTGTTGTCTGCGGAGCGGTTGTATCTGTGATCTTCCCTGATTTTAGTCCATTCTCTATACGTTCACTGATAGTTACCATATCTGCAAAGTTTAGACGAACTTCCAATCATCTTCTCATAATACAGCCCTTGGAGCGTACCCATGAAGATATCTACCAGTTCATTATCAGACAGTGTTGGTCGGACCCTGGACGACATTTCGTGCCAATGCTGAGTATACTCTTTAAATGTTTCATTGGATCTCTGCGTTTGATTCTGTAACTGAATCCTTGTCGGAGCCATGTCAAGATTATATTTATACTGTTTCAGAAAAACCTCACACAGGTCCCTCCATGACCGAATCTTAGTACGTTCCAAGCTCATATACCAGTCTAGAGAAGCCCCAGACAGGCTATCTTTAAAGCAATGGATCAGCAAGTCATCATTGTCGATATACGACGCCATCTTTCTGCATTACATGGTGATATGACTATGAGGACATCTTAGACCTTTGTATTTCGGGAGGTTTGACACCTTGAACTTTTACGGAGTCACCACATTCGGGACCAAGCAAAGATCTCGAGCATCGATACCAAAGGCCGAGAAACCCTCAATAACCCTTATCCTGTCGTCCAACAGCTGATAATCCGCATGTCTGGCCGGATCAACAGTGGGGAGAGAGACCTGACTGGCTGGTCAAGAGGTTTTAGGAGTTATCACCTGAGAGGGCACATTCTGCGAGGCGAACAACATCTGTAGTGGGTACGAGAAACCATGAGGCACTGTTTGAGCGGCATGCACCATGTGAGAATACTGCTCTCCAGCCTAAGCATTAGGAGCCTGAGGTGCCCCTGTCTACACATACTGGAGTGCAGGATTGGTGGGTGTATAAGTCAACACGGATACAGAAGTTGCCTCGGGGTAACTGAATGGAGCAACTTGATTGGTGCTCGCAAGTTGAGCATGAATCTGAAAATGGTGGCGCGGGCCTCGGTATTCACCTTCAGTGTCAGGAGTTTCATTGGGAACCTGACCTTGGTTGTCCTCGGGGTTGGCAACATCAATCAGAGGAGTTTGGACAGTAGGTACACCCCAAGGGAAAATGGGGTTTCCAGTAGCAGCAGGGGCAGTGAGAGTCAGGTGAGGGAAGAAAGCACCCCCATTGGCAAAATAAGCATCAAAGTTTAGGGGCATTCCCCACGGGTAAGCAACAACAAGCCTATTCATGTCAGTATGGACCAATTGGTGGTTCCCATCAGTTGGTACAACAGTCTCCACTGGAGTTTCGCCGGTAGCACCGACAGCAGTAGCAGGATTGGTCACCCCAGTAGCACGGGCAACATTGTCATCAGCAGGATTAGCAGAGGCAGGGGTTCTCTGAGTCTGGAAGAGTTCTAAGATGGCATTCATGTTCCCGTGAAATAGGTCAATTCTGCCCTGGACTTGGGCGAGAAATTCACGGACAACAACGTTGTCAGCTTCAAAATCAGCCATGATCTTGGATTTGTTTGCTCGGGTGAAATAGTGATGATAAGTCATCATTTTTACTCTGAAAAGATAAAGGTGGTAAGCATTTTATTTTCTGGAAGCTCATTACAGATAAACGCGTGGATGCATGCATGTATGCAAAAAAAACATTGATATGTGCATATTTATTTATGTTATATTCATTTTTGTAAAGGAAGAAATTTCCAAGGAATCCTTGAGTTTGTTTATCAACATAAGCAAATACAAAGCAGAGAGAGAGAGAGAGAGAGAGAGAGAGAGAGAGAGAGAGAGAGAGAGAGAGAGAGAGAGAGAGAGAGAGAGAGAGAGAGAGAGTTTATGAAGTCAATAGCCAAGAAACTCTTTTATTCATATATCAAGAAAGTGGAATACAAGTACACATCAATAAGTTGCCCATTGGGCTACAATAGTCTCAATGTCAACCCTATCACATATCAACCTAGGAACGAGAGTGAAATACAGATCAACCCCAAAGGGAATTATTCAGAAACATCTCGACAACAGCTTCTTGTAACAAATCTGAGAAGTTTATGTGGCTTGTTCAGCGAACGGGGTCAAGCAAGCACTCCTTTCTCCCAATACCATGTTTTCTTTGGGGAAGTCAGGTGGTAGATCGTGATCAGGTTTACCTGAAATGCTTCTCACAAATGCTTCCTTCTGGTTGAGGAGTTCTTCAAGATGTCCATTGTGTTTCTTCAGACGATCATTCTCTTGTTCAAGTAGGTTGGTGCCTTCCAGGTCCTTGTGTGATTGCTCTTTTAACTCGCGAATCTCCTCAAGCCTTTGGTTTAGCTCATACTGATTATGACGAAGAGTGACCTCTAACTGCTTGATACGGCTTTGCTCATCTTTCAGTCCTTTCTTGCAAGCTTCCAACTGGTCTCGGAGCTTCTTGGTTTGTTCTCTGTAATTAAGCTCTGCTTTGCAAGCCTGGTATTGAGTCTCGGCTAATTTTTTCTTCTTTGCTGTCAAACTAGCATAAGTTCCTTTGAGCGTATCACCCACCTTTATTCTTTTGAATACCTCGGTTTGCACTTTGTCATTTGCTTGACACACCCTGTCTCTTTTCTGATTCAAGTTGAACTTCAAAGTTTCTTTCTCCAAGGAGTCATAACTATCTGAGGTCGTGCAATAAAAAATTATGTAGGGTCAAATTTAGCTCTATGTTAAGCAATCGTAATTGAACTTATGTAGAAGTCATAACTACCTAAGGTCGGGCAATAAAAAATTAGGTGCTAATGCATGTTAGAGATTTGGTATAATGAACCAAATTCCTAAAACATACCACACACTAAAATAAAGGATCAAAAGGATGGACATATCTCATCCATACTTGTATTGGTTCATCTAACACAAGGTTATTGATGAACCAATTAGCCTTAGGTTATTGAGATTTCATTGGTCAATGAAAGGGATGGGAAAGAATGGGAATAAGATGAAGAGGGAGAGGAAATGAGAGAAACACAAATTGTTCATGGGAGGAATTTTATCAAATTAAAATCATTCATTCATTTTGGGGGATGAAATGTACATTTCATCAATCGCCTAAATTCAATGATTTTAATCTAACAAAAGTTAAATCCACCTTGACCAAGGCCCAAACAAATAGTCAAACATCACAAGACCATAAAAATGGCTCAACATATTTTTTACACAATTAATCAATTAAAAATTAAATTAAAAATACATAAATATTCAATTTAATTTGGTCAAAACCTAAAATCTCTTCAAAACACTAAATAAATGGCCAAGAGATTTATCCTAGGTCAAACAAGGTCAAAGGACCTTAGACAAAAAAAATCATGATTTTTGAAAGGTCATAAGTATTTTTAAACAATTAAAAATATGCACAAAAACATTTAATTCATGAAAAATATCAAAGTTAATCCAAAAATAATTTTAATTCAGAAAATGAAAGAGAAAAATATTTAAGGATTTCTGGTGAAAGTCTCATATTTGTTGGATTAAAAATGAAATTATTATGAATTAAATAAAATAAAGCAATTAAATGAAAAATCAGAAAATACAAAAAAAAAGGCCATCAGATCTTCCTCATTAATTGAGGTGGAAGATCTAATGGCCACACGCGTTATCCATGGTGGACTCAAGTCAAAGCACCACACGCGTGGTAATCAAAATCAATGGCCAAGATTAGAAGCTATGGACCAGATGAGATGGTTGGAACCTTGCCAACACACCACCGGAGCCCTAACTCTGGTCATCTTCTTCGGTGAGGACCATCAGACTGGTCCAACCAAAATTTCATGAAAAATGGAAAATGAGTACACTAATTTGAAGAAAAAATACTCAGGAGCATGAATCTGACCTCCATTTCTTCCAATTCCAAGTATATTAAAAGATACATGGATTTGAAAATTGTGGTTCATGATCTGAGTTGCTTCGATTTGACCTCAAAGCAACTCAATCTTGTTGCCTACATTGGTAGGACTTCAGCAAACCAAATATCACAAAGAATGATAAAGAATTAAGAGAGAATCGAAGAGATGAAGTTTCTGAATTTTCACCTTCGAGTTGCTTCAAATTCACTTGATCTTGATCTGGATTTGCTTGCTTCATCTTCCTTTTTCTTGCAGTGATCAATTGAGATGAAAAGGGCAATGAATTCTTGGAGTTTGAATTTCAAAACAGAAGGTGAAATTAAAACTTGATTTCAATTGAAATCTTCAAGAACTCTATGAAGTGGAGGGTTTGGATTGTTCTGGCAAAGCTTGGGCAAGGTGTTGATGAAGTTCTGAGCTCATTGCACTTGTATTTATAGGGTTATCACATGTTTTCCACACACTTCCATTTGAAATCCAAAATTAGAAACTTTACACCATAAGCTTGCATGGGCGTGTACAAAGCCCAAAGAATGATTTGAAAAGGTCCAAAATCGTGCACAAGTCATGCGGAAAGCAATGCATTAAGCCATGCAATGTTGAAATGAGTTTGATCATGAGAATCTTCCAAATGGTATCATGCATTACACCCATGCACAAGTCCTTTAATATTGATCCAAATGAGATGATCTTGGACTTTTTGGAAATTTGGGATCAAGGGGAACAACTTTCATGTTGAACACTTTTCCATTTGAAGCTTGTATCATTATGAATTTTGAGGTCGAAGTTCAGAAAATCAAACATAAATGAAAATGTTCTAAGTACCAAGTCAAATATTCACTTCTTCCACCTTGAATAAATTTTGTTATGGACTTCAAATGGAAAACGTTACTTCATCAAAGTTGTAACTCTTTCAAATCTATTCAATTTGGTCATAAATTTGACCTCATTTGGATTTGGCATGAAGAAGTTATGCATTTTAGAATTTGAGGAAAATCACTTGTTCAATGGTAATGACCCAAAATGACCTATAATTTTTCCTCTTGGGACATGCATTTAAATGTTGAATTTTAACTTCCTCCAAACATGAAAGTTGAATTAGACATCTTGAATTTGATCATGGAATTTGAATGGCTTTCATATCATAAAAAATGAGCAAGTTATGGTCTTGGGAAGTTGACCTCTTAACTAGGGTTTAGACAAAATGACATGTAATCTTTCATCATAAAAAATGACTTTCCAAGCAAAACTAGCTCTAGAATTCAACATAAAAGTTGTTTGTAAGGTTATTATAAGTAACTTTTATCTTGTAATCATTTTCATATGACAAATATTTTAGGAGATAGGGTCTAGGGAACCCCAGTTTTGACTAGTTACTTTCTCTGGTCAACCACCATGAACCATCTTGCTAGCTTGACATTCTCTTGATTTTTGGGACTCGTGGAGGATCATATATGTGTAAGATGGTGTAATATGAAGTATCCCTTGACATATTTTATCAAATGTTGAAGAAAGTTGTTGAAGAAGTCATACAAGATACCCAGATGAATTAGGGTTTCCAAGGCAAACAAGCTTCAAACTCTTGATGATTTCTTGATCAAAATGATATGTGAAGACCACGGGGATCCATATATGATGGTTAGAGTCAATGTAAACCATCTCTTGATTGGTCTCCTTGCATTGAGGGTCTTAACCCATATATATGAGCTTGATGGAGCATAGGTGAACTCACACACTACCTACAAAAGCAACAAACTATACATGGACATATTTTTGGTATTTTGGTTAGTAAATAATGAAAAACAAAGTATGATACAATCAAATATGCTTGGTGATCTCACCCAATGCAAACCCAATGAATGGGGGGAATGAGGATGCCAAGGTGTGATCCTAATGCTAATGCATATGATGAGATAGCATGAGGGATCTTAGGGTCAAAATTGGGGTCTTACAGTTGCCCATATTTAAGGAAATTCTAACTGAGGATGTGAAAGTTAAAATCTTTGTATCGACTCAGTAGAATGGACTTAAATAACAACATATAGAAACAAATTTTGGTCCCTAAGAGACCCTATGATGCATATGATATGAAAATGCTAAAAATAATCTTTGTGCGGAAAATATTGCCACAAAGGAAAAGAACACGGAGAGACTGAAAGTCCACATGAGCATAATGCATTCCGTAAGGAAAACTCACTAGGGAGACAAAGACTCTAGGGAATAAAAGTTGTGCGTATGCCAGGCTACGACTTAAAAACTACTGGAGACACGAGGAGAATTTCCATGAAAATAAATCAATGGAAGGACTCGGTTGGGGAACCAGGAAAAGTCTGCAGGGGAAATTGGTAAATCAAAACAAAGCTGGAATACCTGAACCAAATAGGGGATTGGCGATTTCATTGAGGAAATACGCACTCAAACTCAACTGGGGAAGAATAAACTTCAACACAGGAGTACCATAAGTACATTATCTGTTACTAGTTACTGGGTAGGAAGATAATATATTCTGACAAAGAGGCATTTGTTACCTATTAGGGTAAACATATCAAGGATGACTCGCTGAGGAAAAAGGAAGTGTATTCGTTACCAGTTATTGGGTAAGAATAACCCACTGGGGAAATATCAAATAGGATTTACAACTACCGGTTACTGGGCAGAAGACCAAAGAGAGAGAATATATGTCACTGGTTAAAGTGAACATATCAAGGATAGACTCAAAGGAAGAATATCTGTCATCGGTCAGGATGAACATATCAAGGATAAACCACCTGGGTAAATGGGAAGAATATCTGTTACCGGTTAGGTTAAACATATCAAGGATAGACTGCTTGACAAAGTAGGAATTATATCTATCAGATACTAGATAAAATACCAAAGAGAGAGAAATTCGTCATCGATTAGGATGAACATATCAAGGATAAACCTAAGGGGGGAAATAGGATTTATATCTACCAGTTACTAGATAGAATACCCAAAAGGAGAAAAATACATCATCGGTTAGGATGAACATGTCAAGGATTAATTCTCTGGGGAATGACAATAGGGATTACAACTACATTTTTTACTGGGTAGAAAACCAAAAAGGGAGAATACCTGTCACCGATTAGGATGAACATATCAAGGATACACTGCCCAGGGAAATGTAAAATGAATCCGCTGGAGAAAATATAGGAAGTAGATTACTATTACCGGATATTGGGTAAAAGTAAAGTACTCACAAATCGAAAAGAATATTACCAGTTACTGGGTAATAGACTCTCGGGGACCAAAAATATCCATCTAGGTAAGAGCTAGAAATAAATGGTCAAACAAAGACTCAACCCGATGAGGATGTAACTCAAGGGGAGTGGTTCCATCCAGATAATTAACTGGGGAGGGAACTGAAATAATAATCATCCACGAGGAAATAACTCAGTGGGGAATGAGAAAGGTTAAATTATTTTTGCTTAAGGGGCTGAGACTCTACATTTGAAAGAGGACAGATGCACCAAATCTGCATGGAGAAATAATGTCACCATAGCAGGAGATCAGAAATAAGGAATCAAATGCAATAGCAAATGCAAAATGTAATATTTGATGTTGTGCTTTATGTATGTATATGATTGATGATTATGCTGACAAAACTATCGTAAAGGATACATATTCCACAGATTTGAATCATCGCTACAACGCTCGGCTAATCTCGACAAGATGGATAAACATGTTGGGGATGGATGCAAATCAACTAGCTCTGAATATCTCAACCCTGGCTGGAGAAAGAGAGAAGATCTGTCGAGGATCTGAACTGTCAACTCTGTGAGGAATTTTAGGTCAACATCATATTAGATGAGACAACCTCGTATGGGACCAAATGAAATATTACTCAATACTGCTGGAAATCAAAGATCTTCGATATCTGAAGATGGACTCAGCGGGGGAACACAGGAGTCAAAACTCTGCACGGGGTCTAAGCAAATTGTTGAGGATGTGAGCCTACAGCTCAGCTGGGGAAGTGATTACAAACTCATATGGGGAAATTGACTTGTTGTTGATATTCCTTACTGAAATCGATTTGCCTTTAAAGTAACTGCTTTTATTATTTAAGAAAAGTGACTTTTACTTATTAGTTCAATTTTAAAATTATCATCATAAAATTCAATTCTATTTAGCTGAAAAGTAAATCAGAGTAGGAACAATTAGATAAAAAGCTCAACTTTATTTAATATAATGGTAGTCTGTAAATGACAAGACTCCATAGATCTTTTACAAAAGTTGAAAATGGTCATTTACATGGAAAAAGGCTACATTGAACACAATGATCACTAATCCTTCCACCAACTTCAATATCCGATACGCTCTTGGCTTCGGTTGAGAATGATGAATCAGAACTGACTGACTTGCTCAAAACTGCTCCCATGACCAGGGATCAACCGAATGTAGTTACTTGCCATAATCCCTAATTTTTGCATAGATTTCCCTAGGGTGGGGTACTCAATCTATCGGGATGAATTTTCTATTTTATGTCTCTAACTTTTTCCTGGACCGCCCTTTCGGGTTTTCAATCCACCAAGACGCTCATTTTTGCCTAAGCCGCCCTTTCGGGTTTTCAACTTAGCGAGTTGTTCTTTTCTTTTTAGGCGAAGTATTTCTTGACAGCATCGGCATTCATAGGACGAGTGAACTCTTAACCATCCATAGTTGTAAGAATCAAAGCACCGCCTGAAAAGGCTCTCTTCACAACATATGGGCCTTCATAATTAGGAGTCCATTTGCCTCTAGCATCGGGTTTGAAAGATAGAATCTTCTTGAGCACAAGGTCACCTTCTCTGAACACGCGAGGCTTGACCTTCTTATCAAAAGCTTTCTTCATTCTCTGCTGATATAACTGACCATGACACATGGCAGTCAAACTCCTCTCTTCAATTAAATTCAGCTTGTCATATCTAGTCTGGCACCATTCAGCTTTTGTCAACTTGGCTTCCATCAGCACACGCAGTGACGGGATCTCAACCTCCACGGGGAGCACAACTTCCATACCATAAACAAGTGAGAAAGGGGTTTCCCTTATTGAAGTGCTAATGGATGTACGGTATCCATGCAAATCAAATGGGAGCATTTCATCCAATCTTTGTACGTCCCAACCATTTTCTGAATGATCTTCTTGATGTTCTTGTTTGCAGCTTCAATAGCCACATTCATCTTAGGTCTGTAGGGAAAAGAATTATGATATGCAATCTTGAAGTCTTTGCAAAGAGCTTCCACCATACTGTTATTCAAGTTTGATCCATTGTTAGTGATGATCTTACTTGGCACACCATAACGACATATAATCTGATTCTTGATAAACCTCACAATAACTTGCTTGGTTACATTCGCATAGGATGTCGCTTCAACCCATTTTGGGAAGTAGTCAATGGCCACCAAAATGAAACGATGTCCATTCAAAGCTTTAGGCTCAATCATGCCAATCATATCAATTCCCCACATGGAGAAGGGCCATTTAGAGGAAATGACATTCAACAGTGTCGGAGGAACATGAATTTTATCTCCATAAATTTGACACTTGTGGCATTTCTTCACAAACTTTCAAGAATCAGATCCCATTGTCAGTCAATAGTAACCTACTTTCAACATCTTCTTAGCCATAACATGTCCATTGGAATTAGTACCAAAGGAACCTTCATGGACTTCAGTCATCAACAAGTGTGCTTTGTGTCTATCCATGTATTTGAGCAGAACCATATCGAAGTTTCTCTTGTAAAGCACATCACCATTCAGGTAGAAATTATTAGCTAATCTTCTCAAAGTCTTCTTATCTTTCAAAGATGCCCCAGGCGGGTAAATCCGACTTTAGAGAAAACACTTGATATCAAAATACCACGACTTTTCATCTTTGACCTTTTCAACAACAAACACATGAGCTGGCCTATCAAGACACATCACAGTCAGATTGGGAACTTCATTCCAAAATTTTACCATAATCATTGAAGCCAACGTTGCAAGAGCATCTGCCATTAGGTTTTCATCTCGAGGGATATGATGAAACTCAACCTTTTGTAAAGAAAATTGAAATCCTCCTCGCATAATCTTTATATGGTATCAAACCGGGTTGATTCGTCTCCCATTCACCTTTGATTTGATTCACAACCAAAGTCGAATCTCCATAGACGTCCAAATATTTGATTCTGAGATCAATGGCTTCTTCAAGCCCCATAATGCAAGCTTCATACTTAGCCATATTGTTCGTACATTTGAAAGTTAATCTAGCTGTAAATGGAAAATGAGTGTCTTGAGGAGTAATAATCACTGTCTCAATGTCATTCCTATACTGATTAACAGCTCCATCAAATACCATGCCCAAATGGGAACCAGGTTCTGGCCCTTCTTCAAGCAATGGTTCATCACAATCTTTCATTTTCAAGTACAAGATCTCTTCATTAGGAAAATCATATTGTATTGACTGATAATCTTCAATCAGTTGTTGAGCCAAATGGTCAACCAAGATACTACCTTTAATCGCTTTTTGAGATCGGTATTCAATATCATACTCGGATAACAACATCTGCCAACGGGCAATCCTCCCAGTTAAAGCAGGCTTCTCGAAAATATACTTGATTGGATCCATTTTAGATATCAACCAAGGAGTATGATTCAACATATATTGGCGCAGACGCTTAGCAGCCCAAGCCAATGCGCAACAGGTCTTTTCAAGCATAGAATACTGAGTCTCATAGTCGATGAACTTCTTACTGAGGTAATAGATTGCATATTCTCTCTTTCCATATTCGTCTTGCTGACCAAGAACACAACACATACTTTTGTCAAGCACAGTCAAATACATGATCAAAGGTCTTCCTTCAACAGGTGGAGACAAAACCGGAGGCTCAAGCATATACTCTTTGATATTGTTAAAAGCTTCCTAGCAATCCTTGGTCCAATCACAAGACTGATCTTTCCGAAGAAGCTTGAATATAGGCGCACACGTGGCAGTCATATGCGATATGAATCTTGAGATATAATTCAAGCGGCCGAAGAAACCTCTGACTTGCTTCTCATTTTTGGGCGCAGGCATTTCTTGTATTTCTTTAACCTTGGCAGGATCAACTTCAATACCCTTCTCACTGATAATGAAGCCCAACAACTTACCAGAACGAACACCAAAAGTACACTTATTGGGATTCAAGTGGAGTTTGTACTTCCTTAAACGTTGGAATGATTTCAACAAATGCTCAACATGTTCTTCTTCATTACTTGACTTAGCGATCATGTCATCAACATAGACTTCAATCTTTTTATGCATCATATCATGAAAAAGAGTGGTCATAGCTCTCTAGTATGTTGCGCCAGCATTATTTAAACCGAAAGGCATAAATCTATAACAGAATGTTCCCCGGGGTGTAATGAATATGGTCTTCTCCATATCTTCGAGTGCCATCTTGATCTATTTATAACCGGAAAATTCGTCCATAAACGAAAAGACTTCGAATTTATTTGTATTGTCTACCAACATATCAATGTGTGGTAGGGGAAAATCATCTTTCGAACTGACCTTTTCCATCCTTTTTTGAAATAGGCACAATATTGGCCACCCACTACAGATATTCAGAGGTAACAAGAAAACCAACATCAATCTGCTTCTACACTTCCTCTTTGATCTTCACTGCCATATCAGGATGAGTTCTACTCAACTTCTGCTTGACCGACGGGCATTCTGGCTTCAACAACAATCTATGCTCCATAATCTCAGAATCTAAACCAGGAATGTCTTGATAGGACCAACCAAACAAATCTGAATACCTTTGAAGAAGATCAATCAACCCTTTCTTAGCTTATGGACACAATTGAGACCCAATCTTGACTTCCTTCACATCATCTTCGGAACCCAAGTTGACTAGCTCGATCTGCTCTTCGAACGGCTGAATGGCCTTTTCCTCATGCTCAAGTAGACAAGATAATTCATCAGATACTTCTTCATCATCAGTCTCTTCCTCGGCCTCAAACATAGGGAAATCAAAATTTGGAGAAGGAGTAGGATCATTGTATTCAATGGGTTTGAGAACCAACCTGCATAATGATTTGATATTTTGATTTTAGAGAAGTGAATTGTGACCTAATATTATGTAGATGGGAGATTATTATTTATTTATTTATGTTTTTTGTGATTACCACTTTCAGAAAAGCAAAAAGTAAAAGTAAAACATCATAGACGTGGATGAATAAAATTGTATTTCAATGATGATAATTGAAATGCCTAACAATGTTCACTTCTCCCTTAGGCATAGGAGAAGGATTTTTCTTTAAAAATGAAAACAAATTACTTAGAGTGGTGAACAACAATAAGAATATCAACGACAACCCAATTGTTGCAAGTCTGGCCATACGTCACAAAGTTGCGTATGCTTTATCTTCATTGTCATCATCCTCGATCACTGTAGCTGAGTGTTTATCATTCCCATGAATGAACCCTCCACTGCGGAAACTTGGTTGTACATCTTCAGCTTTGACGTTGAATGGCCCTAGTTGAAATCCCAATCCGGCCTTATTCTTGTTCTCAGTAATTTCTATCATGCGACCCCATTGATCAGTGCTGCCAGTTTCAATAGCTTTCTGAGCATCCTTCAAAGAAGACATGGGCGCCCCAATTTTCTTCACTTCAGCAGTAGACAAGGCTTGGAACGGAGTTCCAACCTCCTTCTCAGCTTCAACATAAGAAAAGGATGACATATGGCTCACTAAAAGCGCCTTCTCTCCACCAACAACGACAAGCTTGTCGTTCTTCACAAATTTAAGCTTATGGTGTAGAGTAGATGTCACAGCTCCTGCTTCATGAATCCATGGCCTTCCCAATAAACAATTATAGGTCGGGTGGATATATATTACCTGGAAAGTAATCTGGAATTCACTCGGACCTATCTTAACCAGAAGGTCCACTTCACCGATGACAATTTTTTGAGAACCGTCAAACGTTTTGACAATCACACCACTGTATTTCATTGGGGCGCCTTGATAAGAAAGTCTGGAAAGAGTTGATTTCGGGAGTACATTCAGAGATAAACCTGTATCGACCAACACATTGAACAATGCATCCTCCTTGCAATTCATAGAAATATGTAGTGCCAGATTGTGATTTCTGCCTTCCTCAGGAAGCTCTTCATCACAAAAACTCAAATTATTGCAAGAAGTGATGTTGGCAACAATGTGGTCAAATTGATCCACAGTAACGTCGTGCTCAACATTGTTGGTGTAAGCCCTAGAGGCCAATACATTTTGGTACTTGTATCGAATAATAAAAGGCATTCTCTTTATTATGGTTGATTAATAAAGTCCCTGGAATAGATAGTCCATTTAATGTATTAAGTGTGACTTAATCATGAGAACACATTAAGCATAAGGACACTATTCCTAAAGTATCCGTAGTCGAGCTTTAGTGTGAAGTGGGATAACATTAAAGCATTAAGACTATTATGTTTGTAGACTGATGATCACATCTCATGGATCATGGATAAAGAGTTATCAAGTCTTAAACATAGGTATGAATATTAGGAGTAATATTTATACCGGATTGACCCGCTATGAGAATACTATATAGAAAGTTATGCAAGGTGTAATAAGTTATTCTCATGGTGATAATAGTGTATTCCACTCTTCGACCTGAAACCACTATGGATCCTAGATGTAGAGTCGAGTGCTTTATTGCTGATCCAACATTGTCCGTAACTGGATAACCATAAAGACAGTTGATGGGTACTCCACAAAGCATGCTGAGGGACATGAGTGACCTAGATGGAATTTGCCCATCCTGCATAACAGGATAAATGTCTATGGGCCCAATATTGAACTGGACAAGGATGACACGGTCTATGCCTTGTGTTCAATATAGACATAAGGGCAAAAGGGTAATTATACACATAAGTATTATCACAGAAGGAATTGTCAGATCACATGACATTTTCGTGTCTTGGGTAGCAGTGATGTGTTTCTAGATACCGCTCACTATTTATTATGTTAAATGCGTGATTTAATATAATTGCCAACGTCACGAAAACCTACAGGGTCACACACAAAGGACGGATTGATGAGAGATAGAGTAACTAAGGAATACCGTAAGGTACGGTGCCCTTAAGTGAGTTATAGAGCATCGTAAGGTACGATGTACTTGAGTAGAATACGAAATATGGTAAGATACCATGAGCTTAAGTGATTTTGGGCATATTATAAGATATGGGCCAAAATACACTTAAGTGGGCTTTTAGCTTGAAGCCCACACAAGTGGTTCTATAAATAGAACCCTTGTGCAGAAGCAAAAATTTGCGGTTGCATTATTTTCGTTTTCTCTCACTCTCTCTCTCTCACTCAAAGCCTTCATTCGTACCAGCTAGCACTGAGATTGAAGGAACCCGTTCGTGTGGACTGAGTAGAGACGTTGTCATCGTTCAACGTTCGTGATCGCTTCGTGGATCTGCATCAAAGGTTTTGATCGTCATAAGAGATCTGCACCAAAGGTTTCAATCGTCATAAGAGGTAAATATTCTATCACTGATCATGACCATTCGTAAGGATCTCTAAAGGAGAAAATTTTAATTTCCGCTGCGTTTTGGACCGCAATTCTCCTTCAAACATATGATTGCTATAGTCCTTTCTGCAATGCCTCTCTATGTGCCTCAGAATTCATCAACAAGGACATCACTGAGATCTTTGACGGGGTTTGGAGCAGCTGCTCCACGACATTAAACTCACTCCTCTTTATCAACTTCAAAACTTCATCATCATCATTAGTCTTCAGCTTACCGGATTCACCAGACTGACATACTGAAGCACTAACTGGATTTACCACTGGCATATCCACCTTCTTACTGATTGAAACATCCTCTACCTCCTTCAGAAAGACCGGACAAAAGACACAACCACTACGGGTCACCTTTGTGATATCAGCTATATTCACCACAGAATCTGCTACGGCTAACAGAATTTCTTGACCATTCTCCACCATTGTGGCATTATACTGATAAGGCACAACTTTATCGGATGCATATGGGACAGGGCCCGCTAACCGTATTACTAACGAAGATACCGATTTATTAACGTTGTTGTTGCTGCTACTATCAAACTGAATTACTACCCGCTCAGGGGTCTTGAATACATGAACAATCACATTCACATCATCTATCTCCCTTGACTGACAAATTTGGATAAGCCCTTCATCCATCAACCTCTGAATATCCCTCTTGACAATAACACATCCTCGAGGGTTCACACTATATATTGCACAACCATCATGGTCATGCTCACAATCACTGACCAAACAGATATCTTTATGAATTGCCACCAAAGATTGCTTGATATGGCGAGCATCATAAACCTTATACTCTCTAGGACAACCATCTACCATATTGACAGAAGCATTACCATGGGCGGGCAATGGATTGGCTTTCATATTAGGCGCACGGTCCTCAAAGGACATTATCCCACTCTTCACAAGCTTTTGTACTTCGTACTTCAATGGGTAGTAATTCTCACTGTCATGGACAGGGGCTTCCCAGTGAGAGGCATATCGAAGTTCAGGTTTGAACCACCATGGAAGTGGTTCGGGGATTTGAGGTGGATTTCTGGGTTGAAGTAGGTTCTTGAGAACCAAAGATGGATATAATTTGGCGTAAGACATAGGAATAGGGTCAAAAAATATCTTCTTCCTCTTGAAACTTTGTTGTTGATTATTGTTGTTGTTGTAGTTGGTTCTTTGTTGCGGTTGTTGTTGACGTTGTTGTTGTTGTTGAATCGGAACAAATTGATTGTTGGAATTGTTAGAAAACACGGGAATCACTGAAGAAACTTTATGTTGATGCTGACGCGATTGAGAAATCCTTCTGACATGAGGCCTCCTCTGCCTCGCCACAGATACTGAATTAGTGTCCCCCTCCTTCCTCTTGGAGAAACTACCACCATATTTCTTACTGGATGATGCTTCTTCCTTAGACAGATGTCCTTCACGGACTCTTTCCTCTAACCTCATCCCCATGTTTACCATTTCGGTAAAGTCACTAGGGGCACTGGCAATCATACGTTCGTAATAAAACGAACTCATGGTCTTAAGGAAAATCTTCATTATCTCTTTCTCTTCCAATGGAGGATTAATCTGGGCAGCAAGTTCCCTCCATCTTTGGGCATACTCTTCAAACGTATCCTTCTCTTCTTGAGACATAGACCTCAGCTGGTCTCTAACAGACGTCATATCAATGTTGTATTTGTACTGCTTAACAAAGGCTTCACCCAAATCATTGAACGTACAGACACTTGCACTGTCCAACCCCATATACCATCTTAGAGAGGCATCAATCAAACTGTCTTGAAAGTAGTGAATCACCAACTGATCATTATCAATTTGAGTTGACATCTTCCTGGAATACATAACAAGGTGGCTTAGTGGATAAGTATTTCCCTTACATCTTCCTGGCATACATAACAAGGTGGCTTAGTGAACTTTATAGGGATATTGACATTCGGCACTAGGCAGGGCTCAGTAGCACTCTTACGAAACTGGTTATTTCCTCTCAAGGTTTTCAACTCCTTTCACAGCTCAAGGAATTGATCCTTCATTTCATCCATCTTTTCATATACGTATGGGCCCTCAGATGGCTCAGAACGGTAGATGGTGTCCTCAACACGAGGCAAAGTATGAATAACTGGAGAAGGCACAGACATGATCGGGCTAGATGTCGGCATAGAGACAAAGGTGGGTGCAAACCCTTCATGCATGAAATTTTCTAGCATTCCCCATGGGAATCCAGCATGCATAGACGGGCCAGATTGGCTGGCAGCAACGGGAACAGTTGAGGCAACAACCTCAGAAATGACAGTCCTCTGGGGAGGAGTTGTAGGAGTTGGTGAAGACTAATTATGCGCAACAACATCAGACTCCAGCATGGCAGTCAACCGTGCAATCTCATCCTTTAGCTCTCTATTCTCTTGTTCCAAATGCTCCATGATCTTGGTTTTATTGGCGCAAGTGTTGTATCAGTGAGTCAACTTAGCTGAAGTGCAGAAGAATAACCGATAAGACATCTGGTAGAAGAAAACCTGTTATGCAAGTGATGCATGTGTTGGTGTAAGCCCTAGAGGCCAATACTTTTGGTACTTGTATCGAATTATTTATTAATAATAAAAGGCTTTTTCTTTATTATGTTTGTTTAATAAATTCCCTAGAATAGATAGTCCGTTTAATGTATCAAGTGTGACTTAATCATGAGATCCCATTAAACATAAGGACATTATTCTTAAAGTATCTGTAGTCGAGCTTTGTTGTGAAGTAGGATAACATTAAATCATTAAGACTATTATGTATATAGACCGATGATCACATGGATCATGGATAAGGAGTTATCAAGTCTTACACATAGGTATGAGTCTTAGGAGTAATATTTATACTGGATTGACCCACTATGAGAATACCATATAGAATGTTATGCAAAGTATCATAAGTTATTCTCATGGTGATAGTGGTGTATACCACCTTTCGACCTGAAACCACTACGGACCCTAGATGTAGAGTCAAGTGCTTTATTGCTGATCAAACATTGTCCGTAACTGAATGACCATAAAGACAGTTGATGGGTACTCCACGAAGCATGATGAAGGACATGAGTGACCTAGATGGAATTTGCCCATCCTGCATAACAGGATAAATACCTACATGCCCAATATTGAAATGAACAAGATGACACGGTCTAGGCCTTGTATTCAATATAGACATAGAGGCAAAAGGGTAATTGTACACATAAGTATTATCACAAAAGACTTTTTCAGATCACATGACATTTTCGTGTCTTGGGTAACAATGATGTGTTGCTAGATACCGCTCACTGTTTATTATGTTAAATATGTGATTTGATATAATTGCTAATGTCGCGAAAACCTACAGGGTCACACACAAAAGGATAGATTTATGAGAGGTAGAGTAAATAAGGAACGCCGTAAGGTACGATGTGTAAGACCCCAATTTTGACCCTAAGATCCCTCATGCATTCCATCATAAGCATTAGCATTGGGATCATATCTTGGCATTCTCCTTACCCCCTTTGGCATTGGGTTTGCTTTGGGAGAGATCACCAAGCACTTTGTAATTATATCATGCTTGTATTTCATCATTTCACTAACCAAAATACCAAAAATATGTCTTTGTAGTTGTCTAACTCTTTTGTAGGTGAGGGACATGATTTCCTTGATTCATTGATCACATCTAGGGTTTGAGACCCTCATGAACAAAGAGCACAATCAAGAATTGATTCAAGAATGGTTATAAGCATCATGTACGAGTCCCAATTGTTTCTACATGTTATATTGATCAAGTTTTCTTCAAGAGTTTGAGGATGATTTGCCTTGGAAACCCTAGTTTGACTGGGTATCTTAAGTAACTTCTCCAACAAGCTATCTCACCAATTGATCAAATCTATCAAGGGACACTTAAAAAATTCATCATCTCATGCATATATGATCTACCATGAGCCAATAAAGTCAAGAGAATTAGAAATTGGCAAGTTGGTTGATGGTGGTTGGCCAGATGAATTCATTTGATCGAAACAGGGTCTCCCTAGACCCTATCTCCTACAATTTTCACCATATTGTAACACCTCAAAATTTGCCCTCCTCTCTTGGGACTAGCATTAACATATTGCATACATTTTTAGGTCATTAGGCATTGCATATTGCATATCATGTGGTTACATTGTGCAAGCTATCTTCCCAAGTCTTGATCAGAAGATGAGGAAGTCAAAAGTGCAGGCCTAGGGTTTATTGACTGATCATGGGCCATCTGAGGATCGGACTGTGAATTAGGGTTACATGATTCTCAATGGATGTTGGTCTTCATCTTGATTTAATTGATACATCATCATCATCATGGTTGGATGTCATCAGAAGATTGAGGCTGATTCCTTGAGATTAGGGTTTTGACCACTGGTCAACCCTAATCAGTTGCATTGGGCCAATCAGGGCTGGATCAGGAGATGAGGTTCATGTTGGCTATGAGGATCATGTTGTGATTAAATGGTGATTATTGAGGCTAGGGTATCACCCTTGAGCCATTTCAGTTGAAGACTGGGGTTCAAATTGATCTGTGCATTGCCAAATTCATCTGTCAGATGAAAAGTCAACTGTGGTCAACTGTACATGATCTGATGGATTTGGAGGTGAAAACAAGTTGGATACACTTCATTCATGTTGGAACAAGTGTTGAATGACATCTCAAAGCTTAAGAAGGAAGAAAATCAAGTCAGGACAAAAACTGCCAAAAATGGAAAGTGACTTGTAGCTGAAGTTTCCAAAAATGGAAAGTTTTTGACCTCAAAAACAGAAGTCCAAGGAAGCTTCAAATGAAAAATTGTTCAACATGACAGATGTAGATCTTGTTCTCACCTTTCCAAAAAGTCCAAGAACTTGAAAATCCAATGTGTGGTTTGCAAGATATGGCTCAGTGAATTTCAGAAAAGACCCGTAATCAGGAGGCCATAACTACCACATACTTTGTCCAAATTGCAAGTTCTTTATATGCACAAACTCCATTTGACATGTACTTTGAGGGTGCATCATTGGATTTTCCCAAAAATGGCCAAGGCAAAAAGTCACTTTTCAACTGGACAGCTGAATTGGACCAGGGGCAAAATCGTCCAAATGTCAAAATAATTGGAATTTTTGAATGGGACTTTTTCCAACACCTCAGGAATGGCATTTGGAGTGTGTTTGAATATTCATTTCATGCATAGGCCTTTTAAATTGAGATTTGGCTTGAAAAGTGAAATGGTGAAAATTGGTCATTTTGCATACACATAGTGAATTTGAGAATGGAGCAACCAATCAGCATGGGACAAGTTCCTACAGCTCATACATGATATTTAGGGGTTGTGTGAGGTGTCAAAACAGGTGTCAATGAGCTGGCTATGGAATTGACAATTTTGCCCTTATTTGCACAATTACCATTTTCACTTAACATGCCATTTAACTAATCAAGTGGATTAAGCATGGATTAGGCTCACATATATAATCAAAATCACTTGCTAATCATAACAGAATGCACAATTACCAAGTTCAGATCTCAAAACTCTCCAAATTCTCAAGATTGCTCAAGAACACCAACACCTTCAAATCCAAGTTTCTTCACCAAACCTTGACCAATTTACACGATTCCTTTTGCATTCATCTTCTCTAATCATTATCTTGGACTGTTTTGGAAAGTTGGAGCATGAAGTGCATCGAATCGCAGCTGTCCAATATCACTCCATCCATGGTGAAATCGAAGTTTGAGCAATAGGAGCGAAATTGAAGGGAGCTGAGCTTCGCATCACCTTGCCACGAGCCTGCACTGCCACTGTTTCACCAAATTGCGCCTTGATTCCATCGGATTCGCTGCTGCCATAGCAGGTTGGTCAAAATTCGACCTCGAGCTTTCATTTAACTATTGTGTGCGTGTGGTAGAGTGTATCACGTAGATCATCATGCTGGTTTCGGAATTGAAAATGATCAATCGTAGGCGGAGAAATCTTAACTCGAAGTTTAGATCTAGAACCCTAAGTTCAACGATTCGCACGATTTAGGAAGTTTTAGTTTGATTAGAGTTGAGATTCATGTTCTACGTGTTGTAACGGTTCCAACGACTATAAGTTTGTTAGTTTTGGTTAGGATTCGTGAATTTGGTGTTCTTGAGCTCCATTGAAATTTCTGGAAATGTTGTGTGATGAAGACGATGAACAAGGCTGTTTGATCCAAATTTCCATTTGAAAATTCAAAAATGCTGTTTCCCTCCCGCGCTCAAAATAATTACAGTTATGCCACTGTGCAGTTTTAATTAATTCATTTAATTTCTAAAAAAATATTTAACACTTTAAAAAATTCATAAAAAATAGTAAAAAATTCCTAAAAATATGGAGATTTTTTCCTTGACTTTGTTGACTTGTGTAGGATTTTTTTGACCTATTGGTCAAAGTTGTGCTTGGCAAATATTTTATTTGACTTAGACTTGTTTCACATGTGTCCATTTTTGATACATTTTGGCAATTTGATCATGAAATACTCATATCATAAAATAAATGGCTGAAAATTTTTGTGGTGGTTCTTGACTCATTGAGGATTATTTATATGTAAATTTCATGAATTTTTGATACCTGGTTAGAGAGCAGCAAATTCTGGAACTTAGGTGTGACAATGTGTGTCACACCTCTTGATGTCAACTTGTTGAATTTAATTGGATGACCTATACATGTTGGAATTGGCTGAAATTTTGCATGATGACTTGTTGACATGTTAGGATGCTTGATGAATTTTTGTAGAATTTTTCACTGCCTTTTCAATTTAATCTTGATTTTTCATTTCTGGTGATTGAAATTGCAAGCTCATGTGATACATGTTGGTAGATTGATTGGGAAATCCTCATATTGTATTGTATGGCCATGAAATTTGATATGCATGAACTAGACACATTGTGTGACCTCCCTGTTTTGGTCTCATCCATTTCTTTGTTGTTTTCAATGAGATATGAATTTTTGAATTGGATGTATGCATTGATGGTGTGAATTGAAGCATGAAATTGTGTCTGTTTTTGTTGATTTTCATTGACATGGTTCCAGTTGCCCAATTAAGCTCAAATTTGACATGGTAGACCTTGATTGACCCCTGTTTAGGTGTAATTAATTTGAGAATTTTTGGATGTGTTTTGGTGTGGATTTGAATGCAATAGTTCTGTTTGCATGTTTGGTGCTTCATTTGAACTAGTTTGCCTTATTTTGTGCATAGCATGAGCATAATGAATGATATAGACATGAGACCAATGATGTTTGCTCTTGTTTGACTTTAATTTGATTTTGGTTTGTAAATGCCTTGCTGTTTAAGGATTTTTTCTTGTTTTGGACCCTAGGCTTGGCCTAGTGGTCTAGTTGCTAATGTTTGATTGATTTTTCAGGAGCAAAGGTATAATGCACATGGAGAATGATCCAAATCAATTTTGATTGATGTTGTTGATGTTTGTATACTAACATAGCATTGTTTTGTAGGTTGTGAAGCATAGGCTTGAGCTTTGGCTTGCTTTGTTTGTGCATAACTTGTATAGTTTGATTGATTGAACTTGCTGTTTAGTTTTGTCTGTATGAGTACTAACTGTGTTGGATTGTTTCCAGGTACTTTAGTTGCTCAGTTCCTTGTGAACTTTTGCTTTGCGTTGCTTAAGCAACTTGCATTGAGGTAAGTCCTCTTGACTTCATGTAGTCTGGAGACCCGGCTGTTACCGGGCCGGGCAAATAAATGTCTGAAGTCCTCCTTAAGAGGCAATGATTGTGTTTGTTTATTTTTAAGCCCAAGCAGGTGAAAGTCCTTTAAATAAGGCAATTGGTGGAAGGTAGGGGTATGCAGTCTACCCCCCACTATTCAGTTGAGTCTTCTCCTTGCTCCCATTACATGGTTGTAGCATTGAGATCAAAAGCCCAAGATCTGTGCAGTGCACATTGAGTCAGAGTCATCGAGTATAAAAGGGTTCCCCTATTCTGGACCCATGCTCATTTGTCAGCTCTCCCTGGTTAGGGATAAGAGCTGTGAGGTCTGATCCTCACTTCATCCTTTCATCTGCTTCACCTTAGCCTCGTAATGGCAAGGTTAAGAGCAAACACAGCCTGTACAGACGATTGCTTAGGCAGTCAAACCTGATTGATTGAGCCCCTTGTTTGGCTATAGCGCGTGTTATGTGATTATTTGATTGACATGTTTGTTTGAGATGCCTGTTCTCATTTGATGATATATGATTGTATGCTTGTGTGCTAGCTTCTTTCCTGGTTAGGATAGTTTGCTTATGCAAGTAGGATAGAAAACCGAACTTAGGTGAACGATGCATGACAACATTAGGCTCGAGTCTCAGCTCCCTAGTTGTGTATTTTTCCCCGGTTTCTGGTTAGCAATTTAGTCCCTTTCAGGGGAACTACATCGCCCTGATCCTCGTTCCAGACGAGGTATGTAGGCAGGTGGTCGTGCGAGACCACTCCGGGCAACCTTTTTCTTTTTGCGTGTGTTTACTTGTTATCTGACTGTGTGTTTTGGCTCGGATGCCGACGTAAGTCCAATAATTGGCTGTCGGGCTCCACGTTTGCCGTTTTGTGCGTGTTTTGGTTCGGATGCCGACGTAATTCCATCAATTGGTTGTCGGGCTCCATGTTTGCCACCCTTTCTTGTTTGTATGTTTTGTGTTGTTTGGCGTGCGTAAGCCGAACTACAGTGGCTCTGATTCTTGTTCCAGACAAGATATGTAGGCATAAGGTGCGATACCTTATCGAGCCCGTTTCTCCTAACCCCACCTGCGTTCCCTGTGTGTGTGTGTGATGTATGTTTAGCAACCTTTTCTTTTCTTAGAACGTGGATCCCGTCGAGTACGACGGACGTGAGGGGTGCTAATACCTTCCCCTTTGCGTAACCGACTCCCTTACCCTTTCTCTCTGGTCGTGAGACCATGTTCTTTCCAGGTTTCTCTGAGCGTTTCCTTTCCCTATCTTGGGATAAATAACGTTTAGTGGCGGCTCTGTGTGTTTTTATTTTGAGTCTCGCCGGTTGATTTTTCGCAGGATGCGACAGCTGGCGACTCTGCTGGGGAAATAGCGATGTAGACCTATGCTGGTCCATCATCCCTAAGCGAGTCCTTCCTAGCGTTTTAGGATTAGTTTAGGTTGCTTGTTGTGTTCTATTTATTGCATTTATTATTCTAACCTGTGTATATATTTGCATTAATGTCTGCATGCATCATACTATCATATTGTTGCCGTCCTCTGTACAGGTGGTTCCTCTGTTTTGGGGTGGGAGTCAGTTGAGGTAAAAGGCCCAATACCCAGGCTATGAGTGAAATCTAGGAAACCTAGGAATAGAGTGATTCATGGGAAGCGGGTGGTATGGCGCCACTTAGCGGAACATTGATATCACGAGCAGTTCAGACCCTGGTGGGATATTATCGTTACATACTTCGGGTGTGTATATGATGGTATTCTGCGAAAGGTTATTTATGCTGCGTTTCTTTCGACTTTACCCTGGCCTAGATGACACCCGTGAGTGGGGAGGGAATGATCATTTTAACAGGTACAGATGGTGACTGTTGGTGATTGATGGTGACTCAGATGGTGACTAATGGTTCCGTGGATCCGAGTCATATTTATAAGTCGGATTTATGGCCGTTTATTTTTGAGACGCCGGAGTGCTGTCCGTGGCATTTATCAGTGGGAATCCGTTTATTTCGGATTCCCCGCGCCGAGATATTTTATCAGTGGGGATCCGTTTATTTCGGATTCCCTGGGCCGATTCAGATGGTGATGGTGTGTCTGATCAGAGACCAGTGGTGATGATGATGTATCTGTCTTCCGTTTATTTCGGAACCCGTGGGTCAGAATTGTGATTGTGCACTCCTCAGATGGTTATGATCTGTTCAGAGACCAGATTCAGTGCAAATGATCAGATGGCTTGGAGGATGGCAACGCATTGCATTCATTCATCAGCATCATTACATCTTGCATTAATTGCATCTAACACATGTTTATCCATATGCAGGGACACTTTTGATCGAGATTCTGGTTGAGAGACTTTCTGTTTAGAGATGAGGACCGGCCTGAAATACAACATTGCCTACAGTTTCTTCGATCCAGAGATTGGTGTGCTGAAGGAGATGATAGCATTGATCACTCCCGACCATGTGGGGACGTTTAGAGAGGCATATGGCGGTATCCTGAAGATGGTTTTCAGGCTCACTGACAGTGACAGAAGCGCCATCCATACCCTTCTCCAGTTTTATGACCCGGGGCTGAGATGCTTTGTATTTCCAGATTATCTGTTGGGACCTCTGATGGAGGACTATGCTGGCATCCTGAGTATTCAGATCCGTGATCAGATTCCGTTCCATGTCACCAGAGCAGAGCCTGATGTCCTTGGAATTTCACGTGCTCTTTATTTGAGTCCGGAAATGGTCAAGGAAGGATTGAAGGAAAAGGGGAAGTTACCCGGTTTTCATTTGAGTTTCTTGGAGGCTAATACCAAGGAACATGCTGCTATGGGTAACTGGAAGACGGTGTGCGCATTGATTGCTGTGAGCATTTATGGGATTGTTTTGTTTCCTAATCAGAAGAATTTTGTGGACTATAATGCTATCAGATTGTTCATGCAGAAAAACCCTATTCCTACTCTGGTCGGGGATGTTTACTATTCAGTGCATAACAGGAATGAGAAGAGGCGTGGTGGCTTGATCAGATGTTGTTCCCAGTTGCTCTTCAAATGGTTCATGGGGTATTTGCCTTCTCGAGGTGCCTTCGTTCAGATGGATCCTAGTGTCAAGTGGTCCTTCAGGTTGATGGGTCTGCGGGCTGATGATATTTCTTGGACTCATAATGGTTTGGCTGGCCGGGATCTTATATGCAGTTGTGGGAGTTTACCTAATGTGCCTTTGGTAGGAGTTCAGGGTTGCATTAATTACAACCCAATGCTTCTCAGGAGACAGATGGGGTTTGCTATAGAGGGTCCTCCTCTCGGGCAAGAGATTCAGGAGTCCTTCTATTTCCCGATTGATGGTAACCAGACTAAGCTGAGGCAGGTATTGGATGAGTGGCGTGACATTCAGAGGAAGGGTAAGGTTCCTTATGGGGAAGTTAACTGTCGGTATTTTCCACTATTCAAAGATTGGTTGCGAAAGAGGATTGAAGCTACATTTCTACCATTTCCTGGAGGTGATCCTGCGTGTCCTATGATTGAGGGTCCAAGTTCTTCTGTCAGCATGGAAGAATTCCTTGAGATGAAGAGGGCCAGAGACCAGTTACTTGCAGAGAAAGTTGAGTTGGAGAGAAGTGTTGCTCGTTTTCAGGCAGTTAATCAGGAGATCAAGGTAAAGATGGAAGAACAAGACAAGCGACATGCTTTGGAGGCCAAACGCTTCGAAATGGATACAGCCTACTATGGGGAGATCAACCAAGCTTTAGCATCATCCAACCGGGAGCACGACATCACGAGGGAGAAGCTGTTCAGAGCATCGAAGGTCATTGAGGATGAGAAGAGGAGGCAAATCCTTGCCAGGGATCAGAGAGAGGAGAGAGTCAGAAGCCTCATTGCTGAGTGGGAGACCAAGCTGAAGGTCAAGGAAGCAGAGAATCTGAAGATCAGGGCTGAGAGAGATCATTATGTTGCTGAGAGAGACCATTACTTCAGACAGATGAAGATTCATCAGAAGGAAGTTGGGAGATTGCAGCAGGAGAACACCGAGCTCAGGTTCGCCGCAGAGTTCGCGAGGATGGAAGATGAGATAGGGCCATCTATGGGACCCTCATCCAGTTAGATCTTTCATTTGTGTTGGATTACCGTCAGGCTTGTTGACGGAATTCACTTGTCTGTATTTCTTTCCTATTCTGGAGGATTGTATTTGATTTTATCTGGTTGATGTATGACTATGACACTGTTTGTGCACTCTTTGGTTATGTGATGGTTATTTTCAGTCAGTGATTAATCTTCAAGCTTTATTTGCTTTGCCGTATGCACTCACACAGGCACACACATGGTTGGGGGTATCCTGCTAAATCACATATCTCCGATCTGCACGATAAAATCAAACGCTGAATATCAGAATATTGATGCCGGATTATTATTTGTCTCAGTGATGCCAGGATCGAGAGACAAAGTGTCCTTCCTATGAATAGACACTGCATCCATGCATTGATCATAATGACTGTGCTTTATTTTGCAGGTGACTATTACTAACGTGTTTGTTTGTAACCAGGAATCATTGCTCGCGCTCGAAGAGTAGTACCCCTGCACTCAACTCGCCCTCACAGATATTACACAAGAAGAAACACTCCCAGACTCATGGAGCTTCCCAGTGCTGATATGCTGGAATTGAAGGAGAAAATGACCGAACTGATCAATATAATGCAAGGTTTTGCCATTGGTCAGAAGGCTCTCGCAGATAAGGTTGAGAAACTCGAGCGGGTTTCTGCTCAGAACAGTGGGGTCAACCTGGATGGAGTCTCCAACCAGGGGCAGGGATCTCGTGATGGTGGAAAGAGGACAACAGTTGGTCTGGTGAATAATGCTGGTGCTGCTGGTCAACCTGGGCCTAGTCAGAATATGAAAGACAACTTTGTGCCTCCGTTTTATGGGTTTGACGAAGATCAGGAGGAAGATAGAGAGGCTGACCAGTTCTCTATGCGAAATGAGCCTTTTGTGCCTTACGACATTCCTCCTCAGAATAAGGAAATCCAGCTGCTGGCTGAGAAAATCAAAGTGCTGGAGAGCTATGCCACGCCTGGGGTGGTAAATATGTCCAACATGGGGCTGGTGGAGGGGATTGTAATCCCTCAGAAATTCAAGGCGCCCGCATTCGACAAATACAATGGCAGTTCTTGCCCGGAAACTCATCTCCAGGCATTTGTCCGTAAAATCTCAGCATACACCGCGGATCAAAAACTGTGGATGTACTTTTTCCAGGACAGCCTGTCTGGAGGCTCCTTGGAATGGTACACCAAGTTGAGATCGTCCGATATCAAAAGCTGGCAAGATTTGGGAGATGCTTTCTTTAAGCAGTACCAGTTTAATGCAGATATGGCTCCGAGTCGTACCCAGCTGCAGGGTATGTCTCAGAAACATAATGAGGGCTTTAAAGAGTATGCGCAAAGGTGGAGAGAGTTGGCTGCCAGAGTTCAACCTCCGTTGGTAGATCGGGAGATGTCTGATTTGTTTATGGGGACCCTGCAGGGGCCATTTGCTGAGAGGATGGTAGGTTGTCCTGTCACCAACTTCTCCGACATTGTGGTGGCGGGGGAAAGGATAGAGAGTTGGTTAAAGCTGGGCAAAATTCAGGGTGCGTCTTCTTCTTCTTCTGGTACGAAGAAACCATTCGGCAATAATGGTGGGCAGAGAAAGAAGGAAGGAGACACCAGCGCAGTGTACACGCAGCGCGGACCCGGTAGGGAACGTTACTTCCAGCATACCGCTGCGGTAACAATTCCTGCTGAGTCTCATTCAGCACAACCGCAACAGCAACAGCAACAGAGACAACAACCCTTTCAACAGAGACCACAAAGGGCTGGTTATCAAGTCCGGGGCAGAGCGCAGGACAGACAATTCGATAGGCCCCCGGTGACCTATGCCTTTTTGTTCAAAAAGTTGATGGATTTGGGCCTTGTGCAAACTAGAACTCTGGCACCTTTGAGACCTGATCAGAGGCCAGCCAGTTATGATGAGACTGCGAAATGTGAATTCCACTCAGGTGCGCCTGGGCATAATATTGAGAACTGTAAAGCTTTTAAGCACACAGTTCAGGATTTAGTGGATTCCAAGGCTATTAATTTTGCTCCATCCCCCAATGTCAATGCAAATCCCATGCCTGCGCATGGTCAGAGGGGGGTGAATGCCATCTTTGAGGAGAGCAGAGTGGGGCTGTTTGAGGTTGGTCAGCTGAAGACGCCTTTGATTGAGGTCAAAAGGCAGTTGTTGAGGAATGGGGTCTATCCGGGCTGCGGATCTGATTGTGCTGAGTGCACTATTTCTGCAAATGGTTGTGAGCTTCTGAGGAAGCATGTCCAGGGTCTGATGGACGCAGGGAATATTGTGATTGAGAAGGCTGAAGGAAAGAGTGAAGAGGTCTCCACCATAACTATATACTATGATCCGGTGGATTTGCCAAATCTGGTGGAGGAGGCCCCAGTTACCATCACGGTACCTGGGCCAATTCCATATGACAAAGATGATGCCGTACCTTGGCATTATGGTGGGGAGGTATATTGTAATGGTGAGAGGTTGGAGGAACAATCCGCTAGTGAAACCACCGTGCTAAAGGTGGATAATGCCGGTCCCAGCGGTTTCACTCGTAGCGGTAGGTTGTTTGCTCCCGACGCATTGAGGAGGGGGGAGGAAGAAAAAGAGAAAAAAGAAAAGGCCGAGGCTTTAGCCAGGGCAAAGGGAAAGGCTGTGGTGGATAATGGTAGTACTCCTGTGATGACACCGGCGCCTGCGGGGTCGGATGATAAATTTGATGATGAAGCTGAGGAATTTCTGAGGATCATCAAGAAGTCAGAGTACAAGTTGGTTGATCACTTGCAGCAGACTCCTTCAAAAATCTCAATTCTGTCACTGCTGTTGAGTTC
Source organism: Lathyrus oleraceus (assembly GCF_024323335.1). NCBI lineage: Eukaryota > Viridiplantae > Streptophyta > Magnoliopsida > Fabales > Fabaceae > Lathyrus > Lathyrus oleraceus. The sequence continues at coordinate 457,730,246 of NC_066585.1, forward strand.
TGAGGGTCATAGGGAGGCTTTGTTGAAAATATTGAAGAAAGCTTATGTTCCTCAGGAGATCACAATCAACCAATTGGAGACGGTCGTATCCAACGTGCATGCTAGCCATGGGCTGGGCTTTACGGATATGGACCTGACAGTGGACGGCAGGAATCATAACCGGGCTCTACACATTGCAATGGAATGCAAAGGAGCCGTGCTTTCGCATGTGCTGGTTGATACCGGTTCCTCTTTGAATGTGTTGCCTAAGAAGGCCCTGGCAAAGCTTAATTGTGATGGGCTGATTTTGACCCCGACTGATTTAATTGTGCGGGCTTTTGATGGGTCAAAGCGAGCCGTATTCGGGGAGGTGGAGTTACCAGTAAAGATTGGCCCGGAGGTGTTTAAGTCAACCTTCTATGTTATGGACATCCAACCAGCTTACAGTTGCTTGTTGGGTCGCCCATGGATTCATGCTGCGGGAGCAGTTACGTCGACTTTGCACCAAAAGCTGAAATATGTTTGGGGAGGCCAGGTCGTTACTGTTTGCGGAGAGGAGGACATCTTTGTCAGCCACCTGTCTTCTTTCAAATATGTTGAGATGGACGGCGAAATATGGGAGACGCCTAGCCAGTCATTTGAAACTGTTAAGGTGGAGAATGCCCTGTTCGCCAAGCAAGAGGAAGAGAAACCGTCCATCGCTTCTTATAAGCAGGCTGCTGAGGTAGTCAAAAGCGGAGAGGCTCCAGGCTGGGGCAGAATAATGGAGGTCCCTGAGAAAAAAGACCGTTTTGGGGTTGGATATCAACCGGGCCGAGGCTTGGGACGAGGAAGAGGGGGTCGTATGTCGGTAACTTTCACGAGTGCCGGAATGCTGGATCCGGACCACATCTGCATGATGGGTGAAGATACTGACAGCGACTGTGACATGGACCGGTGGATAACGCCGTGCGAACCAGGGATGGAAATCCACAACTGGAAGGCCGAAGAAATCATCCGGGTCACTCTCCTCGAAGAGTAATATTTTTCTTGTTTTCTTTCTTATTTGCATGCAAACCATGCGTGTTGCCCGACACGTAATGGTCCATTGTAAGGGCCACCTCATGTTTAAATTTGCAGAATTTTGCATCATTAATAAAAGGATGTTTTTCAGTTAAAAGCGGTGTTCCCTGTTTTTCATTTATTTTTGCAGTTTAAAAATTAAAAACAAATAAAAATGGCAATGTTTTCATTTTTCCTTTTCAATTTTTCACACCGGTTCTAAAGCAATGCATGAATCAACATTCATGCAGATGCGATTCCTCTCCGGATCTCATTGATAACAATCCTGTTACACCCTTGTATGACTTCGACAATCCGATCTATCTTGCTGAAGAAGAAGACGAAGAAGATTGTGAACTACCAGGGGAATTGGCCAGGTTGTTAAAACAAGAGGAGAAGGTCATTCAGCCGCATGAGGAACAGATTGAGGTCGTGAACCTGGGTACTGATGATGTCAAGAAAGAAGTGAAAATCGGGGCTGCCTTGGAGGGAAGTGTTAAGAGCAGAATGGTGGCATTGTTGAAAGAATATGTCGACATCTTTGCCTGGTCTTATCAAGATATGCCAGGGTTGGATACCGATATCGTTGTGCACAAGCTACCGTTGAGAACAGATTGTCCTCCAGTGAAGCAGAAGTTGCGCAGAACTCGACCTGACATGGCGATGAAGATTAAAGAAGAAGTGCAGAAGCAGTGGGATGCTGGTTTCCTTGCTGTCACTAATTATCCGCCATGGGTTGCGAACATTGTGCCAGTCCCGAAGAAGGATGGGAAGGTGAGAATGTGTGTGGATTACCGAGATCTGAACAGAGCTAGTCCGAAGGATGATTTTCCACTACCACACATTGACGTGTTGGTAGATAATACTGCTCAATTCTCGGTGTTTTCCTTCATGGATGGTTTTTCTGGCTATAATCAAATCAAAATGTCGCCAGATGATATGGAGAAAACAACGTTCATTACACCGTGGGGTACCTTTTGTTACAAGGTGATGCCATTCGGTCTCAAAAACGCCGGTGCTACTTATCAGAGAGCCATGGTGACTTTGTTTCATGATATGATTCATCATGAAATTGAATGCTATGTTGATGACATGATAGCAAAGTCCCAAACAGAAGAGGGGCATTTGGTAGATCTGGCCAAGCTGTTTGACCGGTTGAGACAGTTCAGACTGAGGTTGAATCCGAACAAGTGCACGTTCGGAGTGCGGTCCGGTAAATTGCTGGGGTTCATTGTAAGTGAGAAAGGAATCGAGGTTGATCCTGCAAAAGTAAAAGCGATAAAAGAAATGCCTGAACCGAGAACGGAGAAAGAGGTTCGTGGTTTCTTGGGTAGATTGAACTACATTTCACGGTTCATATCTCACCTAACAGCCACGTGTGAACCAATCTTTAAATTGTTGAGAAAAGACCAAACGGTCAGGTGGAATGATGATTGCCAAGCGGCGTTTGAAAAAATAAAAGAGTATTTGCAGGAGCCTCCGATTCTGATGCCTCCTGTGGAGGGAAGACCGTTAATTCTGTACCTGACAGTCCTCGAGGGGTCTATGGGGTGTGTATTGGGGCAGCATGACGAGTCTGGTCGAAAAGAGCATGCCATATACTACCTTAGCAAAAAGTTTACCGACTGTGAAACAAGATATTCACTGCTCGAGAAAACTTGCTGTGCTTTGGTCTGGGCTGCTCGCCGACTAAGGCAGTACATGCTGGTTCATACCACTTTGTTGATTTCCAAGATGGATCCAATCAAGTACATTTTTGAGAAGCCAGCATTGACCGGACGAGTTGCGAGGTGGCAAATGATTTTGACTGAATATGATATTCAGTACACCTCTCAGAAAGCAATTAAGGGGAGTGTATTGTCTGATTACCTCGCCCAGCAACCTATTGATGATTATCAACCGATGAAGTTTGAATTCCCTGATGAGGACATCATGTTTCTCAAATCGAAGGATTGTGAGGAACCGATCCCGGAGGAGGGGCCTGACCCTGAATCCGAATGGATTCTGATGTTTGATGGGGCCGTTAACGTGAATGGAAGCGGTGTTGGTGCTGTTTTGGTTACGCCGAAGGGATCTCATATTCCTTTTGCTGCCCGGCTAACATTTGAATGTACCAACAACGTAGCTGAATATGAAGCTTGCATATTGGGGATTGAAGAGGCGATTGATTTGAGAATCAAGAACCTTGTCATATATGGAGATTCAGCTCTGGTGATAAATCAGGTTAACGGAAAATGGTATACGCATCAATCTCATTTGGTTCCGTATCGAGATTATACGAGGAGATTGTTGACGTTTTTCACCAAGGTGAAGATGCATCATGTGCCTAGAGAGGAGAATCCTTTGGCAGATGCTTTGGCTACTCTAGCTGCCTTGATTAAGGTGCAGAGGTGGAATCAATTCCCCAGTGTGGAAGTAGGTCGTCTGGATAGACCGGCTTATGTATTTGCTGTTGATACAGCGCCTGATGATGAAAAGCCGTGGTATTACGATATCAAGCGCTATCTTGAGACGCAAGAATATCCTGAGGGAGCGTCAAAGAAAGATAGAAAGACTCTGCGGAGGTTAGCCATGGTATTCTACCTGAATAAGGATGGGGTTTTGTATAAGAGGAATTTTGATTGGGTCTTGCTCAGATGTGTTGATGATGCAGAGGCAAGCCAATTAATGAAAGAGGTTCATGAAGGTTCGTTCGGTACCCATGCCAGTGGGAATGCAATGGTGAAGAAGCTGCTGAGAGCAGGTTATTATTGGATGACAATGGAGGCCCAATGTTTTAATTTCGTGCGGAAGTGTCATAAATGCCAGATTTATGCTGATAAGGTGCACGTGCCTCCAAATCCATTGAGCTTAATGTCGTCTCCGTGGCCGTTTGCTATGTGGGGCATTGATATGATTGGAAAGATAGAGCCTACGGCTTCGAACGGGCACCGGTTCATATTAGTGGCTATTGATTACTTCACTAAGTGGGTAGAAGCAGCCTCTTATACGAACGTGACGAAGCAGGTTGTGGCCAGATTTCTCAAGAGAGACATCATTTGCCGATATGGGGTTCCCGAGAGAATCATTACTGATAATGGTTCTAACTTGAATAATAAGATGATGGCAGAGCTGTGTCGGGAATTCAAGATTGAGCATCACAATTCTTCTCCCTATCGTCCGAAGATGAATGGGGCGGTTGAGGCAGCCAACAAGAATATAAAGAAGATTGTGCAGAAAATGGTGGTAACCTACAAGGATTGGCATGAGATGTTGCCGTTCGCATTGCATGGGTATCGAACGTCGGTACGCACATCTACTGGGGCAACTCCGTTCTCGTTGGTATATGGGATGGAGGCTGTACTACCTGTCGAGGTTCAGATTCCCTCTTTGAGAGTCCTGATGGACGTAAAATTGCAAGAGGCTGAATGGGTAAGGACCCGGTACGAAGAGTTGAGCCTGATAGAGGAAAAGAGGCTAGCAGCCATCTGTCATGGGCAGTTGTATCAGCAAAGGATGAAGCGTGCTTTTGACAAGAAGGTGCGACCTCGGGTATATCACGTGGGTGATATGGTGCTGAAAAGGATCCTTCCTCCTCAAAACGATCGAAGGGGCAAATGGACACCGAATTATGAAGGTCCATTCGTGGTCAAGAAGGTTTTCTCTGGAGGAGCCTTGTTGTTAATGACCATGGATGGTGAAGATTTTCCATCCCCTGTGAATGCGGACGCAGTTAAAAAATACTTCGTATAATGGACCCGCTGGACGAAAAGAACAAAATAGTCCAGGCAAAAATGGGCATCCCGGCGAACCAAAAACAGAAAGAAAGGTTCGGGCAAAAATTAGGGATATGAATGAAAATTGTACACCCGGCAAGTCGAAGACCTGAAAAGGCGACTTGGGCAAAAATGGGTATCCCGGTGGACTGAAAACCCGAAAGGGCGGTCCAGGCAAAAGAGGGATTAAAACGAACAACTGCGTCCAGCATGATCGTTTGCGCTTTGGTTAAAGCATCATGGAGAATACCCGGTAGGGATCAATCAGAAGCGTCTTATTCAGAAGGCAGAAAGCATGGAGAGTCTGAGGACATATGGGGAGTAACCGAGTTGGAACTCGGGGAGATCACGGGTTTCACATTGCCATTAGGATAGATTTTTCCTTGAGCGCAATTACCTCTTTTCAGGAATTGCTTCCTTTTGTATTGCTCATTTGAGCCACACTTTTTCAATCAATAAAATGCACATTCAGTCAAATAATTTTGTTTTTGTTTTTCATCACCGTTTCGATCGCAAGAACATCCAATTATTTTTGATAAAGAATCTTTGCATTTTAACACATACAGGCTCCTTCCAATGCATGTTTATAAGATTGAAAGCTTGAAATCTTATTTGGAAGGTTGAGTGACCCAAGTGTTGAAATCTTGACACGCCTGGGGCATGGTTTTATCTGACGATCTGTTTTGCAGGAACTGTTAGGTATTTTTCACTCACTTGCAGGTTGTGATGTGGAAGCTTTGACAAGGGAGATCCCCATGAGAGTCCGATCAGGGACGAACGTATGAAGAAACGACGAAGCGACGTTGCGACGTATGACGAGCCTTGATGATAATCAAGAAGACTCTTCAAAGTCGGAAGACTGGAAAGTTTGTAATTCCCCGCAGAGTTCGATCAGGGACGAAGGAGGAACGGAGAGACGACGAGAGACGCCCGACGACCATTGAAATTAATCAAGAAGACTCTTCAAAGTCGGAAAATTGAAATTTATGTATAAATCCCAGGAGTACGTCTCTCGTCGAGTGCGGAACGACTTGGAATGCAAGATGATGGAGCAGAAAAGGTCCAAACGAGTCTGGAAATTCCCCAAAAGTGAAAAGCTGATGCGAGGCTGGAAGGTAGATACCATGGTTCGACGAGTCGACGGGTGTTCTGTACCAACCTTTCTCACTTCCCCAGCTAGTCCCCGAGTGGAGCGGGTCTTTTTCAAAGAAATATATCTCCAGCAGTTCCCCGAGTGGAGCGGGTCTTTTTCAAAGAAATATATCTCCAGTAGTTCCCCGAGTGGAGCGGGTTTAAAGAAATATATCTCCAGCAGTTCCCCGAGTGGAGCGGGTTTTTTCAATGACATATCTCTCCAACAGTGTTCATTCTACCAGTGGATTGAACGAGTTTCCGTAGCAGACGAATATCTGCATCCCCAGCCGAGGGTATCCTACATGTGGATTGATTGGGTCCTCCCCAGCGGAGTAGTTGCGGTTCCCTAGCAGGGTCTGGATGGTATTCCCCCAGCAGGTTGAAGATTGCTCATTTCCCCAGCGGGAGTATCTGTGAGGGTTCCCAAAGCAGAGTTGGGATCTATATCCCCAGCAAGTCAAAGACTGTGGTATTCCCACAGAGTGCAGTGAAGGATCTGTATCCCCAGCATGTCCTCGAGAGGGTTGGGTGCAAAGGATCTGTATCCCCAGCAAGGGTTGTCTATTTCCTAGCAGCAGTGCTATCCCCGGCAGGGTGGAAATCGGAGCAGTGGCGAGTTCCTCAGCAGAGAGTCTCGTTTTCCCCAGAAAATTCCCTTGAGGGGGATATTTTTATGCATTCATCATGTAGAATAAGCATTGCATATTGCATAGAAAAATAAATAATCGCGTAGCATTTCCATAATTATGGAGCATTACGCAGAAGAAATCAAGCATGCATCATTGCAAACGTCAGCTAGTCTCAAGCCGTGGTTACTGTTTGAGAGGTATTTTGCCAGAAAATGAAAGTGTTACTCCGAGTAGTATAGCCTCATGATTGGATCACAGGTATTGTCCCAGTGGTACGACACTGGAGAAGACTCCTTCCGTCGGACGGAGATGGAAAAGGGATGCATTCAACGCAACCCAAACTGTGGTTACCGCTTGAAGATTTGGGGTTCACCAAAGGTGAAGATGTTACTCTGAGGAGATTAGCATCACAACGTCAGATCAGCAATGTTCCCCAGTAGTGCGATATTGGAGGAAATGTTCCCGTCGGACAGAGATGGGGATACAGTCAGAAGACGTTACGCGATCAGCGCGATTCAAGCCATGATTACCGCTTGAGGTTTGGTTTTGTCTGACAGCGAAGACGATGCTCCGAGGAGTTCAGCATTGTAAGTTTGGAACCACCGTTTCTTCCCAGACATCAGTAAGTGTTTGGTCGATCATTGTTTGATGTCTGTCCGCATCATTGTTTGATGTCTGTCCGCATCATTGTTTGATGTCTGTCCGCATCATTGTTTGATGTCTGTCCGCATCATTGTTTGATGTCTGTCTGCATCATTGTTTGATGTCTGTCCGCATCATTGTTTGATGTCTGTCTGCATCATTGTTTGATGTCTGTCCACATCATTGTTTGATGTCTGTCCGCATCATTGTTTGATGTCTGTCCGCATCATTGTTTGATGTCTGTCCGCATCATTGTTTGATGTCTGTCCGCATCATTGTTTGATGTCTGTCCGCATCATTGTTTGATGTCTGTCCGCATCATTGTTTGATGTCTGTCCGCATCATTGTTTGATGTCTGTCCGCATCATTGTTCGATGTCTGTCCGCATCATTGTTTGATGTCTGTCCGCATCATTGTTTGATGTCTGTCCGCATCATTGTTTGATTTCATGTCAACATCATTGTTCGGTGCCTGTAAACATCGAGTTTCCTCCCGGTCATTGGTTAATGTCTGGTCGAGCTTTTTTTGGTGTCAGTAAACATCATCGTCCGATGTTCAGTAAACGTCGAGTTTCTTCCCAGTCATCAGTCAGTGTCTGGTTGAAGGTGTACCCTCTGACGTGTTGCCCTTAGAGTGGTGATTAGTGAAGTTTCCGACTATCAGGTTGAAGCACTTATGGTATTCAGGCCAGTTTTTGGGAGTTCAGACCGAAGTGGTTTTCGGACCAGGTAGAAGAAGAGAAAATTTTCGGGGTTCAAGAAAAGCAAAAAAAAGAATGAGAATCCCGAGTGGATGTGGTGATCAGGCCATGGTTATCCCTGAGTTACCATTTATTTTGGTATCCAGGTCGACGTTTCAGAGTTTGTTTCTTCGCCGATGCTGACAGGCGTTGTTAATTATTATCCCATCAGAGTGCAAATTGTTCGTCTGTTCTTGGTATTCAATCACTCTTCATCCTGATCATCCGAAAGCCGAGGCTATTTCGTATCGACAGGTTCACAGTGGATTGAATAGGGGCAGCTGTAACACCTCAAAATTTGCCCTCCTCTCTTGGGACTAACATTAACATATTGCATACATTTTTAGGTCATTAGGCATTGCATATTGCATATCATGTGGTTACATTGTGCAAGCTATCTTCCCAAGTCTTGATCAGAAGATGAGGAAGTCAAAAGTGCAGGCCTAGGGTTTATTGACTGATCATGGGCCATCTGAGGATCGGACTGTGAATTAGGGTTACATGATTCTCAATGGATGTTGGTCTTCATCTTGATTTAATTGATACATCATCATCATCATGGTTGGATGTCATCAGAAGATTGAGGCTGATTCCTTGAGATTAGGGTTTTGACCACTGGTCAACCCTAATCAGTTGCATTGGGCCAATCAGGGCTGGATCAGGAGATGAGGTTCATGTTGGCTATGAGGATCATGTTGTGATTAAATGGTGATTATTGAGGCTAGGGTATCACCCTTGAGCCATTTCAGTTGAAGACTGGGGTTCAAATTGATCTGTGCATTGCCAAATTCATCTGTCAGATGAAAAGTCAACTGTGGTCAACTGTACATGATCTGATGGATTTGGAGGTGAAAACAAGTTGGATACACTTCATTCATGTTGGAACAAGTGTTGAATGACATCTCAAAGCTTAAGAAGGAAGAAAATCAAGTCAGGACAAAAACTGCCAAAAATGGAAAGTGACTTGTAGTTGAAGTTTCCAAAAATGGAAAGTTTTTGACCTCAAAAACAGAAGTCCAAGGAAGCTTCAAATGAAAAATTGTTCAACATGACAGATGTAGATCTTGTTCTCACCTTTCCAAAAAGTCCAAGAACTTGAAAATCCAATGTGTGGTTTGCAAGATATGGCTCAGTGAATTTCAGAAAAGACCCGTAATCAGGAGGCCATAACTACCACATACTTTGTCCAAATTGCAAGTTCTTTATATGCACAAACTCCATTTGACATGTACTTTGAGGGTGCATCATTGGATTTTCCCAAAAATGGCCAAGGCAAAAAGTCACTTTTCAACTGGACAGCTGAATTGGACCAGGGGCAAAATCGTCCAAATGTCAAAATAATTGGAATTTTTGAATGGGACTTTTTCCAACACCTCAGGAATGGCATTTGGAGTGTGTTTGAATATTCATTTCATGCATAGGCCTTTTAAATTGAGATTTGGCTTGAAAAGTGAAATGGTGAAAATTGGTCATTTTGCATACACATAGTGAATTTGAGAATGGAGCAACCAATCAGCATGGGACAAGTTCCTACAGCTCATACATGATATTTAGGGGTTGTGTGAGGTGTCAAAACAGGTGTCAATGAGCTGGCTATGGAATTGACAATTTTGCCCTTATTTGCACAATTACCATTTTCACTTAACATGCCATTTAACTAATCAAGTGGATTAAGCATGGATTAGGCTCACATATATAATCAAAATCACTTGCTAATCATAACAGAATGCACAATTACCAAGTTCAGATCTCAAAACTCTCCAAATTCTCAAGATTGCTCAAGAACACCAACACCTTCAAATCCAAGTTTCTTCACCAAACCTTGACCAATTTACACGATTCCTTTTGCATTCATCTTCTCTAATCATTATCTTGGACTGTTTTGGAAAGTTGGAGCATGAAGTGCATCGAATCGCAGCTGTCCAATATCACTCCATCCATGGTGAAATCGAAGTTTGAGCAATAGGAGCGAAATTGAAGGGAGCTGAGCTTCGCATCACCTTGCCACGAGCCTGCACTGCCACTGTTTCACCAAATTGCGCCTTGATTCCATCGGATTCGCTGCTGCCATAGCAGGTTGGTCAAAATTCGACCTCGAGCTTTCATTTAACTATTGTGTGCGTGTGGTAGAGTGTATCACGTAGATCATCATGCTGGTTTCGGAATTGAAAATGATCAATCGTAGGCGGAGAAATCTTAACTCGAAGTTTAGATCTAGAACCCTAAGTTCAACGATTCGCACGATTTAGGAAGTTTTAGTTTGATTAGAGTTGAGATTCATGTTCTACGTGTTGTAACGGTTCCAACGACTATAAGTTTGTTAGTTTTGGTTAGGATTCGTGAATTTGGTGTTCTTGAGCTCCATTGAAATTTCTGGAAATGTTGTGTGATGAAGACGATGAACAAGGCTGTTTGATCCAAATTTCCATTTGAAAATTCAAAAATGTTGTTTCCCTCCCGCGCTCAAAATAATTACAGTTATGCCACTGTGCAGTTTTAATTAATTCATTTAATTTCTAAAAAAATATTTAACACTTTAAAAAATTCATAAAAAATAGTAAAAAATTCCTAAAAATATGGAGATTTTTTCCTTGACTTTGTTGACTTGTGTAGGATTTTTTTGACCTATTGGTCAAAGTTGTGCTTGGCAAATATTTTATTTGACTTAGACTTGTTTCACATGTGTCCATTTTTGATACATTTTGGCAATTTGATCATGAAATACTCATATCATAAAATAAATGGCTGAAAATTTTTGTGGTGGTTCTTGACTCATTGAGGATTATTTATATGTAAATTTCATGAATTTTTGATACCTGGTTAGAGAGCAGCAAATTCTGGAACTTAGGTGTGACAATGTGTGTCACACCTCTTGATGTCAACTTGTTGAATTTAATTGGATGACCTATACATGTTGGAATTGGCTGAAATTTTGCATGATGACTTGTTGACATGTTAGGATGCTTGATGAATTTTTGTAGAATTTTTCACTGCCTTTTCAATTTAATCTTGATTTTTCATTTCTGGTGATTGAAATTGCAAGCTCATGTGATACATGTTGGTAGATTGATTGGGAAATCCTCATATTGTATTGTATGGCCATGAAATTTGATATGCATGAACTAGACACATTGTGTGACCTCCCTGTTTTGGTCTCATCCATTTCTTTGTTGTTTTCAATGAGATATGAATTTTTGAATTGGATGTATGCATTGATGGTGTGAATTGAAGCATGAAATTGTGTCTGTTTTTGTTGATTTTCATTGACATGGTTCCAGTTGCCCAATTAAGCTCAAATTTGACATGGTAGACCTTGATTGACCCCTGTTTAGGTGTAATTAATTTGAGAATTTTTGGATGTGTTTTGGTGTGGATTTGAATGCAATAGTTCTGTTTGCATGTTTGGTGCTTCATTTGAACTAGTTTGCCTTATTTTGTGCATAGCATGAGCATAATGAATGATATAGACATGAGACCAATGATGTTTGCTCTTGTTTGACTTTAATTTGATTTTGGTTTGTAAATGCCTTGCTGTTTAAGGATTTTTTCTTGTTTTGGACCCTAGGCTTGGCCTAGTGGTCTAGTTGCTAATGTTTGATTGATTTTTCAGGAGCAAAGGTATAATGCACATGGAGAATGATCCAAATCAATTTTGATTGATGTTGTTGATGTTTGTATACTAACATAGCATTGTTTTGTAGGTTGTGAAGCATAGGCTTGAGCTTTGGCTTGCTTTGTTTGTGCATAACTTGTATAGTTTGATTGATTGAACTTGCTGTTTAGTTTTGTCTGTATGAGTACTAACTGTGTTGGATTGTTTCCAGGTACTTTAGTTGCTCAGTTCCTTGTGAACTTTTGCTTTGCGTTGCTTAAGCAACTTGCATTGAGGTAAGTCCTCTTGACTTCATGTAGTCTGGAGACCCGGCTGTTACCGGGCCGGGCAAATAAATGTCTGAAGTCCTCCTTAAGAGGCAATGATTGTGTTTGTTTATTTTTAAGCCCAAGCAGGTGAAAGTCCTTTAAATAAGGCAATTGGTGGAAGGTAGGGGTATGCAGTCTACCCCCCACTATTCAGTTGAGTCTTCTCCTTGCTCCCATTACATGGTTGTAGCATTGAGATCAAAAGCCCAAGATCTGTGCAGTGCACATTGAGTCAGAGTCATCGAGTATAAAAGGGTTCCCCTATTCTGGACCCATGCTCATTTGTCAGCTCTCCCTGGTTAGGGATAAGAGCTGTGAGGTCTGATCCTCACTTCATCCTTTCATCTGCTTCACCTTAGCCTCGTAATGGCAAGGTTAAGAGCAAACACAGCCTGTACAGACGATTGCTTAGGCAGTCAAACCTGATTGATTGAGCCCCTTGTTTGGCTATAGCGCGTGTTATGTGATTATTTGATTGACATGTTTGTTTGAGATGCCTGTTCTCATTTGATGATATATGATTGTATGCTTGTGTGCTAGCTTCTTTCCTGGTTAGGATAGTTTGCTTATGCAAGTAGGATAGAAAACCGAACTTAGGTGAACGATGCATGACAACATTAGGCTCGAGTCTCAGCTCCCTAGTTGTGTATTTTTCCCCGGTTTCTGGTTAGCAATTTAGTCCCTTTCAGGGGAACTACATCGCCCTGATCCTCGTTCCAGACGAGGTATGTAGGCAGGTGGTCGTGCGAGACCACTCCGGGCAACCTTTTTCTTTTTGCGTGTGTTTACTTGTTATCTGACTGTGTGTTTTGGCTCGGATGCCGACGTAAGTCCAATAATTGGCTGTCGGGCTCCACGTTTGCCGTTTTGTGCGTGTTTTGGTTCGGATGCCGACGTAATTCCATCAATTGGTTGTCGGGCTCCATGTTTGCCACCCTTGCTTGTTTGTATGTTTTGTGTTGTTTGGCGTGCGTAAGCCGAACTACAGTGGCTCTGATTCTTGTTCCAGACAAGATATGTAGGCATAAGGTGCGATACCTTATCGAGCCCGTTTCTCCTAACCCCACCTGCGTTCCCTGTGTGTGTGTGTGATGTATGTTTAGCAACCTTTTCTTTTCTTAGAACGTGGATCCCGTCGAGTACGACGGACGTGAGGGGTGCTAATACCTTCCCCTTTGCGTAACCGACTCCCTTACCCTTTCTCTCTGGTCGTGAGACCATGTTCTTTCCAGGTTTCTCTGAGCGTTTTCTTTCCCTATCTTGGGATAAATAACGTTTAGTGGCGGCTCTGTGTGTTTTTATTTTGAGTCTCGCCGGTTGATTTTTCGCAGGATGCGACACATATGAAAATGATTCCAAGCGAAAACTTACTCTAAATTACATTATAAACAACTTTCATGTTGATACCTAGAGCTAGTTTTGCTTGGAAAATCATTTTCTATGTTGAAACATTATAGGTCATTTTGTCTAAACCCTAATTTGAAAGTCAACTTCCCAAGGCCATAACTTGCTCAATTTTTATGATATGAAATATTTCCAAGTTGCACAATCAAACTAAATGTGTCTAAGTCAACTTTTATGTGTAGAGTGTGAGCTAATTCAACTTCTTTGCACATGTGATATGAGGCTACATTATAGGTCACTTTTGACCTATACCATTGATCAAGTGATTTTGCCAAACTTAAAAAATGCATAACTCTATCATTTCAAATCTAAATGAAATGAAATTGGTGACCATTTTGAAGGTATTTGATAGAGCTACAACTTTGATGAATACACTTTTCTCATTTGAAGCTCCCATAAAAAGTTAAGCAAGATGGAATATTGAGACATATGGCTTGACACTTAGAAAAATTTTAATATGTCAAATTTTTCCAAACTTCCACCTCAAATATCTCCAAGTTCCAAGATCCAAATAAAAAAGTGTTCAACATAAAACTTGTTCCTCTTGATCTCACCTTTCCAAAGAGATAAAGTTCATGCATTTTGGATGCGAAATGCATAGGCTGCGCATGGCTTAAACAGACTGGCATCATGTGTCATGGATCAAACTTCAAATTCAAATTCTCAATTGCCTTGCATTCCAAGCTTGCTTCAACATATCTGAACCTCAAATTTGGACTTATGGCAATCATTTGATGGGCTTATGTGCGCCCATGCATCAGCTGACCTCACTTTGCCAATTTTAGAAACTTGAATGGAGTGTGCAATTAACACTTGAATCCTCTATAAATTGAAGCTCATTTGCTCACAATCAAAACACACACTGCGCCAACTTTGATTCCCCACAAAAAACCCTTCATATTGAGAGGATAAACCTGAGAAATTCAACTGAATTTGAGCTTGAATCTCCACTGTTTTGGAATTCAATTCTCCATGAGTCCATTGATTCTAAGCCATTCCATTCCTCTTCTGCAAGTTATTGGAGTGAAGCAAAGCACAATTCAGATCGAGATCTAGCAAGTTCAGACCTCCATTAAAGGTAAATTTCAGAAAATTTGATCTCTTCGATTCTCCTTGTTTCTTGCTCAATTCTCTTGATTATTGTGTTGGCTGAAGTCCTACCAATGTAGGCAAGGTGTTTGAGTTGTTTTGATGATGAATCAAAGCAACTCAGATCATGAACCTCATTTTTCAATTCCACATATCTCTCAATATAGTTGGAATTGGAAGAAATGGAGGTGATATTCTTGCTCAATGATGTTTTCTCTTTAAAATCATGTCCCTATTTTGCATTTTGGTGATGGTTCATCTTAACCAGACCGGTGGAGCTCACCGGGGAAGATGACCGGAGCCTTGGCTCCGGCGATGAGGTGTCTCACCTCTGGACCACTTGATCCAAGTCCCGCGTCATAATCTGGACCGCTTGATTTGATTACTCATTTTGCCACGCTGTTGACTAAGGAACACATGGAACGCGTGTTTTGGATCATCAGATCTGCCACCTCAATTAATGAGGGAGATTTGATGGTCCACGTTTTTTGTAAATTTATGATTTTCCATTTAATTCCATTATTTTCAATAATTCATAATAAATTTAATATTGATCCAAAAAATATGGGTTTTTCACTGAAAATTTTCTAATATTTTTCTCTTTCATATTCTGAATTAAAATTATTTTTTGGATCATTATTAATATTTTTCATGAATTAATTGATTTTTCACTTGTTTTTAATTGTTTAAAAATAATTTTAAGTGTCCAAAAATTATGGAATTTTTTATCCCAGGTCCTTTGACCTTGTTTGACCTATGATAAATCACATGGCCATTTATTTGGTGTTTTGATGTGGTTTTAGGATTTGGACAAAACATTTTTGAATTTAATGCATTATTTTAATATTTTTAATTGAATAAATGCCATTTTAATTGTGTTGACCATTTGGATTGACTTATTTGAGTTTCTCATTTGTTGTTGGGCCTTGGTCAAGGTTGATTTAACATTGTCAAGTTAATATTATTGGATTTAGGGGATTGATGGAATGTACATTCCATCTCCCAAAATGAATGAATAATATTAATTTGGTAAAAACCCTCCTTTGACCAATTTGTGATTTCATTCATCCCTTTCTCTCTTCATCTAATTCCCCTTCTTCATCCATTCATTTTCAATTGGCCCATGACATCTCAAAGTCCTAATGCTAGTTGATTGAAAGATTAACATGAGTATGGATGAGATTAGGCCACACCTTTGTATATTTTTTGTGTGTGATGTTTAATGAGCATAGTTCTTAATACTATGTCTCCAACATGCATTAACACCAAAAGTTTATTGCCCGACCTCAAATAGTTGAGACTTCTACATAAGTCCAATTACGATTGCTTAACATAGCGCTAAAATTGTGACATAAAGGCATAAGCATTCTAGTTAGTGAGATTGTAAGTCTCCCCTCTTCCATGGTATTGTGTGGAAACTTGGTCTTCTTTCCTTCCCTTGGAAGATGTTTTGGTTCAAGAATCCATGTTTGTGGCAAGTGGGTTGAGTGTTCTCCAAAGAATGTCTTGAAATCAAAATCAAAACAAAACTAACTTTTAACTTACTAACCATTAATCTTTACTTTCAAGCTTTTACTTTTAATACAATTTATTCTTTATTATCATTTGTCATTGTACATATCATTCTAATTGTTTATGTTTATGCAATTTTCACTTTGTCCACTTGGACCATATTATGTGATATACTTTGTTGCTTTGTTTGTTTGATTGGTCTTTGACCATTAATGCACATAATAATGACAAGAACCCTAAAAGACTTTTTGAGTGGATGGTTGTTTTGATCTCCCCAATTGGACTTAGAACTTAGGCAACATTCCTTTGCTAATGGACTTGGCGAATGCCAATTTGCCGAAGAACCAATAACTTGCAAGTTTGAATTCATTTGATACATCATTCTAGATCTCTCTAGATTCATCTGCAACATTGATCCTTGTTAAGTTGTTATGTTGGACTTGTGACTTGTGGATTTCATCTGCTACATAAGCTATTTTGAAGAAGATCATTGAAGTGGATAAGCTTGGAAGAGACCATCTTTATTTAACGCCTTTGCTCTTCAAGATTGAAATAATTGTTCATTTGTGTGTTGCTTGATTCTAAAAAGTCCAAGGGAATTCTGGGTTTCTATTGACATATTTGTCTATTGGATGACTCTCATTTGGTCAGATCTTTTCAACTTTAAACTTTTAAATTTCTTGTATCTAGGGTAGCCTCTTCATCTTTTCCCCATTTCTTTAATTTCAAAAGCTCTCCCTCCATTTTCAAAACCTTCTTTGTGTGAACTATTTTTGTTCTAAAACTTTGACCACTTTCAAAAAGGTAGAAACTTTGGCCTTATGCCATTGCATTTTCAAACTTGTTTTCTTAAATCAAACTTGTAAATGAACTTAACCATACTTGACTTAAACTTTCAAAAAACGCCAAAAAGAACTAACTCAGTCAAACCATTTTAGGTCTTTGTGCCTTTCAAACTTAATTTTTGATAAAACCAACCAACTCACTTTGAAATTTCTAGCACGAACTACGAGGTTTTGATCCCTCATTTATATGTTAGTACGTAGGCACGAGGCCGAAGGTCTTGTTAAACACAAAAATATAATTAATCAATTCTTTTCTTATCCCCCCATTCTATTTGCTTGTAAACATCACTTTGTACAAAATACATATGCACACAAAAAGGGCTCCCTAGGAGTACCTAGGACACTTTGGGTGCTAACACCTTCCCTCTGTGTAACCAACCCCCTTACCCGTGATCTCTGATTTTTATTAGTTTTTATCTGAAAACTTCTTACTATTTGGGTTTTGTTTGCATTTTTCCCCTTTTCCCTTGGAAACAATAAAATCGCGGTGGCGACTCTTGTTAATTGATCTTTAGCTTGTCAATAGCTTAATGATCATGAATTTCCCGCTACACGATGCACTTAAGTGAATTGTAGAACATCGTAAGGTACGATGTACTTAAGTAGAATACAAAATATGGTAAGGTACCACGCGCTTAAGTGATTTTGGCATATCATAAGATATGGGCCACATACACTTAAGTGGGATTTTTAGCTTGCAGCCCACACAAGTGGTTCTATAAATAGAACCCTTGTGCAGAAGCATTTGTTCATATGAAATTTCATCTCTCTCTCTCTCTCTCTCTCTCTCTCTCTCTCTCCCTCTCTCTCTCTCTCTCTCACACACACACATACACACACACACACACACACACACACACACACACACACTAAAAGCCTTCATTCGTAGAAGCTAGCACTGAGATTGAAGGAATTCGTTCGTATGGACTGAGTAGAGGCGTTGTCACCATTCAACGTTCATGATCGCTCCTTAGATCTACATCAAAGGTTTCAATCGCCACAAGAGGTAACGATTCTATCCCTGATCATGCCCATTCGTAAGGATCACTAAAGGAGAAATTTTTAATTTCTACTGCATTTTGGATCGCCATTCTCCTTCAGTGGTATCAGAGCCACTTACGAAACCATGCATCTGATAGCTGTTTATTTTATGTATTTTCTGTATTAATATGATTAAAAGATAGAATGCATCAAAGAATAAACGAGTAATTAAATTTGGCATCATGTGTGTACGATTTGAATGATTGATGTTGACTATGCTTCGGAATCCGATGTTAGTATGGTGAAGCAGCGATACATCGATCGTCCATTAGTTACACAATTGAGATCGATCAAGTTATATATATGATATAAGTAATTCTGATGCAAACTACGATATATATGATATACTGTTTCTCTTTCGTTCATTCAAACACTTGATGGTTGTTTTCCTTTGAGCGATTAATGGTCATTTGCTTCGGAATCCGATGAAAGTATGATGAAACAATAAGGTGTTGATCAATCATACTGAATTAACAATCGAGGTGTGTTTGACGGTATGAAATTGGTGCATTAGGGTTCATGACGGTACAAGGGTTATGTTGTCAAAGAGTTATGCGATTAGGGTTGTGATTGCGCAAGAGTTGTGCTTTAAAGTATCAAGTGTTGATGCGAAAATCGATGTTGATTTCAAATGAATTATTCATTAAAATTTTACGTCATGGCGTTGCCCCTGCAACCCCACAGGGGCGCTGCCCCCTTGACCCCCGTTCGCTGAAAACCGATGTTGATTTCAAATGAATTAGGGTTCATAATGATATAAGGGTTGTGATTTCGATTAGGGTTATGATTGTGCAAGAGTTGTGACAGCTGAACCCCCTGCTAACTCTGTGTAGTGTGACCAATCGCCGAAATTTAATTTGGTTTATTTAATTAACATAATTTAAATTAATAATAATAATGTGTTTATTATTATTGTCTTGTGGTGATCGGTTATGGCCTTAGTTTTCCTTTATTTTGTTTTAGGATTTTAAAATACGACCTGCGTGTCGTGCCTCTCTTTTAATCTCTTAATGTAACTTATTTTCTCATCTCACTCCCTCGTATGTAAAACGAGTTTTTTTTTATGTAATGTAATGTTATGAAGAAAGAGAATAATACAATATCAAAGGAGGACAACCTTGAAGATCTTGCTTGGAGAAGCTTAGATCGTTATTAGGTTAGCTTAGGTTCTCTCATTGGCTTGGGAGAACAATTGCGCTAGGGGCCATAACCGTTTCATTTTGTATGTATGTTTATGCATGTGAATGTACGTTGATGCATGTGAGAGATGATTTATATGATAAATAAGCCGGTGGGATCAGAATAATTGCAAATTCTCTCAAATTAAATATTAAGTTTGTGCTTTCCAAGTTTTAGCACTCATCAAGACTAGTATCAAATAAGCGAGGTGCATGTTCTATATTAGTAAGGTGTGATGAGATGATTGTAATATCCAATTGCTAAAATAATGGATCAAACTTAACTAAACAAATTATAATAAGATTATATACGTTTAGAAGCAAGAGTTGGAAATGATCCATGTGATGGATTGGAATAAGGAGTTATTCACCCAATTAAAATATTCGAGAGTTGTATTAGATACAATTGGAAGGAGTTCCTATCTAAATAACCTAGTTTTGTGTAATTCGCCTACGCGGACTTAAAACAAAGTGAAATGTGGATCTCGACCCACTAGAAAATCTTCCAACGGGATTTTCTGAATCAAATGGTGAGGGTCATTTGTTTTGAGTAAAATAGTGGGAGCATATTTAATTAAAGGCCTAATTAAATATGTTATTGATACTTATATTTTCATTATTTTCATGTAGATTACCATGACAACAAACACCTCCAACAACATTTTATGATCAATCCTTGATAAGGAAAAATTGTCTGGGACAAATTTTCTGGATTGACACCAAAATCTGAGGATTGTCCTCAAACATGATAAAAAGTTGTATGTCTTGGAGAAACATGTTCCTGAAGAGGAACCTCCTAGTTCTGCACCTAAGGCAGAAAAAGATGCTTATAAGAAGCATGTCGATGATGTCAATGAAACTGCTTGCCTCATGCTAGCTACCATGAACTCAGAGTTGCAAAAGCAGCATGAGAACATGTCAGAGTTTGATATGATCGAACACCTGAAGATGCTCTATCAAGAGCAGGCAAGGCATGAAAGGTTTGAAGTTTCAAAAGCTCCTTTTCAAGGCAAGTTAGCTGAGGGAGCCCTGTAGGTCCCCATGTGCTCAAGATGATTGGGTATGTGGAAAACCTTAAGAGCTTGGGTTTCCCCTCAGAAAGAAACTTCCGACCGATTTAATCTTGCAATCGTTGCCAGATAGATTCAGTTAATTTGTCCTTAATTTCAATATGAATGATATGGGAAAATCTCTTCCTGAACTACTAGCCATGTTAAGAACTGCTGAGCAGAATCTGAAGTCAAAAGGGAAGTCCATTCTGATGATCGGAAATGGAAAAGGACAGAACAAAAGACCCACCAAGCAGGGTGATAATGGGAAAGACACGGAAGTTGCCAAACCCAAACCCAATGCTCGTGCTTTGAAGCCTAGTGGAGGCATAGCAAAGGAAGGCACCTGCTTCCATTGTGGTAAGACCGGACACTAGAAGAGAAATTGCCCAAGGTACTTGGAAGATAATAAGAATGGAGTAGAGACTTCAACTTCTGGTATTTTTGTTATTGAAATTAATTTATAAATTTTATATACTTCTGCATCATGGGTATTAGATGCTGGATGCGGTTCTCACATTTGTACCAATGTGGAGGGGCTAAAAAGGTGTAGAGATTTGGCAAAAGGTGAAGTTGACCTACGAGTTGGCAATGGAGCAAAGGTTGTTGCTTTAGCCGTAGGAACTAATGTATTGACTTTACCTAGTGGTTTAATAATTCAGTTAGAGAACTGTTACTATGTACCTGCAATTAGCAGGAATATTGTTTTCGTTTCTTGTTTGGACATGTTTGGTTTTTCATTTACAATAAAGAATAACTTTTGCTCCATTTATTTGAATGATATATTCTATGCTACTGCACAAATGAACAATGGACTATATGTCCCGTATTTGAAATGCTTATTTATAACATTAATACTAAAAGGATGAAACCTAATGAGTTAAATCCAACTTACCTTTGGCATTGTCGATTAGGCCACATAATGAGAAACGCATTTCCAAACTCCATAAAGATGGACTCTTGGACTCTTTTGATTATGAATCATATGAGACACGTAGATCTTGTTTAATTGGAAAGATGACAAAGTCTCCATTCACAGGAAAAGATAAAAGAGCTAATGATCTTTTGGCCCTCATACATACTGATGTATGTGGACCATTGAACATACCAGCCAGAGGAGGTTTTCAGTACTTCATCACATTTACTGATGATTTCAGTAGATATGGTTATGTGTGTTTAATGAAACACAAATCAGAGTCCTTTGAAAAGTTCAAGGAATTCAAGAATGAAGTACAAAACCAAATAGGTAAGAATATTAAAACTCTTCAATCAGATCAAGGTGAATATTTAAGCCTAGAGTTTGATGACCATCTGAAAGAGTGTGGGTTTTATCCCAACTTACTCCTCCTAGAACACCCCAATGGAACGGTGTATCTGAGAGAAGAAATTGAACCTTGTTAGACATGGTCCGATCCATGATGAGTCACGTCGATCTTCCAAACTCCTTTTGGGGACATGCACTATTGACAACACCTTACACACTTAACCGTGTTCCATCCAAAAAGGTTGAGAAGACACCATATGAGATATGGAGTGGTAAGAAACCACATACGTCTTACATGAAGATCTGGGGTTACGAAGTTTATGTGAAACGACAAATTTCAACTAAGCTTGAGCCCAAATCTGACAAATGCTTATTTGTGGGATATTCTAAAGAAACAAGAGGGTATTACTTCTACAATCCTTCTGAGGGCAAAGTGTTTGTCGCTCGAACTGGAGTTTTCCTAGAAAGGGATTTTATTTCCAAAGGATTCAGTGGGAGGAAAGTAGATTTTGAAGAAATTCAAGAATCACAAAGCATTGATACACCTATGGGGGAATTAGAGCATGAAATACAAGTAGTTGTGGAAGAGCAACCTGCTCAAGTAGAACAAGACCAGCGTAGGTCAAGCAGGATACGTCACCATCCTAAGAGATATGGATATCTCATAACTGATCAAGGTGATGTATTACTCATGGATCAAGATGAGCCTGTGACCTACCAAGAGGCCATAACTGGTCCCGAGTCTGAGAAATGGCTAGAAGCCATGAAATCTGAAATGGATTCCATGTACACAAACCAGGTTTGGACCTTGGTAGAGCCTCCTGTAACACCCTAAACCCCACACATAATTTACCACATAAATTAAATATAAAATGAAACCACGTACGGTGTCACACATTCATAACACACATGACCTGCTCCGTAACACGGGTTTCAACAGTAAATTTCAATACACACATTTGTAATAAGGATGTTTACACGACATCCTACTTATCTGAATCATACCTAGGGTGTTTACACGACATCCTTCTCATCTGATCGGTATTATATATTCACAAAATAAGACATTCATAACTTGTCACTGCATGCTCACTTCCATTTTTAAGTATCATCGCAGCGGAATTATCATCATAATTATGGAAGATAAAGCAAGTAATAACATCTACTCTCAACTTCAATTAAAATAACAAAATAAGAGAGTTCTAATCAATCAACTCAACATCTTAATAATTCTCAACAACAAAATTAGTCTTATGACTTCAACATGATCAAACATAAGGAATAATGTAAGCGTTTAACCCAACCCGATGTTACATGATCAGAGCAAGGTACCACTAGTAAAAGCGATAAAATAAAGAAGTAATCTGAGAGCTACCTTCCACTTACTTCAGCAATACTACTCTTGAATATCTCCACGATGCCCATGTAAAGGCAACATTCAAACAGAAGGGGTGAGAATTCATTTCAATAATAATGATATAGAATGAAGAATATAGTACAACATCTACATAATCATGCACAAGAATATATCACATTCTTACATACAAATCATAATATACATCATACAAATCCATATCTCAATTATCATTAACATCATATGCAACAACATCTCATCCAACAACACATCAACAATAATCAATACAAATGCAACACTTATGCAATGTACTCAACACCGACTCAACATGCACACGGTACCAAAATGAACACTCAGGTTCATCTCACTCCATGATCCCCACCATATGATCGATTCCCTCTTGGAACCGGAGCACATTAAAATCGCTACCATCACCATAGATAACACTTCACTAATCCCCCATAATAGGAATTAGCTACTCGCACCCGATCCATCACCATGGGATCGAGGCTCACCAAAAATCGTTACCATCAACATATGTAACGCTTCGTTAATCCCTCATAATAAGAATTAGCTACTCGCACCCGATCCATCACCATAGAATTGAGGCTCACCAAAATTGGACTGAAGCCCGTACACCAAGAAGCATGACTCTCAAATAACATGCATTAACACAATAAGGTTCACCTAAAGGATCCCCACACGCATCTCATCATTTATGCATCACACCATTCATCATGCAACAAACAATTCATGTTACCATATGAATAATATCAACAAATAACAACAACTCCTCAACATCTTAACATCATCGACATAACAACATAATTATCACATAATGATATTACAACAATGCAACGATTCATCAACCAAACGTATAAACCAATATATTTATCAATACAGTAGGAATGTGAATATTATTTAAACATATCAACAATCACTACCATGTTTAGGTATGAGAGTTATCTTTCTAATGCTTCAAACGCCATCAAAATCGGACTTACGAAATGAAAGTTATGACCAAAATCGTCGGGATGTGTCAACAATTCATTAACCGAACGTAAGAACAAAAACTTCACCAACATAGTAGGCATAGGAATAATAATCAATCAATTCACTTATCACCATCACATTATATCTCTTAGATTCACCTTTCTAATGCTTTAAACCCCAGCCCCAAATGATTCACGAGTTGAAAGTTATGATCAAAACCGTGCACGAATGCGTTACTAAAAAGTTGTTGTTTTCTAAATTTTCTAACATAATTTTCATCTTCTTCAACCCCAAAAACTTCCATGAAATAATCTCCAAAATGATTTTATTCATGAAACAAAGTTATAGCCCTCTGTTTCAGATATCCAACACTTCAAACGACACTCGATTTGGACTTACGGATCAAAAGTTATGACCAAAACGATTTTGACCGAAAAACATTAAAAAAGGCTCGCAATTGTGACAGACAGAATGCAAAATTTTCTGCGTTTTTTATCATTGGAGGTCTTTCAGACCTCCGATTTTGATTTCGTAAAAAGCCAAACGCTCAGAAAATTACAACCCATGTAATACTATAATTATATAAAGTTAATTTACAGTTTCAACACAATTAAATAATTTAATCTCAACTTTAAGATTATGTCTAAAACCTTTGAAATTGCAACAATGGTGAATATAAGTTTAATCATCAAAACATAAAACTACACACATGTAAGACACATGAAATTCATCATATCATCATCATATAATAATCACCATAGCATCCAAATTCAAAATTATGAATCAAAACACCCAACCCTAAGGAGGTTAAGGGTTTCTCCATTCTATCATTTTATCATACCCTTTACTGTTGCAACAAGTTCTCACCCTTACCTTAGATTTTCCAACAAGATGCACACTTCAAGCTCTAACAATGGAGTTTTCTTTTAGCCCTATCTCTTGCCTCTTCTCACCACAAAATTCTATTTTACGTAAAATCCTCCAAACTCTCTTACTAACCTTTTTATCATTAACCTAATCCCCCTCAATTAGGAATTTCCACCATTGCCCTTACTTATCATATTATTTACCACCATATCCCTCTTGGCTCTAATTTTCTTTTAATAAAATAATACTAATAATATTCTTCTTTTTCTCCATACTATTTCTACTCTTCTATTTTATTCCAACCAATTAAATAAAATAGTTATAGACTAATTATTAAAAATTCTCACTATCCCCATTAAATAAGTAAAATAACTAAATTTCATTATTTAATTAAGATGCTCATATTCTAGTGGTTTTTATTTATTTATTTAATTAATTCGAATAAAATACTATTTATTTCAATCACTAATTAAAATTCTAATTAATTATCAACAACTATACCAAACTCTTACTCCCTTCATACTTCTATTTCAAGGATACCTACCCCCACAATCATACACAATTAATTTAAAACATCCATTAATCATATAAAAATCTAAATAATTCTAATTAATTAATTAAATTCGAGGTGTTACAACTCTCCCCCACTTAAGAAATTTTCTCCCTCGAAAATTACATGAGAAAAACATAGTCGAATACGACTCCCTCAGCTGCTTCTCACGCTCCCAAATCATGCTCCCACCAGCTGGTCCACCCAAAACTACCTTCACTAAGGCAACCTCTTTACCATGAATCGGTTTCACTTCCCGATACTATATCTACACAATACTTGAGGGATTACCATTTAGCTTCACAGTCTCATAAATATACAATTCATCCAGCTTCTACAAAGGATAATTGATCCTCATCAGTACAAAATGAGTCGATTTGGTCAATCTATCCATAATCACCCAAATTGAATCGCATCCCTTTGAAGTCTTCGGTAAATCTGTTACAAAATCCCTGAAATTACTATCCCATTTCCACTATAGAATATTCAATGGTTGCATCAGACCTAACGACTTCTGATGCTCGATCTTTGACTTCAGACAGGTCAAACAAGCATACACAAATTTGGCATCCTCTTTCTTCATTCTTTGCCATCAAACCATCTTCTTCAAATCTTGATACATATTAGAATCAGGATAAATACTCAATCCATTTCTGTAACCCTCCTCATGAATACTCCTATTGAATCCGGGTACATTAGAAACACAAGTTCTATCTCTGAACATCATCACACCATTTTCATCAACTCGGAAATTACATATGTTACCTTGGTTGATTAATGTGAGACGATCTATCAAACTCAAATCAGATCTCTGACCTTATCTGATCTCTTTAAGAATACCACTCGTCAACTTCAACATACCCCACTTCACACTGTTAGGAGTTTCTCCA
This sequence comes from Lathyrus oleraceus, assembly GCF_024323335.1. Taxonomy (NCBI): domain Eukaryota; kingdom Viridiplantae; phylum Streptophyta; class Magnoliopsida; order Fabales; family Fabaceae; genus Lathyrus; species Lathyrus oleraceus. The sequence goes on from NC_066585.1 coordinate 457,756,122, forward strand.
CCCACTAACTCATATCTTTGAATTGCTCAATCAGTTCTAACTCTCGAGCCATAAGCATCGACCTATGTAAAAACTTCTTACTCATTGCATCAGCTATAATATTAGCTTTACCCGAATGGTAACTCAAATTAAAATCATAACCCTTCAAAAGTTCAATTTATTTCCCCTACCTCATATTCGACTCTTCTCATCAAATAAATATTTCAAACACTTGTGATCACTGAACACTTTGAATTTTGAGCCAAATAGGTAGTGCCTCCAAATCTTCCACATGAATACCATTGTTGTCCACTCAAGACCATGCGTAGGGTAATTCCTTTCATGAAATCTCAACTGTCTCTAAGCATAAGCCACAACCTGACTATTTTGCATCAACACACCTCCTAGACCCATCTTCGAAGCATCACAATATACAACAAAACACTCACTTGGATTCATCGAAATCAAAACTGGAGCAGACATCAACTTCTTCTTGAGTTCTTGGAAACTCTTTTCACAATGTACATCCCAAACATACGCTTGACCCTTTCGAGTCAACTGAGTTAACGATAATGCTAAATTTGAAAAACCTTTAAAGAACTTCCTGTAGTAACTAGTCAATCCAAGAAAAACTTCTCATCTCAGTGGCAGACTTCAGAGTCTCCCATAGTAACACGACATCTATATTCGATAGATCCACGATTATACCACCACTAGAATCACATGACCAAGGAAACTTACTTCCTTTAACCATAACTCACATTTGGAAAAACTTTGCATACAAATGGTTCTCTTTCAATGCCTACAATACAATTCTCAGGTCACTCATAGCCTCATACTACCGTCCCTCTTCTTCACTAACGGCACCGACACACCCCACAGAGAAACACTTGGTTAAACAAACTTCTTCTGAAGAAAATCTTCTAGTTGCTTCTTCAATTCCCCAACTCTAAAGTAGACACCTTATAAGGAGTCATCGGCACCGGACTAGTACCAGGTACTAAGTCTAGAAAAATCCACTTCGCGCTCTGGAGGAAAATCACTGATGTCTTCAGGAAACACTTCAGGAAATTCACACACTCCAGGAATATCACGAACAACTCCCTGTCCTCTAGCTTCCAACGAAGCTAACATCACAAACACTTGTTCCATATCCTTCACGGATTCTCTCACTTGCTTAGCTGATACAAACGTCAACTTTTCACCTCTATCAAATTCAAACTCACGCTCTAGAGGCAAGTTACAGATATCTTTAGGAAAACACCAAGAATCACACACCATTGGCATAACACTAGTCGTCATACTTCTCTCTACTCTCCAAGAAACAACACTAACCATACCTGGTCGTTTTCCCTAAAGACTTCCCAACTTGACCGGCAGACAGGAATCTCGAATCCACAACATCTTCATTGTTAGGAACAACACATGTTTAACATCGCCTGAGCTCTTGCAATCAATGGCACACTGCACCAACTTAACAAAAAAATTGGTAAACACTTGGTTTAACTCCAACCAATTCATTATGAGAATAACATCAACTTGTTCCTACAAAATACAAACCATACACATCCTCAGGGAACACGTCAGGATACTCAACACAAAACTGGCTCATCTCTAGCCAAAACATAGCCTTCCCCCTCAAAGGGAAGGGACTAACGAGAACACCTGGCCGTATTCCCTCAAGGATCACACCATTTTTCTAACCAACACCATCCTCGAATCTGACCTCTCTTCGGATTCAGGAAAAGCACAACATTCTCAAAACAGGTTAACTAGCCAACAATGCACTCTTACATGCAACAACATAATGTCAAAGATCGATACAGTTGGAGCATCCAAGATAAGCAGACGCTTCTCCCCCATTTATTTCATTCCCAACCTGCAAAAGGCAAATAAAACAAGCATCGACAGTGTTCACACACACATGTCGCATACTAGGGAACAAACATAATTAAACAACCTGGTCGGACGGACCAACCTGCTCTGGTACCACTAACGTAACACCCTAAACCCCACACATAATTTATCACATAAATTAAATATAAAATAAAACCACGTAGGGTGTCACACATTCATAACACATATAACCTGCTCCGTAACACGGGTTTCAACAGTAAATTTCAATACACACATTTGTAATAAGGATGTTTACACGACATCCTACTTATCTGAATCATACCTAGGATGTTTACACGACATCCTTCTCATCTGATCAGTATTATATATTCATAAAATAAGACATTCATAACTTGTCACTACATGCTAACTTCCATTTTTAAGTATCATCGCATCGGAATTATCATCATAATTATGGAAGATAAAGCACGTAATAACATCTACTCTCAACTTCAATTGAAATAAAAAAATAAGAGAGTTTTAATCAATCAACTCAACATCTTAAGAATTCTCAACAACAAAATTAGTCTTATGACTTCAACATAATCAAACATAAGGAATAATGTAAGCGTTTAACCCAACCCGATGTTACATGATCAGAGCAAGGTACCACTAGTAAAAGCGACAAAATAAAGAAGTAATCTAAGAGCTACCTTCCACTTACTTCAGCAATACTACTCTTGAATATCTGCACGATGCCCATGTAAAGACAACATTCAAACAGAAGGGGTGAGAATTCATTTCAATAATAATGATATAGAATGAAGAATATAGTACAACATCTACATAATCATGCACAAGAATATATCACATTCTTACATACAAATCATAATATACATCATACAAATCCATATCTCAATTATCATTAACATCATATGCAACAACATCTCATCCAACAACACATCAACAATAATCAATACAAATGCAACACTTATGCAATGTACTCAACACCGACTCAACATGCACATGGTACCAAAATGAACACTCAGGTTCATCTCACTCCATGATCCCCACCATATGATCGATTCCCTCTTGGAACCGGAGCACATCAAAATCGCTACCATCACCATAGATAACACTTCACTAATCCCCCATAATAGGAATTAGCTACTCGCACCCGATCCATCACCATGGGATCGAGGCTCACCAAAAATCGTTACCATCAACATATGTAACGCTTCGCTAATCTCTCATAATAAGAATTAGCTACTCGCACCTGATCCATCACCATAGAATCGAGGCTCACCAAAATTGGACTGAAGCCCGTACACCAAGATACATGACTCTCAAATAACATGCATTAACATAATAAGGTCCACCTAAAGGATCTTAACACACATATCATCATTTATGCATCACACCATTCATCATGCAACAACCAATTCATGTTACCATATGAATAATATCAACAAATAACAACAATTCTTCAACATCTTAACATCATCGACTTAACAACATAATTATAACATAATGATATTACAACAATGCAATAATTCATCAACCAAACGTATAAACCAATATATTTATCAATACAGTAGGAATGTGAATATTATTAAAACATATCAACAATCACTACCATGTTTTAGGTATGAAAGTTATCTTTCTAATGCTTCAAACGCCATCGAAATCGGACTTACGAAATGAAAGTTATGACCAAAATCGTCGGGATGTGTCAACAATTCATTAACCGAACGTAAGAACAAAAACTTCACCAACACAGTAGGCATAGGAATAATAATCAATCAATTCATTTATCACCATCACATTATATCTCTTAGAGTCACCTTTCTAATAATTTAAACCCCAACCCCAAATGATTCACGAGTTGAAAGTTATGATCAAAACCGTGCACGAAGGCGTTACTAAAAAGTTGTTGTTTTCTAAATTTTCCAACATAATTTTCATCTTCTTCAACCCCAAAAACTTCCATGATATAAACTCCAAAATGATTTTATTCATGAAACAAAGTTATAGCCCTCTATTTCAGATATCCAACACTTCAAACGGCACTCGATTTGGACTTACGGATCAAAAGTTATGACCATATCGTTGAAGGCCTTTCGGACCTCCGATTTCGATTCCGTAAAAAGCCAAACGCTCAGAAAATTACAACCCATGTAATATTATAATTATATAAAGTTAATTTACAGTTTTAACACAATTAAATAATTTAATCACAACTTTAAGATTATGTCTAAAACCTTTGAAATTGCAACAATTGTGAATATAAGTTTAATCATCAAAACAGAAAACTACACACATGTAAGACACATGAAATTCATCATATCATCATCATATAATAATCACCATAGCATCCAAATTCAAAATTATGAATCAAAACACCCAACCCTAAGGAGGTTAAGGGTTTCTCCATTCTATCATTCTTTCATACCCTTTACTATTGCAACAAGTTCTCACCTTTACCTTAGATTTTCCAACAAGATGCACACTTCAAGCTCTAACAATGGAGTTTTCTTTTAGCCCTATCCCTTGCCTCTTCTCACCACAAAATTCTATTTTACGTAAAACCCTCCAAACTCTCTTACTAACCTTTTTATCATTAACCTAATCCCCCTCAATTAGGAACTTCCACCATTGCCCTCACTTATCATATTATTTACCACCATACCCCTCTTGGCTCTAATTTTCTTTGAATAAAATAATACTAATAATATTCTTCTTTTTCTCCATACTATTTCTACTCTTCTATTTTATTCCAACCAATTAAATAAAATAGTTATAGGCTAATTATTAAAAATTCTCATTATCCCCATTAAATAAGTAAAATAACTAAATTTCATTATTTAATTAAGATGCTCATATTCTAGTGATTTTTATTTATTTATTTAATTAATTCGAATAAAACACTATTTATTTCAATCACTAATTAAAATTCTAATTAATTATCAACAACTATACCAAACTCTTACTCCCTTCATACTTCTATTTCAAGGATACCTACCCCCACAATCATACACAATTAATTTAAAACATCCATTAATCATATAAAAATCTAAATAATTCTAATTAATTAATTAATTAAATTCGGGGTGTTACTGTAGGAGTTAACCCTATAGGATGCAAGTGGGTCTTTAAAAATAAGACCGACGTGGATGGTAAGGTACATACCTATAAGGCAAGACTAATTGCAAAAGGATATAAACAAATTCATGGGGTTGACTATGATGAAACCTTTGCACCAGTTACAATGCTTAAATTTGTTCGGATTTTACTTGCTATCGCTGCATATCATGATTATGGAATATGGCAGATGGATGTTAAAACTGCTTTCCTTAATGGGAATCTTCTTGAGGATGTGTACATGACACAGCCTGAAGGATTTGACATACCAGAAGAAGCCCAAAAGATATGTAAGTTACGAAGATCAATATATGGATTGAAGCAAGCTTCCAGAAGCTGGAATCTTTGTTTTGATGAAACAGTAAAACAATATGGATTCATCACAAATGAAGATGAGTCTTGTGTCTACAAGAAGGTTAGTGGGAGCATGATCGCCTTCCTGGTATTATATATAGATGACATATTAGTCATTGGAAATGATGTCCCTACCATGCAACAAGTAAAGTCTTGGTTGGGGAAATGCTTTTCTATAAAGGACCTAGGTGAAGCAACCTATATATTAGGAATCAGAGTCTGTAGAGATAGATCATAAAAACTGCTTGGCCTAAGTCAGAGTACATGCATAAACAAAGTGCTGAGACGCTTTAATATGCATGATTCCAAGAAAGGATTCATACCTATGCAACATGGCATGTGTCTGTCAAAAACACAATCCCCTTCAACTAAGGAAGAAAGGGATCGCATGAATAAGATTCCATATACATCTGCAATAGGATCTATCATGTATGACATGTTATGTACTCGACCAGATGTATCGTATGCTTTAAGTGCAACGAGTAGGTACCAATCTGATCCCGGTGATGCTCATTGGGTAGCTGTGAAGAATATCCTTAAGTATTTGAGAAGGACTAAGGACTCATTCTTGATGTATGGAGGTCAGGAAGAGCTTGCTGTAATTGGATACACCGATGCTAGCTTCCAGATAGATAAGGATGACTTTAGATTGCAATATGATTATGTGTTTTGCTTAAACGGTGGCGCTATGAGCTGGAAAAGTTCAAAGCAAGATACAGTTGCTGATTCTACAACCGAGACCGAGTATATTGTTGCCCCAAGTACAACATAAGAAGTTATTTGGATCAAAAAGTTCATTAGTGAACTTGGCATAGTTCCTAGCATTGTGGACCTCATTGATCTCTATTGCGATAACAATTGTGCTATCGCACAAGCTAAGGAGCCTAGATCTCACCAACAATCCAAACACATGCTTAGACGTTATCACCTCATTCGAGAGATAATAGATAGAGGAGATGTCAAAATATGCAGAGTACCTACACTTGACAATATTGCTGACCCATTGACAAAGCCTCTTGCGTATTAGAAGCATGATGGCCATACTAGATCTATGGGCATTAGGGGTATGCCTGATTGGCTCTAGTGCTAGTGAGAGATTGTTGGTGTAAGCCCTAGAGGCCAATACTTTTGGCACTTGTATCGAATTATTTATTAATAATAAAAGGCTTTTTATTTATTATGTTTATTTAATAAAGTCCCTAGAATAGATAGTCAGTTTAATGTATCAAGTGTGACTCAATCATGAGATCCCATTAAACATAAGGACACTATTGTTAAAGTATCTGTAGTCGAGCTTTGTTGTGAAGTGGGATAACATTAAAGCATTAAAACTATTATGTATATAGACTGATGATCACATCTCATGGATCATGGATAAGGAGTTATCAAGTCTTAAACATAAGCATGAACGTTAGGAGTAATATTTATACTGGATTGACCCGCTCTGAGAATACCATATAGAATGTTATGCAAAGTGTCATAAGTTATTCTCATGGTGATAGGGGTGTATACCACTCTTCGACCTGAAACCACTATGGACCCTAGATGTAGAGTCGGGTGCTTTATTGTTGATCAAACGTTGTCCGTAATTGAATGACCATAAAGACAATTGATGGGTACTCCACGAAGCATGTTGAGGGACATGAGTGACCTAGATGGAATTTATCCATCCTGCGTAACAAGGTAAATGTCTACGGACCAATATTGAATTGGACAAGGATGATACGGTCTATGCCTTGTGTTCAATATAGACATGGGGACAAAAGGGTAATTGTACACATAAGTATAATCACAAAAGGATTTGTCAGATCACATGACATTTTCGTGTCTTGGGTAGCAGTGATGTGTTGCTAGATACCGCTCACTGTTTATTATGTTAAATACGTGATTTAATATAATTGCTAATGTCACGAAAACCTACAGGGTCACACACAAAAGGATGGATTGATGAGAGATAGAGTAAATAAGGAACACTGTAAGGTACAGTGCACTTAAGTGAATTGTAGAACATCGTAAGATATGGTGTACTTAAGTAGAATACGAAATATGGTAAGGTACCACACGCTTAATTGATTTTGGCATATCATAAGATATGGTCCACATACACTTAAGTGGGCTTTTTAGCTTGCAGCCCACACAAGTGGTTCTATAAATAGAACCCTTGTGTAGAAGCATTTGTTCATATGAAATTTCATTTCTCTCTCTCTCTCTCTCTCTCTCTCTCTCTCTCACACACACACACACACACACACACACAAACACACACACACACACACACACACACACAAAGCCTTCATTCGTAGAAGCTAGCACTGAGATTGAAGGAATTCGTTCGTGTGGACTGAGAAGAGGCGTTGTCACCATTCAATGTTCGTGATCGCTCCTTAGATCTGCATCAAATGTTTCAATCGCCATAAGAGGTAACGATTTTATCACTGATCATGCCCATTCATAAGGAACACTAAAGGAGAAAATTTTAATTTCCGCTGCGTTTTGGATCGCCGTTCTCCTTCAGCATGAAATGCAATGTTTTTGTTTACTTTTAATTTCAAGGAACATATGAAGTTCTACTTGCAAAATAATAATTTGATTGACCATAAAATCTCTTTTTATTCATAAAATTTGGAAGGATTACACTAAGTACAATTTCAGAAACCAAGGTGTACGAGAGAAAAGGAAACTAATCATCCTAAGGATCCCCTAGTAACAGTGTCAAATGATCTGGTTGCGGGGCCGTACTTCCTTCGGATGCGTCGAATCTCAGACTCAAAAGATATCTTCATCTCAGCCTTCTCAAGGACAAACTGATCAACAATCTTCTTCCAAGCACCGGAAGGCTGAGGCATACTAGAGGAAGATGGACCCTCTGGCTCTCTTTGTCTCTTCACTGCTCAATCTCCAAGAAGTTCAATAAGCGCATCTTTATCTTTCGACTCAAGCTGCAACTCCTCGTGCTTTCAGCTCAAAGCATGGAATCGCTCTTCCCACGTGTCTTTCTCTTGCTTCATCTTGGCAAGTGCATCTTCTAACTCCTCTACATCTTAGTTAGGGAGAGTTGATGGCTCAGCCACAACCAAAGACATAGGTCTCTCACAAGCATGCGACATCTTTAACTCCGAAGCTCTTTTCTTCACCCAAGTAATGTAAGCTTCCAAAGCTACACAGTTGCATGGACCAACCTCGGATCTTCCTTTTTGATGTACATTATTCCAAGCATGTACCATCTTCTGCTTCAAATGTTGGGGATTTTTACCCTCTTGATAGAAAAGACTTTCTAACTGAGTGTTATTAGGTTTGTCTCTCAAGGGGAACCCAAGTTGACGACGAGCCAAAGCAGGGTTGTAGTTGATTCCTCCTTGTGTACCAATGAGAGGCACATTAGAGAATTCACCACAACTGTTAATAATATCCACACCACTCAATGTAGAATCATACTAAACAATATCATCATTAGTGAGAGACATAAGTCTCTGAGACCACCGTAGACATTGTTTGTTCTCCATAAAAGCAGGCGTCTGAGACAAGTGCGAAATAAATCACTTGTACAGAAGAGGAACACAACAAACGATAGTCCCACCACCCTTAGAATTCCTTAAATGCAAAGAGAAGTACATATCACCCAACAGAGTAGGTATAAGATTCCCAATCAAGAAGATCCTAATGGCATTAACATCAACAAAGCCGTCAATGTTCGGGAACAAAGTCAAACTATAGATGAGCAACACAAAGATGGCTTCAAAAGCATCCACACTACCGGCTTGAGCAAAGACAATAGTTTTCCCTATGAAGAACTCAAAAGTCAACCCAAAAATACCTCCTTTCTTCACCCAATGAGTGTCAATCTCAGACTTCTTCAGATGAAGAGCTTCGGCTATGATATGAGATCTGGGAATCTCCTCCAATCCACTAAAAGGCATCTTGTCAGAAACAGGTATTCCCAAGAGATGGGCATACTCCTCTAACATAAGCGTAATCTGATAATCGGGAAAAGTGAAGCAACGGTAGAGAGGGTCGGAGAACTTAACCAAAACACTCAATAGTCCTTCAACTACATCAATAGATAAAATAGATAAAAGCTTCCCATGACGTTGCTTGAAATCCAAGGGATCTAATACAAAAGATGATAACTTCCTTAGCTCTTTCAAATCAGGAAATCTGAAACTGTACTTCTTAGTGTTCCTTCGTCCATAATCCATGGTCTAAAAACATTTGTAAATAAGACCTCAGTTCCTTGAAATTATTTTTGTGCGATGAATGTTATGATGCGCATGAATGCATGAATGCAACAATTACAAATAAGGGATCACACATAAGGCAAATACAAACAAAGGTCAAGGGATGGATCAAGTCATTGTCAAGATCAATCATCCATTTTGGTGGATTATGGTTTTCACCTTATCAACACCCAAGTTCCATTGATATTGACAACACTTGATCGGATCAACCTAGAATCAAAGGGTTTGTTATGAGTCACGAGCATAGAGTCAGGTTAAAAACCATTCCTAAGGAGTGTAATAAGGATAAAAACCTGTAGATCGTGTTCTAAAAAGTTCCCAAAGTCTTAATTCCATCTATCGGACATTATAGGTTAGGATGACTGACTCATCGACCCATAATATTCTCAAGAGAAAATCGTCTGAGTGTAGTATCGCGTAACAACCGTTATCAGGTCTACACCTGAACAGTCTCCGCACTACATCCTAAATAGGCCAAATTGGGTTAAATCTTCTACGGTTCTCAGCTTCTCGGACCCCAATTCAGAGAAAGTAATGCCTAATCACAAATAACTTGTGTGACAGTAATTACTCCAAAAGGGTCTCCACTGAGTAGATGGGTCTCAAGCCAACTTGTTAAGGACTACTCCACACAAGTTGAACATGACTATACCATCCTCATATCTTAATTGCACTCAAGTTCGGGATAGAACTTATCTCACCACTTAGAGATCACCAAGCACAACTGATCGGGAAAATGGCAAGTGTACGATTTTTCCTTTTATAGTAATAATGGGGAAATTCTCTGAATGTCGATCTCAAGGACTGCAAGTCAATATCGAGTTTAAATTATCATTCAATTAAACAAAAAGTATTAATTTGGTTTTTAGGTGTAAAAATATACGAATAAAGGTAAAGGTAAACAAGAATGAAAATAAGGGTTTATAGAGACAAAGGAACAATGCTAGAGAATGTGTATGATTTATCCCTGTAACAACTCTGAGTCACTGTTGCATCAACAAATATCAATTACTACCAGTTCTTAAGGGTATTTACTCCCAAGTCCTTGGTGAGAAAACATTTAATCAATCTACCCTAATTTCTATGTCCATAGCCAATTAAGGTGAAGTTAAGCTTTATAATATCAAGAATACTATGGTTCATACAGGGTATCCCTAGTCCTAGGTGATATCTATTGTAGATTAACCTTACGAAAACCTTATCAATGGCGGTCCATCCCAATTGATAACCACAAATCAATCTCGATTGGTCCGAAAGAGAATGCCATAAACACATCAAAAGGTTATCGTAAAAATAATATTATAAATGCAAATGTAAACTCAAATTAGTTACAATTCTAAATTAGGGACACCCCCTAGCATTGGGGGGTTTAGCTACTCATATTGTTTAAAACAAATGCAAGATAAAAATTACACATTACAAGTAATTGGATGACTTTGATCTTCAATCGCTCCCGCTCATGAAAACCTTCAGCTCTCTGAATGCCTTGCTCTCTGTAATACTTGATTGCTTCACAATACTGTATTTTGTGTTATTCCAAGATGATTTTTCCTTAGGCAGAAGGTCCTCTTTTATAGTGAAAATTCCAAGCAGCAGTTGGACATGTCCAAAAATATCTATGAAAAGCCCGATAAACAAAAGCCCGAGAAAACTAAAATTTTGGGCTTGGGCTGACACGACCCGTGTCAGCTGACACGGGTGGCCGTGTCAGCCTACTGTCCTGGCTGACACGCCTCTGGCATGGGTGACACGGCTGGGTATGGTACCTGACACGGGTGGCCGTGTCAGGCTACTGTTTTCTACAACACGCCCTCCTTTGCCTGACACAGCCCGTGTCAGGTGACATGGGTGGCCGTGTCAGGCCTCCTGTACCGGGGTTTTCTGCTCCTTTGCTTGCCGGAATCTCACATTGTCGCGTTCTGAGTTCCCTGGTTCTTCTACCTGGATCTGTCGGACAAAAACACAGCTATCCCACGCATAAAATCACGAAAATAAAATTAAAATATAACAATGATTGAAAATTCTTAAATATAATATCGGAAGTAAAATTGACTCGAAAAGTATAAAAAAAATGCTTGCACAGTGTTTCAAAAGCCTCAATTTCTTGTCGGATCAGTAACGAAAACTTTATGCAAATGGTGACTGATCACAACCCCAAACTTAGCTCATTGCTTGTCCGCAAGTAATGTTTCAGACAACACTGTCACTCCCCCGAATTCTTTATGTTTCCCACCACTGCTGAGATCATTCGCTAACGTCTTTCCTTTTCCTTCCATAAGTCCTACTTTTTCCTTGTAAGTTTTCAATCTCACTTCCACTTCAAAATACCGTTTCACCTGTCAGCTTAAATCACATTCTCACCAATTCTCTTGGGGTTAAGTATCTGCACTCATAATTCAGAATATGCAATATCAACTCGCAAGTTTGAATAGTCTCTTTTTCAGGTTGTAACTTAGCTTGGGTTAGGGTGTGGATATTCAAACAAAAACGGGAAATAAGTGGGTTTTTGGTTCAGAATCGATGTTATATACTGTGTTTGTTTCTTTTGTTTGCTCGGTTTTCTTTTTTTTCTTTCTATTTTTCTACCGAGTGCCCTTTTTCGTGCTTCTTTTTGAATCTTCGAGTTATAATTTTTTTTCTCTTTTTTCTTTCTCTCGATGATTTCCTATTTCATTCATTTTTTCTTTTTGTTTTCGCACTTTCTTGGGCTTTGGGAGCTTTTGGGTTTTTTTTACCCCAAACTTAGCTTTTCAACACAGTTTAAATGCATTAACATGACTCTGAACAGGGTACATAAGTGTTTTGGCCAAGGGGTACATTTATGGGGTTTACACAAACAAATGGATACAGGTTCAAATGGGGTTAACAAGGGATATAATTATTTATGATGGCTAGAAAGGCTCGGGGTTAATTTCAAACAACGTGCCTTAGTGTGTGTATCATGCAGTGACAGTCCCAGAGAATCTACGTAAATTTAGAGTGATAAAGACAAACCTGAATATCGCTCATGATGATCACGTGTGTTTGGATTTTTATGACTCACCCTGTTTGGTTAAGCTTTGACAGTATCCACAGTTCTCTTTAGCGTGGTGCGACTTCTTCCTCACTTCGGAATGTACATGACACTTATGTTGGTTAAGTTGTATATGTTGCATCCGATCTTACTTTCAGCAGTGTCAACTTCTTGGGGAGATCCTTCACAACAAGCAATGGTAAATGGCGCGATCCTTTCATCCACTCCCAATCGTGATCATTACTATTTCCAACATATCAACACCGACTTGAAACACTTGCAGTATAATGTACCTTCAAGCAGAAAAACCAAATCTATAATGCACAAAAGTAAAATAACACAATACTGAGATAAAATAATAAAATACTGAAAATAAAATATAAAAAAAAGACATAAAATCTCCCCCACACTTTAACTCAACATTGGCCTCAATGTTTGCAAACAAGAGCGAAGGAGGACATTCACAGTACCCTACTGAGGAGGTGGTTGTGGGAAATGCAGCATCAACTGTCGCATCATGCTGCTCATCTCATCCAACATTGCCCCCTGACGGGCTTGCTCAATGCCTTGTCGTTGTTGTTCCGTACTCAAGTCACCTATTTCGGTTTATACCCAGGTCCATTGGTCAGTGGACCAGGAAGATGAACCTGCCTCTTGCTGGGTAGGTTCCTGATGTGATGGTACAAACTGCTCCTAAGGTGCTTGAGGTTCTTCTTCTTCTGCCTCTGTGCCCTCCACCTGGTCATCTATAAACTGATCACCTGCAGTAAAATGGTCAGTGTCGTGGCCTTCCTCCGCGTCGGGGTCAACGCTCACATACAAGTAATGGGCACAGTCAATAATAGCAACTTTGTCCGGATCCGGCATAGCGATAATAAATCTCTTATGAATAAGCATATAATAGTAAGTAGGGGCAACAACAATCATACCTTGTGAAATTAGAGTAGACATGTCAATTTTGGTCTTACCTGCAATTGGCGTGTTTCGAGTAAAATAGCTTGATACCCGAAATGCTCAGCGATTTGGGTGATCATCCCACCTACAGATATGCCTCCGGAGTCGACTCGACCAACTCTGCGCAGATAGTCCGCTGCAAAGGCAACTACATTGATGGCCTTGTTTTGTATCATTGAGTATATAAAGAATAACTCTCTTTGAGTAGCTACCCCTGTATTATCACCTCTTCCAAACAGGGTGTATGCCAAACCCTTCTGAGCATACCTGAAACATGGATTCTGGATGCCCGAGGCCTTAGCACCTTTGGAGGTGTAATCCATCCTCCCGGTGATGGTAATCTAGAAATCCTTAGGTGAGAACCCATCTGGGACCGCTCCTGGTCCATACAGAGGGAGTCGGAGTATCGCTGTTAACTCCTCAACAGACAGTTCATGATAATTATTAAACATCCGGAAACGCAAAGTGCCGAAATAATACATGTTCGTGTCTATCCACCGCTTCTCGAGCTGGAAGTCCAACGTGCTGAGGAATTCGAGAGTGATGCGCTCGTATGTCGATGCTTCCGGGCTCATGAACTCTAGCATTCCTAAAATGTGGAACATCCGGTATACCTCCATTTTGAGCCCCAGTGCGTTCAGAGTACACTCACATATGTACCTCGTCGGTGTGAGTTTGCGCTTCCGGTGAATTTGATATCTCTTTTCTTGTTCCGGATTATCAAACACGATGTTGTGTGGATTTGGATTCCGGCTCAGGCGCTTCCGTGACTTCGCCATCTCCGTGAGCTGCTGCTTTCCGGTGAGAATTCTCCTCGGGGGCATTTTGGACCTACAAAAATAGAAACTATTTGAACTATGGAGTTAGGAAATTCCAAAACCGTGATTAGAACGGGGACAACGAGTGGAGTAATATTGTGAAGGGTGTTTTTGCGATAGCTGAGTGGAAGTGTGGGTTATGGAAGGTTTTAGGTAGTGGGGTTTGTGAGTTTTAATGGAGGTTGGAAGGTTTTGAGAGAAAGGGAATAAGAATGATTAGATGGTAAGAAAAAATCTGATAATGATAAGGTGAATGGGGAAAATTTATGGTTAATGGTGGATTAAATGTGTGGGTCCCACTTAAAATTCGGATTTCCAAAACAATTTCAAAATTTTTGCCTGCCTGACACGGCCGTGTCAGGCTACTGTCCCTCATCACGGTTTGGGTATTATCTTCAGTGCTCCTGACACGGGCCGTGTCAGCTGATACGGCCGCCCGTGTCAGGCTACCATTGATAAATAAAATTTCCTTTCACCTTCAGTGTTCCTGACACGGCCCATGTCAACTGACACGGATGGCCATGTCAGGCCACTGTTTTTCCACTTTTTGGCCCGATTTTTCATCCTCTTGACATGGCCCGTGTCAGCTGACATGGGTGGCCGTGTCAGGCTGCCCTTTTGGCCGTTTTTTTTGGCTTTTTCTCCTGTTCAACCGCCGGTACCTCTGGCCACGTTGATTATCCTTTTACATGACTTAGACATTTGTTGACGTGATGTTCCCTCCTTGTAGAGCTCCTGTGTAAACCTACAAACACACATAACTGATTAAATTTAAAATGTGTGGGTTGCCTCCCACGAAGCATTTCGTTTAACGTCGCATGACTCGACGGTTCTCCATATGTTTAGTTGAGTTGGATTTTGTCTATTAGACCACCCTCCTGGTCTTGTAGGTACGGTTTGACTCTCTGCCCATTCACCTTGAATGTGTCCCTGTTTGCGGGATTTCTTAGTTCAACGACTCCATGCGGAAATACTTTTTGTATCACAAAGGGTCTCGACCATCTTGACCTTAGTTTCCCCAGGAATAGCTTCAACCTTGAATTGAATAATAGGACCAGTTGTCCTTCCTGAAGTTCTTTCTTCTAAATGTGTCTGTCATGCCATGTTTTGGTTTGCTCTTTGTATATCTTGGTATTCTCATATGCTCGATTTCTGAATTCTTCCAACTCTTGTAATTAGAGGATCCGAGAATTACCCGCCTTGTAAAGATCCTAGTTGAGGAATTTGGTAGCCCGAGATGCCATGTGCTCAAGTTCGAGTGGTAGATGACAAGCTTTACCATAGACCAGTTGATACGTGGACATACCTATTGGTGTTTTGAACGTTTTTCGGTACACCCAGAATGCATCATCTAGATTGATTGACCAATCTTTTCGTGAGGCACTGATCGGGAAAATAACAAGTGTACTATTTTGCCTTTTAGAGTAATAATGGGGAAATTCCCCGAATGTCGATCTCAAGGACTGCACGTTAGTATTGAGTTTAAATTATCATTCAATTAAACAAAAAGTATTAATTTGGTTTTTGAGTGTAAAAAGAAAATAATAAAGAAATATGAAAATAAGGGTTTATAGAGAAAAAGGAACAATGCCAGGGAAGGTGTATGATTTATCCCTGTAACAACTCTGAGTTACTATTGCATCAACAAATATCAATTACTACCAGTTCTCAAGGATATTTTCTCCCAAGTCCTTAGTGAGAAAACCTTTAATCAATCTACCCTAATTCATATGTCCATAGCCAATTAGGGTGAAGTTAAGTTGTATAATATCAAGAATGCACTAGTTTATACAGGGTATCCCTAGTCCTAGGTGATATCTACTGCAGAGTAACCTGATGAAAACCTTATCACTGGCGGTCCAGCCTAAGTGATAACCATAAATCAATCTCAATTGGTCCGAAAGAGAAAACAATAAACACATCAAAAGGTCACCGTAAACAAAATATTATAAATGCAAATGTAAATTCAAATTCATTATAATTCTAAATCAGGGACACCCCCTAGCATTGGGGGGTTTATCTACTCATATTGTTTAAAACAAACTCAAGATAAAATTTACACATTACAAGTAATTAGATGACTTTGATCTTCAATCGCTCCCGCTCATGAATCTCTTCAGTTCTCCAAATGCCTTAATCTCTGTGATACTCGATTGCTTCAAAATACTGTGGTTTGCTGTATTCCAAGATGATTTTTCCTTTGGCAGAAGACCTCTTTTTATAGTGAAAGTTCCCAGCAGCAGTTGGACAGGTCCAAAGATGTCTTCAAAAAGCCCGCAGAATGAAAAGCCCGAGAAAATTGGAAATTCTAGGCTTGGGCTGACACGGGTGGCCGTGTTAGCCTACTGTTTCTCCTGACACGCCCATGGCAAGGCCAACACGGGGGGGGGGGGGGGGGGGGGGGGGGTTTCTGCCTGACATGGCCCGTGTCAACTGACACGGGTGGTCGTATCAGGCTATTGTTTTCCTTCATTAGCTTCCCTTTCCCTGACACGGCCTGTGTCAGGTGACACGGGTGGCCGTGTCAGGCCTCCTATATCGGGGTTTTCTGGTTCCTTTGTGTGTTGGAATCTCGCATTGTCTTCTTCTGAGTTCTCCGGTTCTTCTACATGGATCTGTCGGACATAAACACAACTATCCCATGCATAAAATCAAGATAAAAAAAGTAAAACATAACAAAGATTAAAAATGCGTAAATAACATAACGGAAGTAAAACTACTCGAATTGTACCTTAAATGCTTGCATAGTGTATCAAATGTCTCTGTTTTGCATCGGATCAGTAATGAAAACTTACTATAAATTGTGACTGATCACAACCCCAAACTTAGCTCATTGCTTGTCCCAAGTAATGTTTCATTATCACTCCCCAAAATTTTGTATGCTTTCCACCACTGCTGATATCATTCGCGAACGTCTTCCCTTTTCCTTCCACAAGTCCTGCCCATCCTCGTAAGTCATCATTCACACTTTCACTTCAAAGCACCGTTTCACCTGTCAGTTTATTTCACATTCTCACCAATTCTCTCGGGGTAAGCTGTTTACACTCATAATTCAAAGTATGCAATATCACTCACAAGTTTGAATAGTCTCTCTTTTCCCATAACTTACACATAACACACACACTTTTGAGGTCTTTCGGGTTGTAGCTTGGCTTGGGTTAGGGTATGGATTCACACAAAAAAGGGAAAACAATGTGCTTTTGGTTCAGAGTCGATGTTCCATCCTGTGTTTGTTTCTTTTATTTCCTCGATTTTCTTTTCTTATTTCTTGAATTTTTACCGACTTCCCTTTTTCGTGCTTCTTTCTTTTGAATCCTCGAGTATTTGATTTTTACTTTTCTTTCTTTTTCTCGATTCATCAATTTTTTTTCTTTTTCTTTTGTGTCGCACCTCGAAAAAAAATGGGGATACGACTTCAAAGCGAAGCGCAATCGCACGCTCGCAATGATGGACTAAACAGAGTCGCCACCGAACTTTATTTATTCCTAAAAAGGAAAGGGGAAATATCGATAAAACCCAAGACAAAAGAAAGGATAAGATATGGTCATCGCAACCAATATCAGGGTTCAGGGGTCGATTACGCAAGGGGAAGGTATTAGCACCCCTCACGTCCGTTGTACTCAACGGGAACCATTAGGTCAGTTGTGTGCGTTAATGTCAGTTGAAATATTAGGCTTTTCAAATTATTAGGTGGGAAAGAAAGAAAGGAAGATAGAAGAAATGTTTTTGGATTTTTAACGAAGGACTAAACCTAAGTTTTTTATTAGTGGGCCTGACAAGATTTATAAATCCTGCTCCTACGTATCTCAAAAGAGAAATCAAGGCTTACGTAGTTCTGGGTAGAAAAATGTTTTGTTTGTTGGTCGATTTTAGCGAAAGCTATATTGTAACAATCGACGAAAACATTGTTTTACCCAAAACAGATGAGGAGTGGACGCATACCACACATCGAACGGATTTATAAATCTACATTCGGAAAAGCGTCATTTATCTCTACTCAACAATCGTGGCCGAAACATTGTTTTGTATCACTTAAGACAATATATCTTTCATTTATGAAAAAGGTTCTCTGATTAACCGCACGGCGGCGAGAAAAGAGTTTGATCGGTTGGATGTATTTTGAGTGATGGCGAGAACTTGGATGAGCGAGATATACATCTCGAATCCTAGCCTCGGGAGTGCACGGTATACACCATGTTCCATTTCCATCTTTATTGAAAAAGTATTAAGGTAGGAATTAGGTATTTTGAAGTTTGAAAGACGAGTACTTGTGACCTACAAGCTCTTACAGCTTGGGTCTAATACTCGGGACTACGTCTGGACATTCCACCCAGGCAGTCTGTTTCTTTCCAATATTGCTAAGAAAATGATTCGAATATTTATGAATGTTTTGGAGGGAAGACGAATATTTATGACTTGCAAGCTCTTACAGCTTGAGCCTAATATTCAGGATTACGGCTGGATATTCCCTCCAGGTAATCTTTTTCTTCCAACTTTATTAAGAAGATGGTTTGAGATATTTACAGGTGTTTTGGAGAGAAGACGAATATTTATGGCTTGCAAGCTCTTACAGCTTGAGCCTAATATTCGGGATTACGACTGGACATTCCATCCAGGTAACCTTTTTCTTCCAACTTTATTAAGAAAATGATTTTGAATATTGGAGTGTTAAAGAGAAGACGAATATTTATGGCTTGCAAGCTCTTACAGCTTGAGCCTAATATTCGGGATTACGACTGGACATTCCATTCAGGTAACCTTTTTCTTCACGCTTTATTTAGAAGGTGATTTGAGGTATTTACGGATATTTTGGCGAGAAGACGAATATTTATGACTTACAAGCTCTTACAGCTTGAGCCTAATATTCGGGATTACGACTGGACATTCCATCCAGGTAATCTTTTTTCTTCACGTTTTATTTAGAAAATGATTTGAATATTAAATTAAAACAATTAAAGTATCGAGGTTTGAAATTATTGAAAGTTAAGTTGATGTTGCTTAAGAGCTCATTGTAAGAAGGCCCAAGAGTAAGCCATGTGAGGTTGATGGCGATGCTTAAAAGCAATCGACTTACAAGGGTATAAAAATGGGCTCGATATTGAATCGAGAAAAAAATGTGATTTTAATAATTTTAAAATGGTTTTGAATGAATGATGCAATTAAAAGAAAACAAATCTATGTTATTAAACAATAATAAAAAACTATGAGTAATAAAGCATAAACATAAAAGAAAATGTTAAAAGAAAAAAACCACACATATAGGTATCGAACCCACTACACTAAAGACCTAGAAATCACTCCTCTCCACCAGGCCACTTACCAACTAGCTATTATTTTAACACTAACTTAAATATATAAACTAAGATAAATTAAAAGTATGAATAAAAATAAAAATAAGAAAGGGATGGTCTAATAATGGATGATTAATTAAAATAAATGGGGGGAATCCCAAACGCAACCCTAGCCGCCTGGCTGTTGGGTGGGAACTGCAAATTTTAATTACCAATAATACCAACAGACCAAAGTAAATGGCAGATTGTAAAAACTAGACTTGTCAATTAATTGGGTTTTGAATACTTTTTATTATTAAAAAAAAAAAATAAAAGGAAAAGAAACAGAGAGGCGTAAATCTCGGAAGATTCGCCATCTCTCTCACAAAGACAGAAACAAAAAGAAAAAGAAAACTCCCCGTCCTACTCACTCTCTCAACTTCTCTCTCTAAACCTTGTTTGCCATCTCTATCGCTTCCGCCATCTCTCATCCCAAACCTATCTCAAACGCGTTCACCTCTCTCAATCTCTTCTCAATCGCTCACGTCTCACTCAAATACTCTGAATCATGCAAGAAATCGTGGTTGAAACGAAAAAAGAGCTCACCTCCGGCGGTGACGACGGCAACGATGAGATTCAAACCTCCCTCCTTCGCCTCTTCAAAATAGGTTTGTTTTTGATTTTTTGGATTAGGGTTTTCTGTTTAGCCGCTTTTAATTCCGCCTCCGATTAGGTTTTTTTTTCACTGATTTCTTCTGTCTATTTATGTTCACAGCCTAGGGTTTTGGTTTGATACTCAAAAGCTCAAAGAAGCAAACTCCAGAAGTGCTTTTTCTGCTCAAAAACGAGTTTGTCCTATTTGATGCTATTATCTGGAAATGGTATTCTGAACTTAGCTTTCTTCTTCGCTTTTTGTCTCAATTCCGATTCGGGAACTTTTTGGAATTTTACTGCTTGTCAGTTATTTTGTTTTACTGCAGTGACTTAAATGGAGCATTGATTTTTTAACTGCCTTTGACCATGTGAAGGAATTTGTGACTTTCGTCTAAGTGAAACAGTACCAATAACACTTCCAGCCGGTAGACCATCAACGAAGGAAGTCTTGAAGATGTTGATCGGTTGCAGAGATCCGCAGGCCAACGTAGGGACGATCGTTGGTATCTATGATGATGCTCCACTTTTTGTGAATTCTTCAGTCGATGGCCCTCATCAACCACAAGAACTTCCCAAGGAACTCCCCGAAAATGAGGATAGTCGGCAAGAACCATTTCATATGAGGTTAAAAGCACATTAAACTTATAGGCTTCTGTTTTCTTATTCAGTCCACTTGGATCACTTGCAGGCCATTCATACTGTCGAATTATGGCTCTTGCTTTTGCACAGCCATGATATTGAACAACATTCACATCTGGAGCCCATAGCGCAAACTCAGTGAGCCAATTGCCCATAGTGACAAGAGGTACCAGAACCAAACAAGGACGTGAAACTTTGAATTCAAAATACAATGATGAAATAAAAGCACAAGCAGATATTGTTTTCCCAAGCCCCATCTCATCAGCAAGTATCACATTCTTGGACTTATACCAGCACTTACGCAACCAGTTCAGAGCTTCAAGCTGATGGGGAAATAAAGAACCCCCTGATGATTGTGGTCGTTTCTTAACAGCAGATATTTGGATTTTATCTTCAAAATCAACTTCAGATGTATCGATCAACTGATAGCTGGTACGGATCACATGGGAAACATCATAACTGTGAGATGAAGGAAACAATCTTCAAGCTTTCCTTTTATTGAAAATATCAATGCCGTCAAGTTGTAACCAGAAGGTTCTAAATTGACTGTTATGGTTTGGTGTGTTTCTTGCAGGTTATGGTTATGTTTGCTGTAATGACAATGCCGACATTCACTTACGGTAATTTGAGTGATTCCAATTGGCTTAATTGACTTGAAATCCAGGAGAAGGAGTGAAGCTATTTCTTTCAAGAAACTTAAGTCCGAGATTTTGGCGGCGTAGTCGTCAGTGAGTTGAACAGATGAAGTGTTTAGGCTGCTATGGGCGAGCGGAGGGTTTAGCTGGTGCATATGTTGAAGGCAGTAAACCGTGCCAATTGCAAACTCTAAGTCTTGTTCCCCCAATCCAAGTGTTCGGCTTCTGAGCTGAAACCAATGAGTGTTTTGAATCCTTTTTTAGACCTTGTTTCTGTTTGTTAGAACCTGAAGTTGAGCCATCATTGGCTTTCACAGTAGGAGATTTCCGAGTATTCCTTTTAACTTGTCCCTTTTCAACTGTTTGAGAACTGATATATTTTTTTTCAACAGATGCCAAATCATGTTTCTTCTTCAATTTAGGAAGAGGTGCCTAAAAGTGTGACCTAGTCCATCGGTCAAGCCAGTTTTCAGCCAAGTGAGGTTCTCCAAAATCGCTTCTGATAGATAGAGGAAAAGCATGGGACGATGCAGCCAGCAGCTTATGAACAAAGACATTATCGGGCAACTTCTCTGCCTCTGTGGATGTAACTGAGCCAACAGATTTTGAACATTGAGTATCCTTACGAATTTCCAAGACCTCAAGCCCAATATCAGCACGCCTAACATTGTAACCACGAGCCAACGCTTGGACTTTAACGATTCTCTCCACACAATATAATGCAGAAACAGCTTGTCTTCTAACCAAGTGGCCACGAATAAGAGCTTGCAGCTGTGTGATAGCTTCGGTTTAAGAGTCTTTGCATAGGCTATATAACGCTTCAGTTCTGCTGTAGTGAATGTTGGAGCAAGAGCATCTTCATGCTTTTGATGAATGGTTTTAGGATTTCCTTATTGAAACTTTGTAAATCCATGTTTGTAATGAGTATGATTACGAATTGTAATTGTGAAAATTAACAGGGATGCATGTTGTTGTTATGGAACTCTTTTGGAATTGGGATTTGTTTTTTTTTTGAATAATTGTTTTGGATTAATGAACTTTGGGTTAATTGGTTAATTTTTATGATTGAATGGATTTGGATGTGAAATGGATATGAAATGGATTTTGGTTCCAAATGGATGATGAAAATGGATGTGGATTTTGGGTATAGTTTGAAACAAAAATGGATTTAAAAATAGAGTTGGGTTATTGGATATTTGATTATAAAAATGGATGTGGATTTTTAGGAATAATCCAATATTAGTTTGAATATCAATTTAATTAATAATAACGAATCAGCAAAAATCAAATTAAAATCAAATTAATCTATAATTAATTTAAAATTACTTGGATATCAACTCTAACATTCATTTGGAAATTACAATCGATTAGAGTTTGAATCATTAGTAAAATAAACAATTAAGATTAAATTGACAATTGGAATTAAACTTAATTCGAAATTAAAATCAAATTGAAAAATACAAAATAATAAAAAAATAAGATATTAAAATCCATTTTATAATCAAAAGCACCATGATCAAAAAGGCATAGACAATGACCAATGTGTAACAAAAATATGGCTTTGGGAACGAATGTATGCAAATGAACCTTAGGCCAAGTGCCAAACAAAAATTAAAAAAATGGAAAAAATTCAGGACCAAAATCGGGGTATGACAGTTGCCCCTATTTAAGTATCTTCTACTAGAGAATATGAAGCAGGACACTCTTCATATGATCATAGTGGGAGATGGTTAAATACTAAGAAGACCCGGATTTTGATCCTGAATCCCTATGACATGATGTGATATGATATGATATGATATGATATGATATGATATGATATGGTATGCATGGATGCATGATTTTTTTTGTAATTTTACCTGCTAGGGATATGGTAGACCCTTGACAGGAGATGCTACTAGACAGACCAACCTGTGGGGAATGCTGATGATCCACAGGGAGACAGACAAATGGGGTAAAAAAAAACAACTTGCTAGGGAAACAGTCCTGCTGGAGAATCAGACACACACTGGGGAGTATTCAAAGTGAGATTTGATAAACGACACTTAGAATACAAGGGATTTCGGTAGTAAGTTCACACATGACTTACTAAACCCGAATAAGAAAAAAAAAGTCACAGCAGGTTCAGATATGACCTGGCAATACTGGAATAAAACACGACAAAACAGGTTCATATATGACCTGACAATGCTGGGGGAATATCAAGAAGTTCTGACAGCCGGTCCAGATGTGACCTAACGAACTCAGAAAAAATTCAAAAAGAGTGTATCAACAGGTTCATATATGACCTGGTAATGGATAATAGTTCAATAACAGGTTCATATATGACCTGAATAGGATTGAACAAACAGAGAGAAACAAATCTTCAGAGCAGGTTCAAGTATGACCTGACACCGGAATAAGGGTTCAACAACAGGTTCATATATGACCTGGTAATGGATAACAGTTCAATAACAGGTTCATATATGACCTGAATAGGATTGAACGACAGGTTCATATATGACCTGACAATGGATAAAAGTTCAATAACAGGTTCATATATGACCTGAATAGGATTGAACAAAGATTGGAAAAACTCTTCAGAGAAGGTTCAAGTATGACCTGACACCGGAATAAAAGCTCAACAACAGATTCAAACATGACCTGAGTAGTATTGAACAAAAGTTGGAAAAAACTCTTCAGAGCAGGTTCAAGTATGACCTGACACCGGAATAAAGCTCAACAACAGGTTCAAACATGACCTGAGTAGTATTGAACAAAAGTTGGAAAAAACTCTTCAGAGCAGGTTCAAGTATGACCTGACACCGGAATAAAGCTCAACAACAGGTTCAAACATGACCTGAATAGTATTGAACAAAAGTTTGGAAAAACTCTTCAGAGCAGGTTCAAGTATGACCTGACCCTGGAATAGCAACAATTGGACTTTGACCGTAAGCAATGGACTACAACCAGCTTTTAACGGACTTTGCCAACAACAATGGGACTTGAAAATGACTGCGAAAACCGGATGTTGGTTTAAAGATACCAAAGACAAAACGGAATTAGAGGTCCAAGGACATAGGATCAACGACAAGACCTAGGTCAACGCAAAATGAGCACGAAGTACATTTCGGCTATGCATGATTTGAATGCATGATATATCAATGATCATGATTATGAGAATGCTGACACTTAGCAGACTGGGTGTTTGTAGGGACAGAGATTCTGATTCCTCAACACCAATAACTCATACTCGTACAATTAACAGGCGCATCCAGTGGAGAAACTATCACGATTGACAGTTATAAATAACCAAAGGTCCATCCTTCTAGAGGATTAATAAGTTGTATTCCATGGGGACTTTTGTTGGTGATCCATGGATATTTATGCAACCTTGAGGCTTTTGGGGAAACAAAAGATTTTCCTTTGATTTTCACATGTATCAAAGTAAATTTGTTCTAAGTTTCAAATTCTTTTTCCAAGTTTCAAAACTTTATTATTAACAAATAAATGACATTTTGCATAACAAAGAAAAGCATAGATGAACACAAATTAACAATGATTGGGAAAACTTGTATTTTATTCAAGAATGGTAGCACACAAATGGCGTAGCTCCATAGAGTGTTACATTTTTTTTTGAAAATGGCAATAAGGAAAGGTTTACATTGAATTCAATGACCACTAACATCCTTAATAGATATGATCCCTCAAAAACCTTGCTCCTAAGGGGAGTGACTGGATTAATCTTCCACCTCTAATTCTTCGGTGTTAATCAGTAACAACTAATGCAGTTTATGCCTTTATGCCCCTAACTTTTGCCTGGATCGTCCTTTCGGGTTTTCGATCCACCGGGACGCTCCTTTTTGCCTAAGTCGCCTTTTCAGGTTTTCAACTTAGCGAGCTACCATTTTTATTCATCCCTAACTTTTGCCTGGACCGCCCTTTCGGGTTTTCAGTCCACCGGGATACCCCTTTTTTTTGCCTAAATCGCCCTTTCAGGTTTTCGATTTAGCGGGTTTTTGTTAGGCATAGTATTTTTTAACTGCATCAGAGTTCACGGGGTGTGAGAGCTCTTCATCATCCATAGTTGTGAGAATCAAGGCACCTCCGGAGAAAGCTTTCTTCACAACATATGGGCCTTCATAATTAGGAGTCCACTTCCCACGCGAGTCTTTGTGTATTGGCAAGATCTTCTTAAGCACGAGGTCTCCTTCTCTGAATTCCCGAACACGTACTTTCTTGTCAAAAGCCCTTTTAAGCCTTTTCTGGTATAATTGTCCATGGCACAAAGAAGTCAATCGCTTCTCATCTATGAGGTTCAACTGATCCAATCTATTTTGAATCCACTCAGCCTCTTCTAGCTTGGTTTCCATCAAGATTCTCACTAAAGGTATCTCTACTTCAATTGGGAGAACTGCTTCCATCCCATATACCAAAGAGAATGGGGTTGCCCCTGTTGAAGTGCGGACGGAAGTCCGATATCCATGCAATGCGAAGGGTAGCATTTCGTGCCAATCCTTATAGGTTTTCACCATTTTCTGCAGGATCTTCTTGATGTTTTTATTAGCGGCTTCAACAGCGCCATTCATCTTTGGACGATATGGTGAAGAGTTATGGTGCTCAATCTTGAAGCTCTCGCATAACTCTTTCATGGTCTTATTGTTCAGATTCGTCCCATTATCTGTGATGATCCGACTTGGAATTCCATAACGGCAAATGATCTCTTTCTTGAGGAACCGTGAAACCACTTGCTTTGTCACATTAGCATAAGAGGCGGATTCTACCCATTTGGTAAAGTAATCAATGGCAACCAGGATGAAGCGGTGACCATTGGAAGCTTTAGGCTCGATGGCGCCAATCATGTCGATGCCCCACATTGAGAAAGGCCAAGGTGACGTCAAAATATTGAGTAGGGTCGGAGGCACGTGTACCTTGTCGGCATAGATTTGGCATTTATGACATTTTCTAGCATAATTGAAACAGTCGGATTCCATGGTCAACCAGTAATAACCAGCTCTCAAAATCTTCTTGGCCATGGCATGCCCATTGGCATGAGTTCCAAAGGATCCTTCATGAATCTCCTTGATCAACAGGTCCACTTCACGTCCATCCACGCATCTGAGCAGAATCATGTCGTGATTTCTCTTGTACAACACACCATTGCTCAAGAAGAATTTGGATGCTAACTTCCTCAATGTTTTCTTGTCAAGGGATGTTGCATCTGTTGGATATTCTTGATTTTGCAAAAAGCATTTGATGTCATGAAACCAGGGTTTACCATCGGCTTCTTCTTCAACTGACTGACAGTAGGCAGGCTCGACTTTCCGCTCGATCTGAATGAGAGGTGCTTCATTATGGAATCTAACTTGGTACATTAAAGCCAACATAGCCAAAGCATCAACAATTTGATTCTCAGTTCTCGGGATATGACAGAAAGTGATTTCGTCAAAGTATTTTATTAATTCCATGACATAGGCACGATATGGGATCAACTTGGTATCACGGGTTTCCCATTCGCCCTTGACTTGGTATATCACCAAGGCTGAGTCTCCACATACTTCGAGGATTTTGATTCGGAGATCAATTGCTGCTTCAATGCCTAGGATGCACGCCTCATATTCTGATATATTGTTCGTGCAATCAAAACACAACCTTGTTGTGAAGGGAGTGTATCCACCATTTGGATTCAACAGGACAACTCCTACGCCATGCCCCATGTAATTGGAGGAACCATCAAACATGAGCTTCCACCGAGATCCGGGCTCAGGTCCTTCATCAGGTTCTGGGATTTCACAATCCTTTACTACCATAATGTCTTCATCCGGGAAGTCAAACTTCAACGACTGGTAATCTTCAACGGGCTGGTTTGCCAGGTAATCAGACAACACACTCCCTTTTATGGCTTTCTGAGACACATATTGGATGTCGTACTCAGATAGTAACATCTGCCAACGGGCGAGTCTTCCAGTCAAAGCAGGCTTTTCAAAGATATACTTTATTGGATCCATTTTTGAGATCAACAAAGTAGTGTGGCAAATCATGTATTGTCTTAGACGACGAGCGGCCCATGCTAAAGCGCAACAAGTTTTCTCTAAGAGTGAATATCGGGATTCACAATCGGTAAACCTCTTACTCAGATAATAGATAGCATGTTCCTTTCGACCGGTTTCGTCATGTTGTCCCAGCACACATCCCATTGACTTTTCAAGCACAGTTAAGTACATAAAGAGTGGTCTCCCCTGAACAGGTGGAATTAGAATAGGGGGCTCTTGCAGGTATTGTCTGATTCTCTCAAAAGCCATTTGGCAGTCAGAATTCCATTCAACTGCTTGATCTTTTCGAAGCAATTTGAAGATAGGCTCACATGTGGCCGTCATATGTGAGATAAACCTTGAGATATAATTCAAACGTCCCAGGAAGCCTCTAACCTCTCGCTCAGTGCGTGGAGCAGGCATCTCTTGTATAGCTCGGACCTTGTCAGGGTCCACCTCGATTCCTCTTTGACTAACAATGAAACCAAGCAACTTTCCAGACCGGACACCAAAGGTGCATTTAGCAGGATTCAGTCGTAGTCGAAATTTACGAAGACGCTCAAATAGCTTTTGCAAGTGGTCTATGTGATCCTCTTCACTTTGGGATTTTGCAATCATATCATCCACATAAACCTCAATTTCTTTATGCATCATATCATGGAAAAGGGTGACCATTATTCTTTGGTAAGTTGACCCAGCATTTTTGAGACCGAATGGCATTACCTTGTAACAAAATGTTCCCCAAGGGGTGATGAATGTGGTCTTTTCCATGTCTTCTGGATCCATCTTGATTTGATTATAACCCGAGAATCCGTCCATAAAGGAGAAGACTGCGAACTTAGCAGTGTTGTCTACCAGAGTGTCAATATGTGGCAGGGGGAAATCGTCCTTTGGACTAGCTTTGTTTAGATCCCTATAATCAACACACATCCTGACCTTGCCATCCTTTTTGGGTACAGGTACTATGTTAGCTACCCATTGAGGGTACTTTGCAACTGCTAGAAAACCGGCATCAAATTGACGTTTCACCTCGTCACAAATCTTTAGAGCCATGTCGGGTCTTGCTCTTCGGAGCTTCTGCTTCACTGGCGGACAATCTGGCTGTAGTGGTAGCTTGTGGACCACAATATCAGTATCTAAACCTAGCATATCCTGATATGACCAAGCAAATACATCTACATATTCATATAGCAACTTGATCAATCTTTCCTTGATGCTTGCCTCAAGTGTAGTCCCAACTTTGACCTCTTTCTTGTCCTCTTCAGTGCCAAGGTTGATTGTTTCCACTGGTTCTTGATGTGGCTAAAGGGCCTTTGACTCGTGCTCGAGCATCCTTTCCAGTTCTTCTGGGAAATCACCATCTTCCTCACTCTCCTCTTCCGCTTGGTAGATGGGGAGTTCAAAATTATAGGAAGTAGCGGGGTCATCGAATTCAACTGGCTTATTGATTATTCTGCATGTTTTTTAATGATGGTTTTCTTTAGAAAAATGGAAATAAAATGCAAAAAGAAGTAAAAAAAATATTTTTGTAGTTTTTGAAAGGATTGCCATTTTAAGAAAAACAACAGATAAATGAACGACAAGAATTTGAACAAAATGCTCTTTATTTGTCATAATGATTTTTTTTGAAATTCAAAAGGGGCCCTACAAATGATCCATTAGCCTTGGGCAGAGCTAAGGATTTTCAAAAAACACAAAGGAAAACAACAATTACTTTGACACAGGAAAAACTTCTGGAATCTCAACCGCTTCCTAGTTTGTCAGGGCTGCTTCACATCGGTATATCAAATTTGATGTCTCTCCATCTTCAGTGTCATCTTCCACTGCACCAACTTGTTCTCCATGGATAAATCCTTTGCTCAGGAAAACCTCTTGTATGCTCCGCACACGGTCCTTTGCAGGGACTAGGGCTCCTCCGTTAGCAGAAGACTTGTACCCCAAACCAAAACGGTCATTTTTCTCATTGACGTTGATGACTTGCCCCCAACCTGCAGGGCCTCCACTTTCAACTGCTGATTTTGCGCTCTTCAAAGAGGCGAATGACAAACTGGTTTTCTCAACAGGATCCTTAACCTCTTCAAGTGTGGCATTGGATATCTCAAGTGCTTGAAAAGAAGTTTCTAAGGCATCCTCATCGGCCTAAATATAACGGAAAGAGGAGAGTTGACTGATGATAAAGTCCTCTTCACCTGAGACAATAACGAGCTTGTTATCGACAACGAACTTCATCTTTTGATGTAGAGTAGAAGTTACTGCCCCAGCAGCATGTATCCATGGGCGTCCCAAAAGGCAACTATAAGCTGGATTTATGTCCATGACTTGGAAATTGATGGGGAATACATGCGGTTCGGTCTGTATTGGTAACTCCACCTCCCCAACTACTGTCCTTCGGGAGCCATCAAACGCTTTTACCACAAGCGCACTAGGCTTCAATTCTGAACCTTGATAAGACAATTTAGCAAGTGCCCTCTTTGGTAGAACATTGAGGGAAGATCCAGTGTCAACTAAAACTCTGGCAAGAGCATCTTCTTGGCACTTTATGGATACATGCAAAGCGCGGTTGTGATTCTTCCCCTCTTTGGGCAGCTCTTCATTACTGAAGCTTAGAGTGTTGCAGGCTGTGATATTGGCGACCACTCCATCGAATTGGCCGACCGTTATATCTTGGGTAACATGAGCCTGAGCAAGCACTTTCAGCAGAGCCTCCCTGTGAGCTTCGGAACTCAGAAGCAAAGACAAGATAGATATTTTTGATGGCGTTTGATGCAACTGATCAACTATCTTGTAGTCAGATTTCTTTATTATCCTTAGGAACTCACTTGCTTCATCTGTTTGCACAGCCGGCTGTGCCCCTCCCTGTTCTGGGGTAGGATTTACATTTGCAGCTCCCCTTGTTGGCTCTTGAGGGTTCACATTAAAATTGGGAGTATAAATCCGACCACTGCGGGTCATTCTGCTTGTCCCTGCGATATTGGTGATGTCAGTGTCAACATTCTCCAAAACTTCCTTACTTTCAGCAATTTTGGGATTTCCATCTACCACTCCATCCACCACTGTTATGTCGTACTTCCAGGGTACCGCCTTGGTGCTCTCAAAAGGAAATGGAGTAGGCATGCAAACTACCACGGGTGACGGATGAACAATGTCTCTCCTGTGATAAGTCACCTCAAACGGTTCTGGTATGTTAAAAACAGGTTCAATGACCGAAACTTCCTCATTTATTATTGGACCAGAAATTTGTAAAACCCCTTGATTCATCAAATTCTGAATGTTATTTCGTACCACTTTACATCCTTTTGGCTGAATGGCACATTCCTCGCAGCTGTCGTGACATGTATCAATCAATCTAGCCCCCACCAATCCTGCATGAAGCGCTAGCAACGGAGTTTTAACATCTTCCACGTTTTTGATTATACACACATCAGAAGCATCCTCAACAGCATTAACATCACCATGTGCTGGCAAAGGGTTACTTTTGACATTGGGTCCGACGTCTCGAAACGACAGAATCTTCTTCTCAACCAGGTCTCGCACAATATGCTTTAAAGCATAACATCCTTCTAAATCATGTCCAGGGGCACCCCCATGGAAAGGACAATGGGCATCTGGATTGTACCACGGAGGTAAAGGATTTGGTGGAGGACCCAAAGATCTGGGCGTCACTAAACCTTTCTGTAGCAATGATGGGTACAATTCAGTGTATGTCATAGGGATTGAAGCAAACGGAAGTCTACCTCTCTGTACCCTATTTTGATTTTGAGGATTTTGTGGACGAGGAGCCTATGTCCTCGGCTGTTGATAAGCAGGTGGCGCCGGCGCTTGCTGGTATATCGGCGCTTGTTGAGTAGGAACAGGTTGATAAACTGAAGCTTGTGGTTGGTTAAAATTTGGTGTGACAGCTGCCACATACGGTTGTTGAACATATTGTACTGGATAAATCGGTTGTTGTTGAGCAAATTGGTGTTGTTTCTTCCATGAATGACTCCTCCTTTGACTGGTTGACACTGCATTCGTATCACCCTCCTTCTTTCTTTGAAACCCTCCAGGAAACTTTTTGGCATTACTACCAGATGTTTCAGAGGTAGTCATCATCTTTCCATTCTTCAGTCCCAACTCGACCTTTATGCCCACGGCGACCAGATCAGAGAAACTTGCAGACACACTACTCACCATTCTTTCATAAAACACAGGTTTGACTGTATCCATGAACCAATCAGCTAACTCCTTCTCAGCCAGAGGTGGTTCGACTTGCGAGGCCACTTCCCTCCATCTTTGCGCGTATTCCTTAAAAGACTCCTTGTCTTTCTGGGACATGCTGAGCAGTTGTCTCCTATCTGGGGCCATATCCATGTTGTACTTGTAATGTTGGATGAAGGCATCAGATAAGTCTTGAAAACAACGGATCCTACTCTGATCAAGGCTTAAGTACCACTTGGAGGGAGCACCCCTCAAGCTGTCCTGGAAGCAATGTATCATGAGTTTATCATCCTCCACATGCGCAGC
Organism: Lathyrus oleraceus; assembly: GCF_024323335.1. Taxonomy (NCBI): domain Eukaryota; kingdom Viridiplantae; phylum Streptophyta; class Magnoliopsida; order Fabales; family Fabaceae; genus Lathyrus; species Lathyrus oleraceus. Next base: position 457,788,164 of record NC_066585.1, read on the forward strand.
CATTTTTCGATAGTACATAATGAGGTGACTCTTAGGACACGAGTGGCCCTCATACTTATCGAAATCTGGGGTCCTGAACTTTGCAGGGATCACAAGACCGGACACCAGGCACATCTCCTTAGCTGTAGCACCAAAAACTTGGTCACCTTCCATAGCCCTCAATCTCTTCTCAAGCAGCTGGTAGTTCTCCTTCATCTCTCTTAGGTCCTCCTGCCTTTCCTCATCTTCATCTGAAAAGTCTGGAGCGTGTTGTTGATCCTCAAAGTAGGGTTGCACGTGTGCACGAACGAGAGGAGGTGCGAACGTGTGGACCACAGGATGATTTTCATTGATGGTTGGTAGAGGGGCCGTTTGCTGAGCGGATGGTGCAAAACCAGGTGCACCTTCAACTGTAGGCGTGAAACCGGGAGGTAAACCATAGGTTGGCCAGGTTGTTGGTACCGTCCTTGCAGGTTGGGGTTCAATCGTTGGACCGGCGATTTCTGAAACAACCGTTGTTTGGGTGTCTAATTTTTCCCGGATGACCTGTAATATCTCCATGACCTGACCCATGTTGCCACGCAGGTCTTCGAGCTCTGAGCTCACTCGCTCCAATTCATGCTCTTGATCTGCCATTCTTTGACGAGCTCTGGCACGAGTATTATACTGGTGTTGAAAATTCAGCGTGAAACTGGAGGAAGAAAGGACAAAATGAGGCTCTGTTTTTTTTGAAAATGTATGAATGCATGTATGGATGCATCTTGTTTGCAAAACTCTGAGTTATCTTTATTATTTATTCCAGCAATGTTAGAATATAAGAACAATCATGTAATAATTGAGACCCAAAATGACAACTTTCATTAATTAAAATCAAATTCGAATACAAAAGGGTTTAGCTTCAAGTACACACGATTCGAATACAAAAAATTTAAACACCAACAACTCAAATTCAAGTACAAGTAAACTTAAGTTATGTCTCAGCTCTTAAGATCGTAGCCAGATCTGTGGTGAGCTCATTCATCATCTTCTTGATAAACTTGACGAAGTTGAAAACTTGAGGAGGCATGTTTTCTGGACACATACACCAATCCGTTTCCTGGAGTTTTTCTGGAAGTTCCAACATGTTGAGGTTAACAAACCTAGCCAAGTTGCGGAACTTGCCATTCCATTCAACATAGAGCTCTTGGAGTTCCTTGATGACCTTTTGATCTTCATCTAGGGTTGCTCTAGCCTCTCTATACAACCTCTTCCAGTACACACAATCATTTTTTAGGAGTAAGTACGCTGCATCACCTTCCTGGCTCTCCAAAACTGCAAACCTCCTAGTAGCTTCTTCCAACTGGTACCTGAGATGGTGACAGTTCCTTTCAGCTTCTTCCTTTTGGAGGATCTCGCGAGACGACTTTTCCTCGCATTTCTTCAGAGCTTCCCTCAAGTCACGGATTTGTGCCTCAAAGTCAGACTTAATTTCTTTTTTATCCATAAGAGATTTATCCAACAGCCTCCCTAACTCACAAATCCTATACTCAGCTTTCTTGAGCTCTTCCTTCCTGGTTCGGATCACTGATATGGAACCCAATAGGATATGATCAAGATCATCTTTCTGGTCTTCCAATAGCCTAGCTCTCTTGTTGCTATCCTCAAGTTCTTGGGCTTTTCCCTTACGTTCCTCTTTCAAATTCTGATTTTCCAAGATAACTCGGTTCATCTGAATTCGTAAATCGGCATTCTCCACTTCGAGCTCCTTAACCTCAGTAACGAGTTTCTCCATGTCCTCGGGGAGTATGGGCTCGGGCTCAGGAGTTTTAGGAAAAGCTGGAGCCTTTAAGATATATGGCAACTGGATTTTCTCAACTCTTTCTCTCACCCATTGCGTGTAGGGTTCTTTGGCAAGAATGTTTCTCTTTCCAAACTCTTTACCCTTTCTTACAATCTTTAACCAAGCCTTTCGTACTGCTCTTACATCAGGATTGCTTGCTTGGATGTCAGAGAGCACAAATGGCTGTAAGTCTTTTGCGTCAGGAGGACCATCCATGGGGTAACCGTGTTGTAATCGAGATAACATAGGGTTATAGTTGATGCAACCCTTGGTGCCCAACAACGGTACATTAGGAAATTCCCCACAGCTGACTATAATGTCTGGGGTTTCCCACTCTCGGATATACCATCTGATGGAACTCGCGGTGAGAGAAGCTAATTTCTGGGGAGACTTAAGTTCTTTTGCCACAAAAGGACCTTCTTCGGGCATGTGTTGCATGAACCAAGTGTAAAGCAACGGAGCACAACACAACAACATTCCACCCCTCTTTTCATGTCGAGTGTGAAGGGCATAGTAAATATCAGCTAAGAGAAATGGTACTGGATTGCCAGAGAGAAAGACTTCTATGGCCACTTGATCCACAAATTTTTCAACATTTGGGAATAACACAATCCCATGGATCAATAAAGCCACCACAGCATAGAATGCATTCCAATTTCCACTTTTCTTGAACTTTAGAGCTAAATCCTCCAAAAACATCGCGGCAAAACCTTTGCAACCCCCTTTTTCAGCCCAATTGTCTCGAACAGTCGGGACATTGATACTTAGGGCCGAAGCTATCTTCTTTGGGCCCATATCTTCTTCGAGCTTTGGAAACGGATTAAAATCTTTCAACTTGAGACCCACGATCCTCTCGACTTCTTCCAAAGTGGGAGCTAGATGGAAATCAGCGAATGTGAAACAGCGTAGAGGTGGATCATAATATTGTGCAAGAGAGCCGATAATTCCATAGTCAACTTTCTTATTTAGAAGGCTCAAAATTTTCCCATAGCTTTTTCCAAACTCATCACGTCTGCTGAGAGACAAATCAGAGATTAAACCCTTCAGACTGTCCAACTTAGGTTCCTTGTACTTAAGCGTGAAAGTGTGTCTTATTGAAGTTGTCATTTTCAAGTTCTCAATTCCTGAAACAAATAAGAGGTAATTAAGAGTTTTCTTTTTATGATGTTGATGCAATGTATGAATGTAATGCATTCTTTTTGTATAGGTTCAATAGGCTTAAGGCATGGATAAGTCTGATTGCTTTGTATAGAACATGGTTCTCACCAGGTATGATTTAAGGTTTTTTGAAAAAGTTCCTAGAGTCATGGATCCATTAGACTGTTTGCTACCTGCGGCAACTTACTTGTCGGGCATCAACTCCATCTAAAGAATCTACTCTAAGTGAGGTTCTCGCATCGATCTAACGAGAAATACATCTCGCAGACCCACACTACGCAACCATCTTTCCTAGTGGGGCAAAGAACTAAGGTTCTACAAATGGTTCTTAGAGTCATGGATCCTGAAGAAAACATCGAAGCTTACGGCAACTTACTTGCCGAGCGACAACATCCTCTCAAGAATCTACTCTAAGTGAGGTTCTCGTACCGACCCAACGAGAAATACATCTCGCGGACCCGCACTACTCAACCTCGTCCTATCTTATGTTTTTACTCAAGACTCGGGTAAAAAGTTTTTCCCACAAGGTTTGCAATCAGAATATCCAAGTACCAAACCATAATCGAACCAATACAGCAGATTTATATCAATATGACAATAGAGATAGTAAAAACAATAAAGAAAATCCACATAGGTAAACAAGCAAAGGCACACAAACGACCTAACTAGGCTTGACTCACTTAGGGATTTGTGTTCCCCAGTGGAGTCGCCATCTGTCGCACCTCGAAAAATAATGGGGATACGACTTCAAAGCGAAGCGCAATCGCACGCTCGCAATGATGGACTAAACAGAGTCGCCACCGAACTTTATTTATTCCTAAAAAGGAAAGGGGAAATATCGATAAAACCCAAGACAAAAGAAAGGATAAGATATGGTCATCGCAACCAATATCAGGGTTCGGGGGTCGATTACGCAAGGGGAAGGTATTAGCACCCCTCACGTCCGTTGTACTCAACGGGAACCATTAGGTCAGTTGTGTGCGTTAGTGTCAGTTGAAATATTAGGCTTTTCAAATTATTAGGTGGGAAAGAAAGAAAGGAAGATAGAAGAAATGTTTTTGGATTTTTAACGAAGGACTAAACCTAAGTTTTTTATTAGTGGGCCTCACAAGATTTATAAATCCTGCTCCTACGTATCTCAAAAGAGAAATCAAGGCTTACGTAGTTCTGGGTAGAAAAATGTTTTGTTTGTTGGTCGATTTTAGCGAAAGCTATATTGTAACAATCGACGAAAACATTGTTTTACCCAAAACAGATGAGGAGTGGACGCATACCACACATCGAACGGATTTATAAATCTACATTTGGAAAAGCGTCATTTATCTCTACTCAACAATCGTGGCCGAAACATTGTTTTGTATCACTTAAGACAATATATCTTTCATTTATGAAAAAGGTTCTCTGATTAACCGCACGGCGGCGAGAAAAGAGTTTGATCGGTTGGATGTATTTTGAGTGATGGCGAGAACTTGGATGAGCGAGATATACATCTCGAATCCTAGCCTCAGGAGTGCACGGTATACACCATGTTCCATTTCCATCTTTATTGAAAAAGTATTAAGGTAGGAATTAGGTATTTTGAAGTTTGAAAGACGAGTACTTGTGACCTACAAGCTCTTACAGCTTGGGTCTAATACTCGGGACTACGTCTGGACATTCCACCCAGGCAGTCTGTTTCTTTCCAATATTGCTAAGAAAATGATTCGAATATTTATGAATGTTTTGGAGGGAAGACGAATATTTATGACTTGCAAGCTCTTGCAGCTTGAGCCTAATATTCAGGATTACGGCTGGATATTCCCTCCAGGTAATCTTTTTCTTCCAACTTTATTAAGAAGATGGTTTGAGATATTTACAGGTGTTTTGGAGAGAAGACGAATATTTATGGCTTGCAAGCTCTTACAGCTTGAGCCTAATATTCGGGATTACGACTGGACATTCCATCCAGGTAACCTTTTTCTTCCAACTTTATTAAGAAAATGATTTTGAATATTGGAGTGTTAAAGAGAAGACGAATATTTATGGCTTGCAAGCTCTTACAGCTTGAGCCTAATATTCGGGATTACGACTGGACATTCTGTAACACCCTTCTAAAATACCCCAAATTATTATAATTAAAATAACAATATATTCATCAGAGTAATTATGCCCCGAAGGGTGTCACACAATCATTTAACAAAATTATCAAGCATCCTGTCATGCTCATTTATTTAAATCAAAATAAGGTTCTTTTGCATAATTCGCAGCGGAATAATTCAACATCAATGTAGGACATGTAACACAATACATGTAAATCATTCAACAACCAATATCAATTTAATTAAAACATCCCCTCCCGATGTTACATCTATCAGAGCATGACCCATAAGAACTACTCTAGACTCCAAGCATTAGCTTCTACTCAACTCATTTCTCGTTACCTGAAAAATAGGCGTAAGGGTGAGTTCCTCAATCAATATAATAAGCATTATAGAACAACATGTAATGCCAAGTAATTAACACATTAATTCACCCTAATCAGACTACGCATTCAGCAACAGCAATATCCATTCAAGCATCATACTCAACGGTAAAATCTCAATCACATTCAACATTAACAACACAACATACAACACACATATAATACTGGAATACATCCATTCATATTATATGCCATACATTCATTATGCAATGAGACTCTATGCATGCGGTACCGACTATGTTGTGAACATATAGTTCAACCTCACCGTCCAAATCCAGGCACGGCTACCAAGCTCACTAGTCCCACTCATTTGAGACATAGTGACTCACTCACTAATTCCTCACCATGGGAATTAGCTACCACCCCAAATGGGCCATGAAATGCACGCTAATCACCTAGCATGCAGACATCAACAACAATCAAAATGATTTACTCACTAATTCCTCACCATGGGAATTAGCTACCACCCGAAGGCCACAATGTGCATGCTAATCACCTAGCAATGCAACGTCAACAATAATCAAGAATAGACACATGCTCACACTCTAAGCCATAATACAGTCTATTCACAAATGTATACATTCACATCATCATGTATACCATCACACATTATCAACATAATTAATCACAAAAGCACATCATATCATGCCACATAATCAACCACAGTATTAGCCCGCTCTACTAATACCTATACCACTCAAAACGACGGGAAATGATCCCTACAACATCATATCTCAGCTAAGTACATCACTCAGCCTAAACAACCAAAAACTGCACAACAACAGTTCAGGAAAATCCCAACTCTGCCCATACGCGTACTGTCCATGCCATACGCGTATTGCCCAAACCTGGCCAACTCCATACGCGTAATGCCTACTCTCTTACGCGTATTGCGCGTTTCCTCGCCCAACTCATACGCGTACCACCTATCCCATACGCGTACGCTACGCGTAACAACTTCCCATTACGCGTACCAACAGAGACCAATTCACGTTCAAAATGCCATCTTTTCCACCCATACGCGTAAGGCTTCCCCCCTATACGCGTACCAACATCTCATACGCGTATTGCCTAGTGCCATACGCGTATGACCAGAGACCAGAGCTCTCAGATCTGCAATGGCTTTCTCTGCTACGAGACCTATCCAATTCAACCTTCTACAGTCCAAATTTCACACACAATTCATTCATATCATCTAACACGAATCATACACTTTCGATTTCACAAATTTCTAACCTTTCTACCTCTAATTCCTACGAATTTCGTCAATTATAATCCAAATTTTCGTTCATCTCAAAAGTTCACAATTTCAACATATATCATCCAATCAGAGGTAAAACAATGGTCTATTACTACCCAGTACATATCATCCCATAATACCCGTTAATCGATGATAAACCCCCCTTACCTGAGTAAATCCGGCAGTCTCTGAGCTCCAAGCTTTCCCTTCCTTCAACCTTCGTTCTTTTGCTTTTTGCCCTTTCTGCCTCTTTTCCCTTTTTCACGTGAAAATAACCTTTTTACCAAAAATGGGATTTTTCTAAATTCCAACTTATATATTTTCCAAAATAATAATAATAATCCAAATTCCAATTATTTAATTAAATTAATAAATAAAATATTAATTTAAATTAAATAAGTGTCTTATTTTTATTGGGGTGTTACAACTCTCCCCCACTAAAAGAGTTTTCGTCCTCGAAAACATACCTCAATCGAACAACTCCGGATAAGATTCTTTCATCTGGCTCTCCAGTTCCCAAGTCACATTGCCACCTGCTGGTCCCCCCCAAGCTACCTTCACCAAGGCAATCTCTTTACCCCGCAACTGCTTCAACTCTCGATCCTCGATCCTCATAGGTGATGTCTCAACAGTCAGGTTATCTCTCACCTGTACATCATCTATTTGGACTACATGCGACGGATCATGAATGTATCTCCTCAACTGCGACACATGGAAAACATCATGCAAATTCGCAAGCGACGGTGGTAAGGCGATACGATAGGCTACCTCTCCTATCCTCTCCAAAATCTGATAAGGACCAATAAATCGAGGTGTCAACTTCTTCGACTTCAAAGCCCGACCAACACCAGTTATCGGAGTAACACGAAGAAACACGTGGTCTCCCTCTCGGAACTCAAGTGACTTCCTCCTCTTATCATGATAACTCTTCTGACGACTCTGAGCAATTCTCATCTTCTCCTGAATCATCTTAATCTTTTCCGTAGTTTGTTGAACAATCTCCGGTCCAACTACAGCACTCTCACCGGACTCATACCAACATAACGGTGTCCGACATCTCCTACCATACAAAGCTTCAAACGGTGCCATACCAATGCTCGAATGAAAACTATTGTTGTAGGTAAACTCAATCAAAGGCAAATAACAATCCCAAGCACCTCCTTTTTCCAAAACACAAGCTCTCAAAAGATCTTCTAATGACTGAATCGTCCTCTCAGTCTGACCATCAGTCTGCGGATGATATGCAGAACTCAATCTCAGCTTAGTTCCCAAAGCCCTCTGCAAACCTTCCCAGAACTTCGATGTAAATCTAGGATCTCTGTCCGAAACAATACTCGACGGAATACCATGCAAACTTACAATCTTCTCAATATACAACTCGGCTAGCCTCTCTAACGGATAATCCATTCTGATCGGAATGAAATGAGCCGACTTTGTCAATCTGTCAACAATCACCCAAATAGCCTCAAAATTCTTACTTGTCCTCGGCAAACCAGAAACAAAATCCATACTGATACTATCCCACTTCCACTCTGGAATAGCCAACGGTTGCATTAGCCCAGACGGCTTCTGATGCTCAATCTTTGACTTCTGACAAGTCAAACAGGAATAAACAAAACTCGCAATTTCTCTCTTCATTCCTGGCCACCAAAATAACTTCTTCAAATCATGGTACATCTTTGTAGCTCCAGGATGAATACTCAAGCCACTACGATGTCCCTCTTCAAGAATACTCTTCTTAAGCTCAGTAACATCCGGAATACACACCCGACTACCAAATTTCAAAACACCATTCTCATCAACTCTGAATTCACCACCTTGACCTTGATTTACTAAAGTCAACTTATCAACCAAAAGCATATCAGATCTCTGACCTTCTCTGATCTCATCCAGAATACCACTCGTTAATCTCAACATTCCCAGTTTAACACTATTGTGAGTACTCTCACACACCAAACTCAAGTCTCTAAACTGCTCAATTAAATCCAATTCTTTAACCATTAACATAGACATATGTAATGATTTCCGACTCAACGCATCAGCCACTACATTTGCTTTACCCGGATGGTAATTCAAACCAAAATCATAATCTTTCAGAAATTCTAACCATCTCCTCTGTCTCATATTCAGCTCTTTCTGATCAAACAAATACTTTAAACTCTTATGGTCACTGAAAACTTCAAATCTTGACCCATACAAATAATGCCTCCACAACTTCAGAACAAATACCACGGCTGCCAACTCTAAATCATGTGTCGGATAGTTCCTCTCATGAACCCTTAGCTGTCTCGAAGCATAAGCTATAACCTGCTTATTCTGCATCAACACACCGCCTAAACCCAACAATGAAGCATCACAATAAACCTCAAATAATTCCGACGAACTCGGTAATATCAGAATAGGAGCAGTAGTCAACCTTCTCTTTAACTCTTGGAAACCTTCTTCACATTTTGAGTCCCAAACAAACGCTTGCCCCTTTCTGGTCAACATTGTCAACGGTAACGCCAACTTGGAAAATCCCTCAATGAATTTTCTATAGTAACCTGCAAGTCCAAGGAAACTCCTTATCTCAGAAACTGACTTCGGAGCTTCCCACTTAGATACCGCTTCTATCTTAGAAGGATCAACAGCCACGCCACCTCTTGAAATCACATGACCAAGAAAACTAACTTCTTCTAACCAAAATTCACACTTAGATAGTTTAGCAAATAGCTTCTTTTCTCGTAGAACTCCCAAAACCACTCTCAAATGCTCAACATGCTCTTCTTCAGATTTCGAGTATACCAAAATGTCATCAATAAACACCACCACAAACTGATCTAGGTACGGATGGAAAATCCTATTCATATACTCCATAAATACTCCAGGTGCATTAGTCACACCGAAAGGCATTACAGAATACTCATAATGTCCATACCTCGTTCTGAAAGCAGTCTTCTGAATATCTTCAGTTTTCACACGTATCTGATGATACCCAGATCTCAAGTCTATCTTGCTGAACACACTTGCACCAACCAACTGATCCATCAAATCATCAATCCTCGGTAAAGGATACCGATTCTTGATCGTCACTTTATTCAATTGCCTGTAGTCCACACACAACCTCATAGTACCTTCCTTCTTCTTAACCAATAGCACTGGTGCACCCCACGGTGACACACTCGGACGAATAAATTTCTTATCCAACAAATCTTCCAACTGACTCTTCAATTCAGCTAGCTCAACAGCAGACATACGGTACGGAGCCATCGATATCGGTCTAGTACCAGGTACCAAATCAATCGAGAACTCAACTTCACGCTCTGGCGGTAATTCATTCACTTCTTCCGGAAACACATCAGGGAAATCACACACCACAGCTAGATCGCCAATCACCAGTTTATCTTTAGCCTCCAAAGTCGCTAACAGCATAAACAACTCTGCCCCATCTGCTACTTCCTCATTCACTTGCCTTGCTGATAGAAACAAACTCTTTCCTTCCTCAATCTCAGGGAATATCACAGTCTTATCAAAACAGTTGATATAGACTCGGTTAAACACCAACCAGTTCATACCCAGAATAACATCAATCTGCACTAATGGAAGACACACAAGGTCTATCCCAAAATCCCTACCAAAAATACTCAAAGGGCAACTCAGACAAACAGAAGTAGTAGTCACTGAACCCTTCGCAGGAGTATCAATCACCATACTTCCAAACATCTTAGATATCTCTAACTTAAGCTTCACAGCACAATCCAACGATATAAAAGAATGAGTAGCACCGGTGTCAATAATAGCTACAAGAGGAAAGCCATTAATATAACACGTACCTCGGATCAAACGATCATCTGCAGAAGTCTCAGAACCTGATAAAGCAAAAACCTTGCCTCCTGACTGATTCTCTTTCTTCGGCTTAGGACACTGTGGACTGATATGACCCAACTCTCCACAGTTGAAACAAGTCACAGTCTTCAACCGGCAATCTGCAGCTAAATGACCACCTTTTCCACACTTGAAACATTTCTTCTCATTACTGGTACACTCATGGATACGATGTCCAGCCTGACCACATCTGTAACACTTAACAGGAGCACTAGAATCTCCCCCACTAGTCCTCTTCGCCCCACCCTGCCTCTGAAAACCTTTGCCAGCTGCATACGGTTTTCCACGATCCATCTGATTCTTGCCTCTCCTATCAACTCTCTGCTGATAGCTCTCAGCTCTTGCCTTGGAATCCTGTTCGAAAATCCTGCAACAGTCAACCAAATCAGAAAACACTCTAATCCTCTGATATCCAATCGCCTGCTTGATCTCGGGACGCAACCCGTTCTCAAACTTCACACACTTTGAAAATTCCCCAGCAGCCTCAGCATAGGGAGTATAATACTTCGACAGCTCTGTGAACTTAGCAGCATACTCCGTAACAGACCTGTTACCCTGCTTCAATTCCAAGAACTCTATATCCTTCTTTCCTCTGACATCCTCGGGAAAATACTTCCTCAGAAATCTCTCTCTGAACACAGCCCAAGAAATCTCAGCATCTCCAGCAGTTTCCAACTCAGTGCGGGTAGCAACCCACCAATCATCAGCTTCCTCTGACAGCATATGTGTACCGAACCTGACCTTCTGGTTATCAGCACACTCAGTTACTCTGAAGATCCTCTCTATCTCCTTCAGCCACTTCTGAGCACCATCTGGATCGTATGCTCCCTTAAACATTGGAGGATTGTTCTTCTGGAACTCACTCAACTGACGAGCAGCTCCCATTCCCATAACATTCGGATTTCCTCCAAGTACTCCAGCTAGCATACCCAGAGCCTCAGCAATCGCAGCATCATCTCTACCTCTTCCAGCCATCTCTATTCTGAAAACCCAAACAAGCTAAACGAATAAGTACTGATAGGGTTACACAACACCTATCCCGTACAGGGGAAACAGAATAACTACGACTCGACACGACCGACTATGCTCTGATACCACTAATGTAACACCCTTCTAAAATACCCCAAATTATTATAATTAAAATAACAATATATTCATCAGAGTAATTATGCCCCGAAGGGTGTCACACAATCATTTAACAAAATTATCAAGCATCCTGTCATGCTCATTTATTTAAATCAAAATAAGGTTCTTTTGCATAATTCGCAGCGGAATAATTCAACATCAATGTAGGACATGTAACACAATACATGTAAATCATTCAACAACCAATATCAATTTAATTAAAACATCCCCTCCCGATGTTACATCTATCAGAGCATGACCCATAAGAACTACTCTAGACTCCAAGCATTAGCTTCTACTCAACTCATTTCTCGTTACCTGAAAAATAGGCGTAAGGGTGAGTTCCTCAATCAATATAATAAGCATTATAGAACAACATGTAATGCCAAGTAATTAACACATTAATTCACCCTAATCAGACTACGCATTCAGCAACAGCAATATCCATTCAAGCATCATACTCAACGGTAAAATCTCAATCACATTCAACATTAACAACACAACATACAACACACATATAATACTGGAATACATCCATTCATATTATATGCCATACATTCATTATGCAATGAGACTCTATGCATGCGGTACCGACTATGTTGTGAACATATAGTTCAACCTCACCGTCCAAATCCAGGCACGGCTACCAAGCTCACTAGTCCCACTCATTTGAGACATAGTGACTCACTCACTAATTCCTCACCATGGGAATTAGCTACCACCCCAAATGGGCCATGAAATGCACGCTAATCACCTAGCATGCAGACATCAACAACAATCAAAATGATTTACTCACTAATTCCTCACCATGGGAATTAGCTACCACCCGAAGGCCACAATGTGCATGCTAATCACCTAGCAATGCAACGTCAACAATAATCAAGAATAGACACATGCTCACACTCTAAGCCATAATACAGTCTATTCACAAATGTATACATTCACATCATCATGTATACCATCACACATTATCAACATAATTAATCACAAAAGCACATCATATCATGCCACATAATCAACCACAGTATTAGCCCGCTCTACTAATACCTATACCACTCAAAACGACGGGAAATGATCCCTACAACATCATATCTCAGCTAAGTACATCACTCAGCCTAAACAACCAAAAACTGCACAACAACAGTTCAGGAAAATCCCAACTCTGCCCATACGCGTACTGTCCATGTCATACGCGTATTGCCCAAACCTGGCCAACTCCATACGCGTAATGCCTACTCTCTTACGCGTATTGCGCGTTTCCTCGCCCAACTCATACGCGTACCACCTATCCCATACGCGTACGCTACGCGTAACAACTTCCCATTACGCGTACCAACAGAGACCAATTCACGTTCAAAATGCCATCTTTTCCACCCATACGCGTAAGGCTTCCCCCCTATACGCGTACCAACATCTCATACGCGTATTGCCTAGTGCCATACGCGTATGACCAGAGACCAGAGCTCTCAGATCTGCAATGGCTTTCTCTGCTACGAGACCTATCCAATTCAACCTTCTACAGTCCAAATTTCACACACAATTCATTCATATCATCTAACACGAATCATACACTTTCGATTTCACAAATTTCTAACCTTTCTACCTCTAATTCCTACGAATTTCGTCAATTATAATCCAAATTTTCGTTCATCTCAAAAGTTCACAATTTCAACATATATCATCCAATCAGAGGTAAAACAATGGTCTATTACTACCCAGTACATATCATCCCATAATACCCGTTAATCGATGATAAACCCCCCTTACCTGAGTAAATCCGGCAGTCTCTGAGCTCCAAGCTTTCCCTTCCTTCAACCTTCGTTCTTTTGCTTTTTGCCCTTTCTGCCTCTTTTCCCTTTTTCACGTGAAAATAACCTTTTTACCAAAAATGGGATTTTTCTAAATTCCAACTTATATATTTTCCAAAATAATAATAATAATCCAAATTCCAATTATTTAATTAAATTAATAAATAAAATATTAATTTAAATTAAATAAGTGTCTTATTTTTATTGGGGTGTTACACATTCCATCCAGGTAACCTTTTTCTTCACGCTTTATTTAGAAGGTGATTTGAGGTATTTACGGATATTTTGGCGAGAAGACGAATATTTATGACTTACAAGCTCTTACAGCTTGAGCCTAATATTCGGGATTACGACTGGACATTCCATCCAGGTAATCTTTTTTCTTCACGTTTTATTTAGAAAATGATTTGAATATTAAATTAAAACAATTAAAGTATCGAGGTTTGAAATTATTGAAAGTTAAGTTGATGTTGCTTAAGAGCTCATTGTAAGAAGGCCCAAGAGTAAGCCATGTGAGGTTGATGGCGATGCTTAAAAGCAATCGACTTACAAGGGTATGAAAATGGGCTCGATATTGAATCGAGAAAAAAATGTGATTTTAATAATTTTAAAATGGTTTTGAATGAATGATGCAATTAAAAGAAAACAAATCTATGTTATTAAACAATAATAAAAAACTATGAGTAATAAAGCATAAACATAAAAGAAAATGTTAAAAGAAAAAAACTACACATAGAGGTATCGAACCCACTACACTAAAGACCTAGAAATCACTCCTCTCCACCAGGCCACTTACCAACTAGCTATTATTTTAACACTAACTTAAATATATAAACTAAGATAAATTAAAAGTATGAATTAAAATAAAAATAAGAAAGGGATGGTCTAATAATGGATGATTAATTAAAATAAATGGGGGGAATCCCAAACGCAACCCTAGCCGCCTGGCTGTTGGGTGGGAACTGCAAATTTTAATTACCAATAATACCAACAGACCAAAGTAAATGGCAGATTGTAAAAACTAGACTTGTCAATTAATTGGGTTTTGAATACTTTTTATTATTAAAAAAAATAAAAGGAAAAGAAACAGAGAGGCGTAAATCTCTGAAGATTCGCCATCTCTCTCACAAAGACAGAAACAAAAAGAAAAAGAAAACTCCCCGTCCTACTCACTCTCTCAACTTCTCTCTCTAAACCTTGTTTGCCATCTCTATCGCTTCCGCCATCTCTCATCCCAAACCTATCTCAAACGCGTTCACCTCTCTCAATCTCTTCTCAATCGCTCACGTCTCACTCAAATACTCTGAATCATGCAAGAAATCGTGGTTGAAACGAAAAAAGAGCTCACCTCCGGCGGTGACGACGGCAACGATGAGATTCAAACCTCCCTCCTTCGCCTCTTCAAAATAGGTTTGTTTTTGATTTTTTGGATTAGGGTTTTCTGTTTAGCCGCTTTTAATTCCGCCTCCGATTAGGTTTTTTTTTCACTGATTTCTTCTGTCTATTTATGTTCACAGCCTAGGGTTTTGGTTTGATACTCAAAAGCTCAAAGAAGCAAACTCCAGAAGTGCTTTTTCTGCTCAAAAACGAGTTTGTCCTATTTGATGCTATTATCCGGAAATGGTATTCTGAACTTAGCTTTCTTCTTCGCTTTTTGTCTCAATTCCGATTCGGGAACTTTTTGGAATTTTACTGCTTGCCAGTTATTTTGTTTTACTGCAGTGACTTAAATGGAGCATTGATTTTTTAACTGCCTTTGACCATGTGAAGGAATTTGTGACTTTCGTCTAAGTGAAACAGTACCAATAACACTTCCAGCCGGTAGACCATCAACGAAGGAAGTCTTGAAGATGTTGATCGGTTGCAGAGATCCGCAGGCCAACGCAGGGACGATCGTTGGTATCTATGATGATGCTCCACTTTTTGTGAATTCTTCAGTCGATGGCCCTCATCAACCACAAGAACTTCCCAAGGAACTCCCCGAAAATGAGGATAGTCGGCAAGAACCATTTCATATGAGGTTAAAAGCACATTAAACTTATAGGCTTCTGTTTTCTTATTCAGTCCACTTGGATCACTTGCAGGCCATTCATACTGTCGAATTATGGCTCTTGCTTTTGCACAGCCATGATATTGAATAACATTCACATCTGGAGCCCATAGCGCAAACTCAGTGAGCCAATTGCCCATAGTGACAAGAGGTACCAGAACCAAACAAGGACGTGAAACTTTGAATTCAAAATACAATGATGAAATAAAAGCACAAGCAGATATTGTTTTCCCAAGCCCCATCTCATCAGCAAGTATCACATTCTTGGACTTTTACCAGCACTTACGCAACCAGTTCAGAGCTTCAAGCTGATGGGGAAATAAAGAACCCCCTGATGATTGTGGTCGTTTCTTAACAGCAGATATTTGGATTTTGTCTTCAAAATCAACTTCAGATGTATCGATCAACTGATAGCTGGTACGGATCACATGGGAAACATCATAACTGTGAGATGAAGGAAACAATCTTCAAGCTTTCCTTTTATTGAAAATATCAATGCCGTCAAGTTGTAACCAGAAGGTTCTAAATTGACTGTTATGGTTTGGTGTGTTTCTTGCAGGTTATGGTTATGTTTGCTGTAATGACAATGCCGACATTCACTTACGGTAATTTGAGTGATTCCAATTGGCTTAATTGACTTGAAATCCAGGAGAAGGAGTGAAGCTATTTCTTTCAAGAAACTTAAGTCCGAGATTTTGGCGGCGTAGTCGTCAGTGAGTTGAACAGATGAAGTGTTTAGGCTGCTATGGGCGAGCGGAGGGTTTAGCTGGTGCATATGTTGAAGGCAGTAAACCGTGCCAATTGCAAACTCTAAGTCTTGTTCCCCCAATCCAAGTGTTCGGCTTCTGAGCTGAAACCAATGAGTGTTTTGAATCCTTTTTTAGACCTTGTTTCTGTTTGTTAGAACCTGAAGTTGAGCCATCATTGGCTTTCACAGTAGGAGATTTCCGAGTATTCCTTTTAACTTGTCCCTTTTCAACTGTTTGAGAACTGATATATTTTTTTTCAACAGATGCCAAATCATGTTTCTTCTTCAACTTAGGAAGAGGTGCCTAAAAGTGTGACCTAGTCCATCGGTCAAGCCAGTTTTCAGCCAAGTGAGGTTCTCCAAAATCGCTTCTGATAGATAGAGGAAAAGCATGGGACGATGCAGCCAGCAGCTTATGAACAAAGACATTATCGGGCAACTTCTCTGCCTCTGTGGATGTAACTGAGCCAACAGATTTTGAACATTGAGTATCCTTACGAATTTCCAAGACCTCAAGCCCAATATCAGCACGCCTAACATTGTAACCACGAGCCAACGCTTGGACTTTAACGATTTTCTTCACACAATATAATGCAGAAACAGCTTGTCTTCTAACCAAGTGGCCACGAATAAGAGCTTGCAGCTGTGTGATAGCTTCGGTTTAAGAGTCTTTGCATAGGCTATATAACGCTTCAGTTCTGCTGTAGTGAATGTTGGAGCAAGAGCATCTTCATGCTTTTGATGAATGGTTTTAGGATTTCCTTATTGAAACTTTGTAAATCCATGTTTGTAATGAGTATGATTACGAATTGTAATTGTGAAAATTAACAGGGATGCATGTTGTTGTTATGGAACTCTTTTGGAATTGGGATTTGTTTTTTTTTTGAATAATTGTTTTGGATTAATGAACTTTGGGTTAATTGGTTAATTTTTATGATTGAATGGATTTGGATGTGAAATGGATATGAAATGGATTTTGGTTCCAAATGGATAATGAAAATGGATGTGGATTTTGGGTATAGTTTGAAACAAAAATGGATTTAAAAATAGAGTTGGGTTATTGGATATTTGATTATAAAAATGGATGTGGATTTTTAGGAATAATCCAATATTAGTTTGAATATCAATTTAATTAATAATAACGAATCAGCAAAAATCAAATTAAAATCAAATTAATCTATAATTAATTTAAAATTACTTGGATATCAACTCTAACATTCATTTGGAAATTACAATCGATTAGAGTTTGAATCATTAGTAAAATAAACAATTAAGATTAAATTGACAATTGGAATTAAACTTAATTCGAAATTAAAATCAAATTGAAAAATACAAAATAATAAAAAAATAAGATATTAAAATCCATTTTATAATCAAAAGCACCATGATCAAAAAGGCATAGACAATGACCAATGTGTAACAAAAATATGGCTTTGGGAACGAATGTATGCAAATGAACCTTAGGCCAAGTGCCAAACAAAAATAAAAAAAATGGAAAAAATTCAGGACCAAAATCGGGGTATGACAGTTGCCCCTATTTAAGTATCTTCTACTAGAGAATATGAAGCAGGACACTCTTCATATGATCATAGTGGGAGATGGTTAAATACTAAGAAGACCCGGATTTTGATCCTGAATCCCTATGACATGATGTGATATGATATGATATGATATGATCTGATATGATATGATATGATATGGTATGCATGGATGCATGATTTTTTTTGTAATTTTACCTGCTAGGGATATGGTAGACCCTTGACAGGAGATGCTACTAGACAGACCAACTTGTGGGGAATGCTGATGATCCACAGGGAGACAGACAAATGGGGTAAAAAAAAAACAACTTGCTGGGGAAACAGTCCTGCTGGAGAATCAGACACACACTGGGGAGTATTCCAAGTGAGATTTGATAAACGACACTTAGAATACAAGGGATTTCGGTAGTAAGTTCACACATGACTTACTAAACCCGAATAAGAAAAAAAAAGTCACAGCAGGTTCAGATATGACCTGGCAATACTGGAATAAAACACGACAAAACAGGTTCATATATGACCTGACAATGCTGGGGGAATATCAAGAAGTTCTGACAGCCGGTCCAGATGTGACCTAACGAACTCAGAAAAAATTCAAAAGAGTGTATCAACAGGTTCATATATGACCTGGTAATGGATAACAGTTCAATAACAGGTTCATATATGACCTGAATAGGATTGAACAAACAGAGAGAAACAAATCTTTAGAGCAGGTTCAAGTATGACCTGACACCGGAATAAGGGTTCAACAACAGGTTCATATATGACCTGGTAATGGATAACAGTTCAATAACAGGTTCATATATGACCTGAATAGGATTGAACGACAGGTTCATATATGACCTGACAATGGATTAAAGTTCAATAGCAGGTTCATATATGACCTGAATAGGATTGAACAAAGATTGGAAAAACTCTTCAGAGCAGGTTCAAGTATGACCTGACACCGGAATAAAAGCTCAACAACAGGTTCAAACATGACCTGAGTAGTATTGAACAAAAGTTGGAAAAAACTCTTCAGAGCAGGTTCAAGTATGACCTGACACCGGAATAAAGCTCAACAACAGGTTCAAACATGACCTGAGTAGTATTGAACAAAAGTTGGAAAAAACTCTTCAGAGCAGGTTCAAGTATGACCTGACACCGGAATAAAGCTCAACAACAGGTTCAAACATGACCTGAATAGTATTGAACAAAAGTTTGGAAAAACTCTTCAGAGCAGGTTCAAGTATGACCTGACCCTGGAATAGCAACAATTGGACTTTGACCGTAAGCAATGGACTACAACCAGCTTTTAACGGACTTTGCCAACAACAATGGGACTTGAAAATGACTGCGAAAACCGGATGTTGGTTTAAAGATACCAAAGACAAAACGGAATTAGAGGTCCAAGGACATAGGATCAACGACAAGACCTAGGTCAACGCAAAATGAGCACGAAGTACATTTCGGCTATGCATGATTTGAATGCATGATATATCAATGATCATGATTATGAGAATGCTGACACTTAGCAGACTGGGTGTTTGTAGGGACAGAGATTCTGATTCCTCAACACCAATAACTCATACTCGTACAATTAACAGGCGCATCCAGTGGAGAAACTATCACGATTGACAGTTATAAATAACCAAAGGTCCATCCTTCTAGAGGATTAATAAGTTGTATTCCATGGGGACTTTTGTTGGTGATCCATGGATATTTATGCAACCTTGAGGCTTTTGGGGAAACAAAAGATTTTCCTTTGATTTTCACATGTATCAAAGTAAATTTGTTCTAAGTTTCAAATTCTTTTTCCAAGTTTCAAAACTTCATTATTAACAAATAAATGACATTTTGCATAACAAAGAAAAGCATAGATGAACACAAATTAACAATGATTGGGAAAACTTGTATTTTATTCAAGAATGGTAGCACACAAATGGCGTAGCTCCATAGAGTGTTACATTTTTTTTGAAAATGGCAATAAGGAAAGGTTTACATTGAATTCAATGACCACTAACATCCTTAATAGATATGATCCCTCAAAAACCTTCCTCCTAAGGGGAGTGACTGGATTAATCTTCCACCTCTAATTCTTCGGTGTTAATCAGTAACAACTGATGCAATTTATGCCTTTATGCCCCTAACTTTTGCCTGGATCGTCCTTTCGGGTTTTCGATCCACCGGGACGCTCCTTTTTGCCTAAGTCGCCTTTTCAGGTTTTCAACTTAGCGAGCTACCATTTTTATTCATCCCTAACTTTTTCCTGGACCGCCCTTTCGGGTTTTCAGTCCACCGGGATACCCCTTTTTTTTGCCTAAATCGCCCTTTCAGGTTTTCGATTTAGCGGGTTTTTGTTAGGCATAGTATTTTTTAACTGCATCAGAGTTCACGGGGTGTGAGAGCTCTTCATTATCCATAGTTGTGAGAATCAAGGCACCTCCGGAGAAAGCTTTCTTCACAACATATGGGCCTTCATAATTAGGAGTCCACTTCCCACGCGAGTCTTTGTGTATTGGCAAGATCTTCTTAAGCACGAGGTCTCCTTCTCTGAATTCCCGAACACGTACTTTCTTGTCAAAAGCCCTTTTAAGCCTTTTCTGGTATAATTGTCCATGGCACAAAGAAGTCAATCGCTTCTCATCTTTGAGGTTCAACTGATCCAATCTATTTTGAATCCACTCAGCCTCTTCTAGCTTGGTTTCCATCAAGATTCTCACTGAAGGTATCTCTACTTCAATTGGGAGAACTGCTTCCATCCCATATACCAAAGAGAACGGGGTTGCCCCTGTTGAAGTGCGGACGGAAGTCCGATATCCATGCAATGCGAAGGGTAGCATTTCGTGCCAATCCTTATAGGTTTTCACCATTTTCTGCAGGATCTTCTTGATGTTTTTATTAGCGGCTTCAACAGCGCCATTCATCTTTGGACGATATGGTGAAGAGTTATGGTGCTCAATCTTGAAGCTCTCGCATAACTCTTTCATGGTCTTATTGTTCAGATTCGTCCCATTATCTGTGATGATCCGACTTGGAATTCCATAACGGCAAATGATCTCTTTCTTGAGGAACCGTGCAACCACTTGCTTTGTCACATTAGCATAAGAGGCGGCTTCTACCCATTTGGTAAAGTAATCAATGGTAACCAGGATGAAGCGGTGACCATTGGAAGGTTTAGGCTCGATGGCGCCAATCATGTCGATACCCCACATTGAGAAAGGCCAAGGTGACGTCAAAACATTGAGTAGGGTCGGAGGCACGTGTACCTTGTCGGCATAGATTTGGCATTTATGACATTTTCTAGCATAATTGAAACAGTCGGATTCCATGGTCAACCAGTAATAACCAGCTATCAAAATCTTCTTGGCCATGGCATGCCCATTGGCATGAGTTCCAAAGGATCCTTCATGAATCTCCTTGATCAACAGGTCCGCTTCACGTCCATCCACGCATCTGAGCAGAATCATATCGTGATTTCTCTTGTACAACACACCATTGCTCAAGAAGAATTTGGATGCTAACTTCCTCAATGTTTTCTTGTCAAGGGATGTTGCATCTGTTGGATATTCTTGATTTTGCAAAAAGCATTTGATGTCATGAAACCAGGGTTTACCATCGGCTTCTTCTTCAACTGACTGACAGTAGGCAGGCTCGACTTTCCGCTCGATCTGAATGAGAGGTGCTTCATTATGGAATCTAACTTGGTACATTAAAGCCAACATAGCCAAAGCATCAGCAATTTGATTCTCAGTTCTCGGGATATGACGGAAAGTGATTTCGTCAAAGTATTTTATTAATTCCATGACATAGGCACGATATGGGATCAACTTGGTATCACGGGTTTCCCATTCGCCCTTGACTTGGTATATCACCAAGGCTGAGTCTCCACATACTTCGAGGATTTTGATTCGGAGATCAATTGCTGCTTCAATGCCTAGGATGCACGCCTCATATTCTGATATATTGTTCGTGCAATCAAAACACAACCTTATTGTGAAGGGAGTGTATCCACCATTTGGATTCAACAGGACAACTCCTACGCCATGCCCCATGTAATTGGAGGAACCATCAAACATGAGCTTCCACCGAGATCCGGGCTCAGGTCCTTCATCAGGTTCTGGGATTTCACAATCCTTTACTACCATAATGTCTTCATCCGGGAAGTCAAACTTCAACGACTGGTAATCTTCAACGGGCTGGTTTGCCAGGTAATCAGACAACACACTCCCTTTTATGGCTTTCTGAGACACATATTGGATGTCGTACTCAGATAGTAACATCTGCCAACGGGCGAGTCTTCCAGTCAAAGCAGGCTTTTCAAAGATATACTTTATTGGATCCATTTTTGAGATCAACAAAGTAGTGTGGCAAATCATGTATTGTCTTAGACGACGAGCGGCCCATGCTAAAGCGCAACAAGTTTTCTCTAAGAGTGAATATCGGGATTCACAATCGGTAAACCTCTTACTCAGATAATAGATAGCATGTTCCTTTCGACCGGTTTCGTCATGTTGTCCCAGCACACATCCCATTGACTTTTCAAGCACAGTTAAGTACATAAAGAGTGGTCTCCCCTGAACAGGTGGAATTAGAATAGGGGGCTCTTGCAGGTATTGTCTGATTCTCTCAAAAGCCATTTGGCAGTCAGAATTCCATTCAACTGCTTGATCTTTTCGAAGCAATTTGAAGATAGGCTCACATGTGGCCGTCATATGTGAGATAAACCTTGAGATATAATTCAAACGTCCCAGGAAGCCTCTAACCTCTCGCTCAGTGCGTGGAGCAGGCATCTCTTGTATAGCTCGGACCTTGTCAGGGTCCACCTCGATTCCTCTTTGACTAACAATGAAACCAAGCAACTTTCCAGACCGGACACCAAAGGTGCATTTAGCAGGATTCAGTCGTAGTCGAAATTTACGAAGACGCTCAAATAGCTTTTGCAAGTGGTCTATGTGATCCTCTTCACTTTGGGATTTTGCAATCATATCATCCACATAAACCTCAATTTCTTTATGCATCATATCATGGAAAAGGGTGACCATTATTCTTTGGTAAGTTGCCCCAGCATTTTTGAGACCGAATGGCATTACCTTGTAACAAAATGTTCCCCAAGGGGTGATGAATGTGGTCTTTTCCATGTCTTCTGGATCCATCTTGATTTGATTATAACCCGAGAATCCGTCCATAAAGGAGAAGACTGCGAACTTAGCAGTGTTGTCTACCAGAGTGTCAATATGTGGCAGGGGGAAATCGTCCTTTGGACTAGCTTTGTTTAGATCCCTATAATCAACACACATCCTGACCTTGCCATCCTTTTTGGGTACAGGTACTATGTTAGCTACCCATTGAGGGTACTTTGCAACTGCTAGAAAACCGGCATCAAATTGACGTTTCACCTCGTCACAAATCTTTAGAGCCATGTCGGGTCTTGCTCTTCGGAGCTTCTGCTTCACTGGCGGACAATCTGGCTGTAGTGGTAGCTTGTGGACCACAATATCAGTATCTAAACCTAGCATATCCTGATATGACCAAGCAAATACATCTACATATTCATATAGCAACTTGATCAATCTTTCCTTGATGCTTGCCTCAAGTGTAGTCCCAACTTTGACCTCTTTCTTGTCCTCTTCAGTGCCAAGGTTGATTGTTTCCACTGGTTCTTGATGTGGCTAAAGGGCCTTTGACTCGTGCTCGAGCATCCTTTCCAGTTCTTCTGGGAAATCACCATCTTCCTCACTCTCCTCTTCCGCTTGGTAGATGGGGAGTTCAAAATTATAGGAAGTAGCGGGGTCATCGAATTCAACTGGCTTATTGATTATTCTGCATGTTTTTTAATGATGGTTTTCTTTAGAAAAATGGAAATAAAATGCAAAAAGAAGTAAAAAAAATATTTTTGTAGTTTTTGAAAGGATTGCCATTTTAAGAAAAACAACAGATAAATGAACGACAAGAATTTGAACAAAATGCTCTTTATTTGTCATAATGATTTTTTTTGAAATTCAAAAGGGGCCCTACAAATGATCCATTAGCCTTGGGCAGAGCTAAGGATTTTCAAAAAACACAAAGGAAAACAACAATTACTTTGACACAGGAAAAACTTCTGGAATCTCAACCGCTTCCCAGTTTGTCAGGGCTGCTTCACATCGGTATATCAAATTTGATGTCTCTCCATCTTCAGTGTCATCTTCCACTGCACCAACTTGTTCTCCATGGATAAATCCTTTGCTCAGGAAAACCTCTTGTATGCTCCGCACACGGTCCTTTGCAGGGACCAGGGCTCCTCCGTTAGCAGAAGACTTGTACCCCAAACCAAAACGGTCATTTTTCTCATTGACGTTGATGACTTGTCCCCAACCTGCAGAGCCTCCACTTTCAACTGCTGATTTTGCGCTCTTCAAAGAGGCGAATGACAAACTGGTTTTCTCAACAGGATCCTTAACCTCTTCAAGTGTGGCATTGGATATCTCAAGTGCTTGAAAAGAAGTTTCTAAGGCATCCTCATCGGCCTCAATGTAACGGAAAGAGGAGAGTTGACTGATGATAAAGTCCTCTTCACCTGAGACAATAACGAGCTTGTTATCGACAACGAACTTCATCTTTTGATGTAGAGTAGAAGTTACTGCCCCAGCAGCATGTATCCATGGGCGTCCCAAAAGGCAGCTATAAGCTGGATTTATGTCCATGACCTGGAAATTGATGGGGAATACATGTGGTCCGATCTGTATTGGTAACTCCACCTCCCCAACTACTGTCCTTCGCGAGCCATTAAACGCTTTTACCACAAGCGCACTAGGCTTCAATTCTGAACCTTGATAAGACAATTTAGCAAGTGCCCTATTTGGTAGAACATTGAGGGACGATCCAGTGTCAACTAAAACTCTGGCAAGAGCATCTTCTTGGCACTTTATGGATACATGCAAAGCGCGGTTGTGATTCTTCCCCTCTTTGGGCAGCTCTTCATTACTGAAGCTTAGAGTGTTGCAGGCTGTGATATTGGTGACCACTCCATCGAATTGGCCGACCGTTATATCTTGGGTAACATGAGCCTGAGCAAGCACTTTCAGCAGAGCCTACCTGTGAGCTTCGGAATTTAGAAGCAAAGACAAGATAGATATTTTTGATGGCGTTTGATGCAACTGATCAACTATCTTGTAGTCAGATTTCTTTATTATCCTTAGGAACTCACTTGCTTCATCTGTTTGCACAGCCGGCTGTGCCCCTCCCTGTTTTGGGGTAGGATTTACATTTGCAGCTCCCCTTGTTGGCTCTTGAGGGTTCACATTAAAATTGGGAGTATAAATCCGACCACTGCGGGTCATTCTGCTTGTCCCTGCGATATTGGTGATGTCGGTGTCAACATTCTCCAAAACTTCCTTACTTTCAGCAATTTTGGGCTTTCCATCTACCACTCCATCCACCACTGTTATGTCGTACTTCCAGGGTACCGCCTTGGTGCTCTCAAAAGGAAATGGGGTAGGCATGCAAACTACCACGGGTGACGGATGAACAATGTCTCTCCTGTGATAAGTCACCTCAAACGGTTCTGGTATGTTAAAAACAGGTTCAATGACCGAAACTTCCTCATTTATTATTGGACCAAAAATTTGTAAAACCCCTTGATTCATCAAATTCTGAATGTCATTTCGTACCACTTTACATCCTTTTGGCTGAATGGCACATTCCTCACAGCTGTCGTGACATGTATCAATCAATCTAGCCCCCACCAATCCTGCATGAAGCGCTAGCAACGGAGTTTTAACATCTTCCACGTTTTTTATTATACACACATCAGAAGCATCCTCAACAGCATTAACATCACCATGTGCTGGCAAAGGGTTACTTTTGACATTGGGTCCGACGTCTCGAAACGACAGAATCTTCTTCTCAACCAGGTCTCGCACAATATGCTTTAAAGCATAACATCCTTCTAAATCATGTCCAGGGGCACCCCCATGGAAAGGACAATGGGCATCTGGATTGTACCACGGAGGTAAAGGATTTGGTGGAGGACCCAAAAATCTGGGCGTCACTAAACCTTTCTGTAGCAATGATGGGTACAATTCAGTGTATGTCATAGGGATTGAAGCAAACGGAAGTCTACCTCTCTGTACCCTATTTTGATTTTGAGGATTTTGTGGACGAGGAGCCTGTGTCCTCGGCTGTTGATAAGCAGGTGGCGCCGGCGCTTGCTGGTATATCGGCGCTTGTTGAGTAGGAACAGGTTGATAAACTGAAGCTTGTGGTTGGTTAAAATTTGGTGTGACAGCTGCCACATACGGTTGTTGAACATATTGTACTGGATAAATCGGTTGTTGTTGAGCAAATTGGTGTTGTTTCTTCCATGAATGACTCCTCCTTTGACTGGTTGACACTGCATTCGTATCACCCTCCTTCTTTCTTTGAAACCCTCCAGGAAACTTTTTGGCATTACTACCAGATGTTTCAGAGGTAGTCATCATCTTTCCATTCTTCAGTCCCAACTCGACCTTTATGCCCACGGCGACCAGATCAGAGAAACTTGCAGACACACTACTCACCATTCTTTCATAAAACACAGGTTTGACTGTATCCATGAACCAATCAGCTAACTCCTTCTCAGCCAGAGGTGGTTCGACTTGCGAGGCCACTTCCCTCCATCTTTGCGCGTATTCCTTAAAAGACTCCTTATCTTTCTGGGACATGCTGAGCAGTTGTCTCCTATCTGGGGCCATATCCATGTTGTACTTGTAATGTTGGATGAAGGCATCAGATAAGTCTTGAAAACAACGGATCCTACTCTGATCAAGGCTTAAGTACCACTTGGAGGGAGCACCCCTCAAGCTGTCCTGGAAGCAATGTATCATGAGTTTATCATCCTCCACATGCGCAGCCATTTTTCGATAGTACATAATGAGGTGACTCTTAGGACACGAGTGGCCCTCATACTTATCGAAATCTGGGGTCCTGAACTTTGCAGGGATCACAAGACCGGACACCAGGCACATCTCCTTAGCTGTAGCACCAAAAACTTGGTCACCTTCCATAGCCCTCAATCTCTTCTCAAGCAGCTGGTAGTTCTCCTTCATCCCTCTTAGGTCCTCCTACCTTTCCTCATCTTCATCTGAAAAGTCTGGAGCGTGTTGTTGATCCTCAAAATAGGGTTGCACGTGTGCACGAACGAGAGGAGGTGCGAACGTGTGGACCACAAGATGATTTTCATTGATGGTCGGTAGAGGGGCCGTTTGCTGAGCGGATGGTGCAAAACCAGGTGCACCTTCAACTGTAGGCGTGAAACCGGGAGGTAAACCATAGGTTGGCCAGGTTGTTGGTACCGTCCTTGCAGGTTGGGGTTCAATCGTTGGACCGGCGATTTCTGAAACAACCGTTGTTTGGGTGTCTAATTTTTCCCGGATGACCTGTAATATCTCCATGACCTGACCCATGTTGCCACGCAGGTCTTCGAGCTCTGAGCTCACTCGCTCCAATTCATGCTATTGATCTGCCATTCTTTGACGAGCTCTGGCACGAGTATTATACTGGTGTTGAAAATTCAGCGTGAAACTGGAGGAAGAAAGGACAAAATGAGGCTCTGTTTTTTTTTTGAAAATGTATGAATGCATGTATGGATGCATCTTGTTTACAAAACTCTGAGTTATCTTTATTATTTATTCCAGCAATGTTAGAATATAAGAACAATCATGTAATAATTGAGACCCAAAATGACAACTTTCATTAATTAAAATCAAATTCGAATACAAAAGGGTTTAGCTTCAAGTACACACGATTCGAATACAAAAAATTTAAACACCAACAACTCAAATTCAAGTACAAGTAAACTTAAGTTATGTCTCAGCTCTTAAGATCGTAGCCATATCTGTGGTGAGCTCATTCATCATCTTCTTGATAAACTTGACGAAGTTGAAAACTTGAGGAGGCGTGTTTTCTGGACACATACACCAATCCGTTTCCTGGAGTTTTTCTGGAAGTTCCAACATGTTGAGGTTAACAAACCTAGCCAAGTTGCGGAACTTGCCATTCCATTCAACATAGAGCTCTTGGAGTTCCTTGATGACCTTTTGATCTTCATCTAGGGTTGCTCTAGCCTCTCTATACAACCTCTTCCAGTACACACAATCATTTTTTAGGAGTAAGTACGCTGCATCACCTTCCTGGCTCTCCAAAACTGCAAACCTCCTAGTAGCTTCTTCCAACTGGTACCTGAGATGGTGACAGTTCCTTTCAGCTTCTTCCTTTTGGAGGATCTCGCGAGACGACTTTTCCTCGCATTTCTTCAGAGCTTCCCTCAAGTCACGGATTTGTGCCTCAAAGTCAGACTTAATTTCTTTTTTATCCATAAGAGATTTATCCAACAGCCTCCCTAACTCACAAATCCTATACTCAGCTTTCTTGAGCTCTTCCTTCCTGGTTCGGATCACTGATGTGGAACCCAATAGGATATGATCAAGATCATCTTTCTGGTCTTCCAATAGCCTAGCTCTCTTGTTGCTATCCTCAAGTTCTTGGGCTTTTCCCTTACGTTCCTCTTTCAAATTCTGATTTTCCAAGATAACTCGGTTCATCTGAATTCGTAAATCGGCATTCTCCACTTCGAGCTCCTTAACCTTAGTAACGAGTTTCTCCATGTCCTCATGGAGTATGGGCTCGGGCTCAGGAGTTTTAGGAAAAGCTGGAGCCTTTAAGATATATGGCAACTGGATTTTCTCAACTCTTTCTCTCACCCATTGCGTGTAGGGTTCTTTGGCAAGAATGTTTCTCTTTCCAAACTCTTTACCCTTTCTTACAATCTTTAACCAAGCCTTTCGTACTGCTCTTACATCAGGATTGCTTGCTTGGATGTCAGAGAGCACAAATGGCTGTAAGTCTTTTGCGTTAGGAGGATCATCCATGGGGTAACCGTGTTGTAATCGAGATAACATAGGGTTATAGTTGATGCAACCCTTGGTGCCCAACAACGGTACATTAGGAAATTCCCCACAGCTGACTATAATGTCTGGGGTTTCCCACTCTCGGATATACCATCTGATGGAACTCGCGGTGAGAGAAGCTAATTTCTGAGGAGACTTAAGTTCTTTTGCCACAAAAGGACCTTCTTCGGGCATGTGTTGCATGAACCAAGTGTAAAGCAACGGAGCACAACACAACAACATTCCACCCCTCTTTTCATGTCGAGTGTGAAGGGCATAGTAAATATCAGCTAAGAGAAATGGTACTGGATTGCCAGAGAGAAAGACTTCTATGGCCACTTGATCCACAAATTTTTCAAGATTTGGGAATAACACAATCCCATGGATCAATAAAGCCACCACAGCATAGAATGCATTCCAATTTCCACTTTTCTTGAACTTTAGAGCTAAATCCTCCAAAAACATCGCGGCAAAACCTTTGCAACCCCCTTTTTCAGCCCAATTGTCTCGAACAGTCGGGACATTGATACTTAGGGCCGAAGCTATCTTCTTTGGGCCCATATCTTCTTCGAGCTTTGGAAACGGATTAAAATCTTTCAACTTGAGACCCACGATCCTCTCGACTTCTTCCAAAGTGGGAGCTAGATGGAAATCAGCGAATGTGAAACAGCGTAGAGGTGGATCATAATATTGTGCAAGAGAGCCGATAATTCCATAGTCAACTTTCTTATTTAGAAGGCTCAAAATTTTCCCATAGCTTTTTCCAAACTCATCACGTCTGCTGAGAGACAAATCAGAGATTAAACCCTTCAGACTGTCCAACTTAGGTTCCTTGTACTTAAGCGTGAAAGTGTGTCTTATTGAAGTTGTCATTTTCAAGTTCTCAATTCCTGAAACAAATAAGAGGTAACTAAGAGTTTGCTTTTTATGATGTTGATGCAATGTATGAATGTAATGCATTCTTTTTGTATAGGTTCAATAGGCTTAAGGCATGGATAAGTCTGATTGCTTTGTATAGAACATGGTTCTCACCAGGTATGATTTAAGGTTTTTTGAAAAAGTTCCTAGAGTCATGGATCCATTAGACTGTTTGCTACCTGCGGCAACTTACTTGTCGGGCATCAACTCCATCTAAAGAATCTACTCTAAGTGAGGTTCTCGCATCGATATAACGAGAAATACATCTCGCAGACCCACACTACGCAACCATCTTTCCTAGTGGGGCAAAGAACTAAGGTTCTACAAATGGTTCTCAGAGTCATGGATCCTGAAGAAAACATCGAAGCTTACGGCAACTTACTTGCCGAGCGACAACATCCTCTCAAGAATCTACTCTAAGTGAGGTTCTCGTACCGACCCAACGAGAAATACATCTCGCGGACCCGCACTACTCAACCTCGTCCTATCTTATGTTTTTACTCAAGACTCGGGTAAAAAGTTTTTCCCACAAGGTTTGCAATCAGAATATCCAAGTACCAAACCATAATCGAACCAATACAGCAGATTTATATCAATATGACAATAGAGATAGTAAAAACAATAAAGAAAATCCACATAGGTAAACAAGCAAAGGCACACAAACGACCTAACTAGGCTTGACTCACTTAGGGATTTGTGTTCCCCAGTGGAGTCGCCATCTGTCGCACCTCGAAAAATAATGGGGATACGACTTCAAAGTGAAGCGCAATCGCACGCTCGCAATGATGGACTAAACAGAGTCGCCACCGAACTTTATTTATTCCTAAAAAGGAAAGGGGAAATATCGATAAAACCCAAGACAAAAGAAAGGATAAGATATGGTCATCGCAACCAATATCAGGGTTCGGGGGTCGATTACGCAAGGGGAAGGTATTAGCACCCCTCACATCCGTTGTACTCAACGGGAACCATTAGGTCAGTTGTGTGCGTTAGTGTCAGTTGAAATATTAGGCTTTTCAAATTATTAGGTGGGAAAGAAAGAAAGGAAGATAGAAGAAATGTTTTTGGATTTTTAACGAAGGACTAAACCTAAGTTTTTTATTAGTGGGCCTGACAAGATTTATAAATCCTGCTCCTACGTATCTCAAAAGAGAAATCAAGGCTTACGTAGTTCTGGGTAGAAAAATGTTTTGTTTGTTGGTCGATTTTAGCGAAAGCTATATTGTAACAATCGACGAAAACATTGTTTTACCCAAAACAGATGAGGAGTGGACGCATACCACACATCGAACGGATTTATAAATCTACATTCGGAAAAGCGTCATTTATCTCTACTCAACAATCGTGGCCGAAACATTGTTTTGTATCACTTAAGACAATATATCTTTCATTTATGAAAAAGGTTCTCTGATTAACCGCACGGCGGCGAGAAAAGAGTTTGATCGGTTGGATGTATTTTGAGTGATGGCGAGAACTTGGATGAGCGAGATATACATCTCGAATCCTAGCCTCAGGAGTGCACGGTATACACCATGTTCCATTTCCATCTTTATTGAAAAAGTATTAAGGTAGGAATTAGGTATTTTGAAGTTTGAAAGACGAGTACTTGTGACCTACAAGCTCTTACAGCTTGGGTCTAATACTCGAGACTACGTCTGGACATTCCACCCAAGCAGTCTGTTTCTTTCCAATATTGCTAAGAAAATGATTCGAATATTTATGAATGTTTTGGAGGGAAGACGAATATTTATGACTTGCAAGCTCTTACAGCTTGAGCCTAATATTCGGGATTACGGCTGGATATTCCCTCCAGGTAATCTTTTTCTTCCAACTTTATTAAGAACATGGTTTGAGATATTTACAGGTGTTTTGGAGAGAAGACGAATATTTATGGCTTGCAAGCTCTTACAGCTTGAGCCTAATATTCGGGATTACGACTGGACATTCCATCCAGGTAACCTTTTTCTTCCAACTTTATTAAGAAAATGATTTTGAATATTGGAGTGTTAAAGAGAAGACGAATATTTATGGCTTGCAAGCTCTTACAGCTTGAGCCTAATATTCGGGATTACGACTGGACATTCCATCCAGGTAACCTTTTTCTTCACGCTTTATTTAGAAGGTGATTTGAGGTATTTACGGATATTTTGGCGAGAAGACGAATATTTATGACTTACAAGCTCTTACAGCTTGAGCCTAATATTCGGGATTACGACTGGACATTCCATCCAGGTAATCTTTTTTCTTCACGTTTTATTTAGAAAATGATTTGAATATTAAATTAAAACAATTAAAGTATCGAGGTTTGAAATTATTGAAAGTTAAGTTGATGTTGCTTAAGAGCTCATTGTAAGAAGGCCCAAGAGTAAGCCATGTGAGGTTGATGGCGATGCTTAAAAGCAATCGACTTACAAGGGTATGAAAATGGGCTCGATATTGAATCGAGAAAAAAAATGTGATTTTAATAATTTTAAAATGGTTTTGAATGAATGATGCAATTAAAAGAAAACAAATCTATGTTATTAAACAATAATAAAAAACTATGAGTAATAAAGCATAAACATAAAAGAAAATGTTAAAAGAAAAAAACTACACATGGAGGTATCAAACCCACTACACTAAAGACCTAGAAATCACTCCTCTCCACCAGGCCACTTACCAACTAGCTATTATTTTAACACTAACTTAAATATATAAACTAAGATAAATTAAAAGTATGAATTAAAATAAAAATAAGAAAGGGATGGTCTAATAATGGATGATTAATTAAAATAAATGGGGGGAATCCCAAACGCAACCCTAGCCGCCTGGCTGTTGGGTGGGAACTGCAAATTTTAATTACCAATAATACCAACAGACCAAAGTAAATGGCAGATTGTAAAAACTAGACTTGTCAATTAATTGGGTTTTGAATACTTTTTATTATTAAAAAAAAAATAAAAGGAAAAGAAACAGAGAGGCGTAAATCTCTGAAGATTCGCCATCTCTCTCACAAAGACAGAAACAAAAAGAAAAAGAAAACTCCCCGTCCTACTCACTCTCTCAACTTCTCTCTCTAAACCTTGTTTGCCATCTCTATCGCTTCCGCCATCTCTCATCCCAAACCTATCTCAAACGCGTTCACCTCTCTCAATCTCTTCTCAATCGCTCACGTCTCACTCAAATACTCTGAATCATGCAAGAAATCGTGGTTGAAACGAAAAAAGAGCTCACCTCCGGCGGTGACGACGGTAACGATGAGATTCAAACCTCCCTCCTTCGCCTCTTCAAAATAGGTTTGTTTTTGATTTTTTGGATTAGGGTTTTCTGTTTAGCCGCTTTTAATTCTGCCTCCGATTAGGTTTTTTTTCCACTGATTTCTTCTGTCTATTTATGTTCACAGCCTAGGGTTTTGGTTTGATACTCAAAAGCTCAAAGAAGCAAACTCCAGAAGTGCTTTTTCTGCTCAAAAACGAGTTTGTCCTATTTGATGCTATTATCCGGAAATGGTATTCTGAACTTAGCTTTCTTCTTCGCTTTTTGTCTCAATTCCGATTCGGGAACTTTTTGGAATTTTACTGCTTGTCAGTTATTTTGTTTTACTGCAGTGACTTAAATGGAGCATTGATTTTTTAACTGCCTTTGACCATGTGAAGGAATTTGTGACTTTCGTCTAAGTGAAGCAGTACCAATAACACTTCCAGCCGGTAGACCATCAACGAAGGAAGTCTTGAAGATGTTGATCGGTTGCAGAGATCCGCAGGCCAACGCAGGGACGATCGTTGGTATCTATGATGATGCTCCACTTTTTGTGAATTCTTCAGTCGATGGCCCTCATCAACCACAAGAACTTCCCAAGGAACTCCCCGAAAATGAGGATAGTCGGCAAGAACCATTTCATATGAGGTTAAAAGCACATTAAACTTATAGGCTTCTGTTTTCTTATTCAGTCCACTTGGATCACTTGCAGGCCATTCATACTGTCGAATTATGGCTCTTGCTTTTGCACAGCCATGATATTGAACAACATTCACATCTGGAGCCCATAGCGCAAACTCAGTGAGCCAATTGCCCATAGTGACAAGAGGTACCAGAACCAAACAAGGACGTGAAACTTTGAATTCAAAATACAATGATGAAATAAAAGCACAAGCAGATATTGTTTTCCCAAGCCCCATCTCATCAGCAAGTATCACATTCTTGGACTTATACCAGCACTTACGCAACCAGTTCAGAGCTTCAAGCTGATGGGGAAATAAAGAACCCCCTGATGATTGTGGTCGTTTCTTAACAGCAGATATTTGGATTTTGTCTTCAAAATCAACTTCAGATGTATCGATCAACTGATAGCTGGTACGGATCACATGGGAAACATCATAACTGTGAGATGAAGGAAACAATCTTCAAGCTTTCCTTTTATTGAAAATATCAATGCCGTCAAGTTGTAACCAGAAGGTTCTAAATTGACTGTTATGGTTTGGTGTGTTTCTTGTAGGTTATGGTTATGTTTGCTGTAATGACAATGCCGACATTCACTTACGGTAATTTGAGTGATTCCAATTGGCTTAATTGACTTGAAATCCAGGAGAAGGAGTGAAGCTATTTCTTTCAAGAAACTTAAGTCCGAGATTTTGGCGGCGTAGTCGTCAGTGAGTTGAACAGATGAAGTGTTTAGGCTGCTATGGGCGAGCGGAGGGTTTAGCTGGTGCATATGTTGAAGGCAGTAAACCGTGCCAATTGCAAACTCTAAGTCTTGTTCCCCCAATCCAAGTGTTCGGCTTCTGAGCTGAAACCAATGAGTGTTTTGAATCCTTTTTTAGACCTTGTTTCTGTTTGTTAGAACCTGAAGTTGAGCCATCATTGGCTTTCACAGTAGGAGATTTCCGAGTATTCCTTTTAACTTGTCCCTTTTCAACTGTTTGAGAACTGATATATTTTTTTTCAACAGATGCCAAATCATGTTTCTTCTTCAATTTAGGAAGAGGTGCCTAAAAGTGTGACCTAGTCCATCGGTCAAGCCTGTTTTCAGCCAAGTGAGGTTCTCCAAAATCGCTTCTGATAGATAGAGGAAAAGCATGGGACGATGCAGCCAGCAGCTTATGAACAAAGACATTATCGGGCAACTTCTCTGCCTCTGTGGATGTAACTGAGCCAACAGATTTTGAACATTGAGTATCCTTACGAATTTCCAAGACCTCAAGCCCAATATCAGCACGCCTAACATTGTAACCACGAGCCAACGCTTGGACTTTAACGATTCTCTTCACACAATATAATGCAGAAACAGCTTGTCTTCTAACCAAGTGGCCACGAATAAGAGCTTGCAGCTGTGTGATAGCTTCGGTTTAAGAGTCTTTGCATAGGCTATATAACGCTTCAGTTCTGTTGTAGTGAATGTTGGAGCTAGAGCATCTTCATGCTTTTGAAAAATGGTTTTAGGATTTCCTTATTGAAACTTTGTAAATCCATGTTTGTAATGAGTATGATTACGAATTGTAATTGTGAAAATTAACAGGGATGCATGTTATTGTTATGGAACTCTTTTGGAATTGGGATTTGTTTTTTTCTTAATAATTGTTTTGGATTAATGAACTTTGGGTTAATTGGTTAATTTTTATGATTGAATGGATTTGGATGTGAAATGGATATGAAATGGATTTTGGTTCCAAATGGATAATGAAAATGGATGTGGATTTTGGGTATAGTTTGAAACAAAAATGGATTTAAAAATAGAGTTGGGTTATTGGATATTTGATTATAAAAATGGATGTGGATTTTTAGGAATAATCCAATATTAGTTTGAATATCAATTTAATTAATAATAACGAATCAGCAAAAATCAAATTAAAATCAAATTAATCTATAATTAATTTAAAATTACTTGGATATCAACTCTAACATTCATTTGGAAATTACAATTGATTAGAGTTTGAATCATTAGTAAAATAAACAATTAAGATTAAATTGACAATTGGAATTAAACTTAATTCGAAATTAAAATCAAATTGAAAAATACAAAATAATAAAAAAATAAGATATTAAAATCCATTTTATAATCAAAAGCACCATGATCAAAAAGGCATAGACAATGACCAATGTGTAACAAAAATATGGCTTTGGGAACGAATGTATGCAAATGAACCTTAGGCCAAGTGCCAAACAAAAATAAAATAAATGGAAAAAATTCAGGACCAAAATCGGGGTATGACATTTTGTTTTTGCGCTTTCTAGGGCTTTGAGAGCTTTTGGGGTTTTTACCCCAAACTTAGGTTTTCAACACAGCTTGAATACCTTCTCATGACTCTGAACAGGGTAAGGAAGTGTTTTGGCCAATGGTTACATTCATGGTGTTTAAACAAAAAAATGGATATAGGCTCAAAGGGGGTTAACGAGGTATATAATAATTCGGGATGGCTAGAAAGACTCGGGGTTAATTACAAACAACGTGCCTCAGTGTGTGTATCATGCAGTGACAGTCCCAGAGAGTCTACGCAAATTTAGAGTGATAAAAACAAACCTGAATGACGCTCATGATGATTAATGTGTTTGTCTTTTTATGAATCACTTGGTTTGGCTCAGCTTTGACAGGATCCACAGTGCTCCTTAATTTGGTGCAATTGCTTTCTTACTTCGGAATATGCAGGATACTCGTGTCGGTTAAGCTGTATATGTTGCGTCCGATCTTTATTTTCAGAAGTGTTACTTTCTGGGGAGATCCTTTACAACAAGCCATGGTGAGTGGTGTGATCTTTCATCCACTCTCAATTGTGATCATTACTTTTCCAACATGTCAACACAGACTTGACATACACATTTGCAGCATAATGTACATTCAACAGACAAATTCAATCTAGAATACAAAATTAAAAATTAAAAATAACATAAATAAATTACAAATAACATAAAATCTCCCCCACACTTGAACTCAACATTGTCCACAATGTTTGTGAACAAGCGTGGAGGAGGGAACTCACAGGGTCCTACTGAGGAGGTGGGTGCGGGAAATGCAACATCAACTGTCGCATCATGCTGCTCATCTCATCCAACATCGCTCCCTGACGGGCTTGCTCGATGCCTTGCCTTTGCTGTTCAGTCCTCAAGTCACCTATCTCGGTCTGTACCCAGCTCCATTGGTCAGTTGACCAAGATGATGAACCCGCCCCCTGCTGGGTGGGTTCCTGATGCTGTGGAACAAACTGCTCAGGAGGTGCTTGAGGGTATTCTTCTTCTCTTTCCGTTTCTTCTTCCTGGTCATCTACAAAGTGCTCACCTGCATTAAAATGGTCAATTTCGTGGTCTTCATCCGCATCGGGATCGGCACTCACATATAACCAATTCGCACAGTCAGTGATAGCAACTCTGTCCGGATCCGGCAGAGCGATGATAAACCTTTTGTGAATGAGTACGGAATAATAAGTGGGGGCAACCGCAGTCATACCTTGGGAAATCAAAGCGGACATGTCAATTTTTGTATTACCTGCAATTGGCGCGTCCTCAAGTAAAACAGCCTGATACCCGAAATGCAATGCAATTTGGATGATCATTCCTCCCACGGATATTCCTCCAGAGTTCGCTCGGCCGACTCTCCCCAGGTAGTTTACTGCAAAGACAACTACATTGATGGTCTTGGTTTGGGCCATCGAGTACATGAAGAATATCTCTCTCTGAGTAGCTACTCCAGTGATGTCGCCTCTACCGAACAATGTGTAGGCTAAACCTTTTTGGGCGTACCTGAAACAGGGATTCTGGATGCCCGAGGCTTTCCCGCCTTTGGAGGAGTAATCCGTCCTCCCAGTTATGGCGATCCAGAAATCCTTCGGAGAGAACCCGTATGGGACCGCTCCGGGTCCGTTCAGAGGGAGTCGGAGTATTGCAGCTAACTCCTCAACAGATAATTCATGATAATTGTTAAATAACCGAAAACGTAAGGTACCGAAATAATAAATGGTTATGTTAATCCACCACTTTTCCAGCTGGAACTCTAATGTACTGAGGAACTCGAGAGTAATGCGCTCGTAGGTCGGCGCCTCCAAACTCATAAACTCGAGCATGCCCAAAACATGGAACATTCTGTCTACCTCAAATTTCAACCCTAGAGCGTTCAGAGTATTCTCACACATATACCTGGTCGGCGTGAGCTTGCGCTTCCGATGAATTTGGTAACGTCGCTCTTGCTCCGGATTGTCAAACACAATATTGTGGGGATTAGGATTCCGGCTCGAGCGTTTCCGGGACTTCGCCATCTCTGTCAGTTGTTGCTTTCCGGTAAGGATTCTTCTCGGGGGCATTTTGGACCTGCAAAAAATAGCAATATTCTGAACTTTTAAGTTAGAAAAATCTGAAACCGTGGTTACGACCGGAACGGCGAGGTGAGAAATATTTGTGAAGGGTGTTTTAGCTATAGGTGAGGGGAACTTGGGTGCATGGAGGGTTTTGTGTGGTGAGGTGAGTGAGTGTTAATGGAGTTTGTGAGAGAGTGGGAGAAGAAGATGAAAAAGTATGAGAGAGAGTGATGAGTATGGTAAAAATATGATAATGATGAGTGATAAGGGAAAAAGTGTGGTTAAGAGTGGTTTAAGTGGGTGGGCCCCACGAAAATTTCAAATTTTCAAAAAAAATTCAAAAATCCGCATGCCTGACACGGCTGTGTCAGCTGACACGGGTGGTCGTGTCAGGCTACTGTTTAGCCACTTTTCACAAAATGTTTTACAGTGATCCTGACACGGGCCGTGTCAGGCCACTGTTTTACCACATCTCAAACCAATTTTCCTTCAGTGCTCCTGACACGGCCTGTGTCAGCTGACACGGGTGGCCGTGTCAGGCCACTATTTTCCAACACCCTTCATACATTTTTCTCCTCTGACATGGCCCGTGTCAGCTGACACGGGTGGCCGTGTCAGTTGACACGGGTGGCCGTGTCAGGCTGTCCTTTTGGTCGTTTTTGGGTTTTCTTGTCAGGTCAACCGCTGGTTCCTCTGGCTCCTCCTTGTAGAACTCCTGTATACCTACAGACACACACAATACTTAGAAATGAAAAGCGTGGGTTGTCTCCCACGGAGCGCTTCGTTTAACGTCGCATGGCTCGACGGTTCATTCCCCTTATTATGGGGGGTATTTTAGGTTCAAAACCTTGTTGCACCTTTTGTCCACAACTAGGACGTTGTCTCTTCTCTCAGTGCGGACTCCTTTATGCCACGATTCCTTTTTAACCTTCCTCTTGGTGTTTGGTATAGAGATGGGAATCTTTCCGTTTAGGGTGGCTACTGGCAGTGGTGAGATTTTAATAGCATTCAATGTCCTGATTATTCCTACTTGATACTGAGATTCTGTATCTTCCTCTAGCTCCTGGTCTTCAATAGCATTCAATGTTATTTCCTTGTCGTGAACTTTCAAGGTTAACGTGCACTGATCCATGTCGAGCTTGCATCGACTCGTCTTCATGAAAGGTCGACCCAGAATGATGGGTGCCTCATTATCTTCAAGTATGTCTAGGATTATAAAATCGACTGGAAAATTCAAGTCCGCTATTGTTACCAGCACATCTTCAGCTATACCATATGCATCTTTTCTTAAGTGATCCGCAAACTTCAGATTGGTCTTTATATCACTGATATTTTTAATACCCATCCTGTGATAGATCGATAATGGCATCAGATTCACACTAGCTCCAGAATCTATTAGTACCTTGTTGAAGGTTCTTTCTTTGATTGTGCATGGTACTGTGACAGTTCCTGGATCCTTTTGTTTGTTAGGAATGTTCTGCTCCAGTGAGTTTGCATTATACTGTTCCTTACCGGATACTTGTTCTTCAGTGGTTGGTCTCTTTTCAGCCATTACCTCTTCCAAGAATTTCTTGTACATAGGCATCCTTTCAAGTGCTTCAAACAAGGCCATGTGACCCTCAACCCTTTTAAACATTGTCATGAATTTCTCCAAGTCTGACTCACTAGGTTCCTTCTTTGTCATTCTCTGAGGATAGGGCAGCTTAATCACCGGTTTAGTTCCTTTTGTAGTTTCTTCTTTAGTCAGCTTGCTCGGTGATATAAATTTTTTCTTTTTAGCAGCCTTTTTCTCTATCGTCGTGACAGTATTAACATTCTCCTAACCCCTTGGATTTTGAACTATTTCACTTGGTAGGGAACCTGGTGTTCGAGAACTTTCCAGTTGTTGTGTTATCTGCCCCAGCTGAACTTCGAGATTCTTTAGGGAGGCGGTGGTGTTTTCCTGATTGTTTCTAGTCTCTTCTTCAAATTGCCTATTTTGAGCTGCCAGGTTTTCAATGGAAATCTCCCAATCTGCCTTTTTAGGTGCCTGTTATTGTTGTTGTTGTTGCTGATACTGAGTCTGATATTGCCCTGTACCCTGTTGTGGAACATTCCCTCTCTGATCTTTCCAGGAGAAGTTTGGATGATTCTTCCAACCTGGGTTGTAAGTGTTAGAGTAGGGATTATTCTGCTTCAAGAATTTGATCTCTTCAATTTGTTGGGGAGTCGCAAAGCAATAGACATTGTGATGAGGTCCATTACAAATTTCACAAGTTCTCTCCTGAGCTGGTTGAACCTGCGCTATCTGTTGAGTACCTATATTCATAGCTTTCAGCTTTTTGTCTACTTCGGCAGCAACAGTGTCTTCCAAACGGATTTTATTTGTTTCTAATTTTAGATCAATCACCCCATCTGGCTGCCTGGTACATCTGTCATATAGCTCTAGATGCTCATTGGCCGCTATTGCTTCAATAATCCTCTTGATACCAGTGGTTGTTGAGAAATTTGTTGAGCCACCGGCTGCTGTATCAATCAACTGTTTTGTCTTTATTTTCAGCCCATTAACGAACATCTGCATTTGTTCTGTCTGATCCATATTATGAGTGGGACACGCGACTAAGATCCTTTTGAATCTTTTGTAATTGTCTCCCAATGATTCACCATCCTTCTGTTTGAAATTCAGAATTTCATACCTTTTTCTCAGGAATACTGATGCTGGAAAATACTCATTTAAGAATGCAGTTTCCATCTCCTCCCAGGAAGTGATACTACCGGCAGGGAGAGAATAGAACCATTCTTCTGCGTCTTCAGCTAAAGTGAACAAGAACATTCTTAATTTTTTTGCTTCATCAGTGTGACCATCAATTTTCAATGTGGTGCTCATGGTCAAAAATCTCTGCAGGTGTTTGTTGGCATCTTCATTAACCTTTCCGGTGAAAGGTTTTCTTTCCAATTGATTGATCGTGTTAGGATGCAGTTGAAA
This sequence comes from Lathyrus oleraceus, assembly GCF_024323335.1. NCBI lineage: Eukaryota > Viridiplantae > Streptophyta > Magnoliopsida > Fabales > Fabaceae > Lathyrus > Lathyrus oleraceus. Next base: position 457,828,984 of record NC_066585.1, read on the forward strand.
ATTTGTCACATTCACCGGTTGGTTAACAATGGTCAGTCGACCACCCGGTGCGTTTGCACCTCCATAGTCACCTAGGAGTCTTTCCAATGGTGGAAGAGGTAGATTTGGAGGAACTTCAGCCATTGGTTCCTTGACTTTTGGTTGATCCGAGGTACTTTCTTCTGTAGAATCCACTCTTTGTTCTCTGCATCTTCTGTGAAGGTTTCTCTCGATCTCTGCGTCAAAAAGAATTTCAGCTGAGGGTTTTCCTCGCATACACTAGTTAGTAAAATATAAATGACAGAAAAATAATTTTATTGCAGAGCAACAAAATTTTAATTGAAATAAAATTAAACTCTATATTTTTGGCAGTCCCCGGCAACGGCGCCAAAAACTTGATCGGGAAAATAGCAAGTGTACTATTTTGCCTTTTATAGTAATAATGGGGAAATTCCCCGAATGTCGATCTCAAGGACTGCACGTTAGTATTGAGTTTAAATTATCATTCAATTAAACAAAAAGTATTAATTTGGTTTTTGAGTGTAAAAAGAAAATAATAAAGAAATATGAAAATAAGGGTTTATAGAGAAAAAGGAACAATGCTAGGGAAGGTGTATGATTTATCCCTGTAACAACTCTGAGTTACTATTGCATCAACAAATATCAATTACTACCAGTTCTCAAGGGTATTTTCTCCCAAGTCCTTGGTGAGAAAACCTTTAATCAATCTACCCTACTGTTGCATCAACAAATATCAATTACTACTGTTTTCCTTCATTAGCTTCCCTTGCCATGACACGACCTGTGTCAGGTGACATGGGTGGCCGTGTCAGGCCTCCTGTATCGGGGTTTTCTGGTTCCTTTGTGTGTCAGAATCTCGCATTGTCTTCTTCTGAGTTCTCCGGTTCTTCTACCTGGATCCGTCGGACATAAACACAGCTATCCCACGCATGAAATCAAGATAAAAAAAGTAAAACATAACAAAGATGAAAAATGCGTAAATAACATAACGGAAGTCAAAATTCTGTATGCTTTCCACCACTGCTGAGATCATTCGCGAACGTCTTCCCTTTTCCTTCCACAAGTCCTACCCATCCTTGTAAGTCATCATTCACACTTTCACTTCAAAGCACCATTTCACCTGTCAACTTATTTCACATTCTCACCAATTCTCTCGGGGTAAGCTGTTTACACTCATAATTCAAAGTATGCAATATCACTCACAAGTTTGAATAGTCTCTCTTTTCCCATCACTTACACATAACACACACACTTTTGAGGTCTTCCGGGTTGTAGGTTGGCTTGGGTTAGGGTATGGATTCACAAAAAAAAAAGGAAAACAATGGGCTTTTGGTTCAGAGTCGATGTTCCATCCTGTGTTTGTTTCTTTTATTTCCTCGGTTTTCTTTTCTTATTTCTTGAATTTTTACCGACTGCCCTTTTCCGTGCTTCTTTCTCGATTTATCAATTTTTTCTTTTTCTTTTGTTTTTGCACTTTCTAGGGCTTTGAGAGCTTTTGGGGTTTTTACCCCAAACTTAGCTTTTCAACACAGCTTGAATACCTTCTCATGACTCTGAACAGGGTGAGGAAGTATTTTGGCCAATGGTTACATTCATGGTGTTTTAAACAAAAAAATGGATATAGGCTCAAAGGGGGTTAACGAGGGATATAATAATTCGGGATGGCTAGAAAGACTCGGGGTTAATTACAAACAACGTGCCCAGTGTGTGTATCATGCAGTGACAGTCCCAGAGAGTCTACGCAAATTTAGAGTGATAAAAACAAACCTGAATGACGCTCATGATGATTAATGTGTTTGGCTTTTTATGACTCACTTGGTTTGGCTCAGCTTTGACAGGATCCACAGTGCTCCTTAATTTGGTGCAATTGCTTTCTTACTTCGGAATGTGCAGGATACTCGTGTCGGTTAAGCTGTATACGTTGCGTACGATCTTTATTTTCAGCAGTGTTACTTTCTGGGGAGATCCTTCACAACAAGCCATGGTGAGTTGTGTGATCTTTCATCCACTCTCAATTGTGATCATTACTTTTCCAACCTATCAACACAGACTTGACATACACATTTGCAGCATAATGTACATTCAACAGACAAATTCAATCTAGAATACAAAATTAAAATATAAAAATAACATAAACAAATTACAAATAACATAAAATCTCCCCCACACTTGAACTCAACATTGTCCACAATGTTTGTGAACAAGCGCGAAGGAAGGAACTCACAGGGTCCTACTGAAGAGGTGGGTGCGAGATATAATGTACCTGCTGGATATTTAAAATGGAATTATGCAGGATTGTTCCAGGATGTCAGACCCGATGTCATGACATCTGTATACAGAACATTCAGTCTGAATGTTATGTATTATGTGATTGCATTTTTAATGCAAATTTATGTATGATTGGAGATCTGATTTACACACGCATTCAATCATTAACTACAACCAGATTTACTTATTTTCCAAAGAGATCTAATCAGCTGTCATTAGAAGATTTAAAAGGAAAATAGATTTAGGGTTTTATGATGTCCAAGCCCAGCCAAATGCTTCTATAAAAAGGACATGGAAAACCTGATTTGATACACAAGAAATATAGAGCGAAATATTCAGAGAGATAAGGGTTTAAGTCTTGTGTGGTCGTGTGACTTGTAAGCCATTCAATTCATCCATAGATGATTGAATTGGTCTGATTTTTGAGTTGTAATTTGTCACTCTAAGCTTTTAAGCATGAGTGTGTGTCTACTTGATTGAAGCTGCTAAGTAAGATCAAGTGTGTGTCTTTGAAGAGTGTCATCTTTTCATTGTAATTCTTGTTTTATATCATTGGTGTGATTGAGAGGGAGTAAGATGGGATCTCATATCTAAGAGTTCATAGGTAGAAGTCACACGGGTAGAGATTAGGTGAAAAAGACTGTAACTTGTATTATTTACTGAGAGTCTTTGAACTGATTCTATTTTAGTGGACTTCCTTCCTGGCTTGGTAGCCCCCAGACGTAGGTGAGTTGCACCGAACTGGGTTAACAATTGCTTGTGTCTCTTGCCTTACTGTTCTTTATCTTTTATCCTATTTTGTATTGTTCAGATATTAGTGTCGTGACATTACCTTCGATATCTCATATCTGATACCAGGATTTCAATTGGTATCAGAGCAAGCATCCTGCTCTGGTTCTGGGTGAGATCTAGGGACGATACTTTCTGGTACTATAGAGAGAAATGGAGGATATGTTCACAGGCCACCTATTTTGGATGGATCCAATTATGACTACTGGAAACCTCGAATGGTAGCCTTCCTAAAATCTCTGGATAATAAGGCTTGGAAGGCTGTGTTAATAGGCTGGGAACATCCAGTGGTTACTAAGGAAGGAGAAGCTACAACTGATAAAAAGCCTAAAGAACAATGGACCAAGGAGGAGGATGATTTATCCCTTAGAAATTCTAAAGCATTGAATTCTATATTCAATGGAATAGACAAGAATATCTTCAGATTGGTAAACAACTGTGAGGTGGCTAAAGATGCTTGGGACATTCTCAAAACCACTCATGAAGGTACCTCTAGAATGAAGATGTCTAGACTACAACTGCTCACCACCAAGTTTGAAAATTTAAGGATGAAAGAAGATGAAAATATTCATGAATTTCATATGAGTATCCTTGAAATTGCTAATGCCTCGAGAGCCCTGGGAGAGAAGATGTCAAATGAAAAATTAGTAAGGAAAATACTCAAGTTGCTCCCTAAGAGATTTGTTATGAAGGTGACAACCATAGAAAAGTCTCAAGACATCTCCAATATGAGAGTTGATGAGCTAATTGGTTCCCTCCAAACATTTGAGATGGGAATGCGTGATGGATCTGAAAAGAAAGCCAAAAGCATAGCCTTCATGTCAAACACTGAGGAGGAAGAGGAGGAAAGTGGTCAGGATGTTGATGAAGATCTGGCAAATGATGTAGCAATGCTGGGAAGACAGTTCAACAGACTTCTGAAAAATATGGATATAAGATCTAAGGCAAATGTCAAGAACATCTCATCTGACATCAGTGAATCCAACAATGCTGGAAGAAGAACAAGGTCAGATGAAAAGCCCAAAGAAGGAAAAGGAGTTCAGTGCCATGAATGTGATGGGTATGGACACATTAAACTGAATGTGGAACCTACCTCAAGAAACAGAAGTGGAGTCTTGCTGCCACTTGGTCTGATGAAAGTGCAACAGAAGAGTCGGCAAATCTGGTGACTGCCTTGACTAGAAGATGGGGTTCTGATGAAGACTCGAGTGATTATGAAGTAACCTTTGAAGAGTTGGCCACTACCTACAGAAAGTTGTGTCACAGAAGTGCAGAAGTGTGTCAACAGGTTGAAAGCCAGAAGAAGGTGATAACTCAACTGGAGAATGAGAAGGTAGAACACTTGGAAACCATCTCTAAATTAAAAACAGAAGCAGTGGTTCTGAATGCCAAACTAGATGAGAGTCCACAAGTTGAAAGCCAGAAGAAAGTGATAGCACAGCTGGAGAATGAGAAGGCAGAACATGTGGAAACCATCTCCAAATTAAAGACTGAAGTTGTATTCTTGAATTCTAAACTGGATGAGATGACAAGGTATGTAAGAATGCTAAACAATGGATCTGACACCTTAGACAAGATTCTCCAGACTGGACAAATAACAGGAGACAAATCTGGCATTGGGTTCAATGAATCTAAGCCTGAGTGCAGTTACACTAGTGGCAAACCTAAATCCAAACCTAAGTGCAACCATATTAAAAGCAAACCTGAGATGTCACATCATATGTCACAACATCGTAAGGGAAGACAGCAGAAAGGGAAACACCAAAGATGGAGGTGTCATTACTGTGGAAAATTTGGCCACATAAAGCCCTTCTGCTATAAGCTGCATGGTTATCCCAGTCTTGCTCACCATCAACCTAGACCCAAACATCACAGTGGGTGCTCCAGACACATGACTGGAAACAAAAACCTGCTAACTGGCCTTCATCCTTATGCCATAAGCTATGTAACCTTTGGTGATGGAGCAAAGGGTGAAATCAAGGGGATTGGTAAGCTTGATTGACCTGGAGTTCCTGACCTTGACAATGTCCTACTTGTTAAGGGATTGACTGCAAATCTAATAAGCATCAGTCAACTGTGTGACCAAGGTCTAAATGTAAACTTCACTAAAACTGAATGTCTGATTACTAACAAAGAAAATGAAGTGATCATGAAAGGAGTTAGGTCTAAAGACAACTGCTACATGTGGAGTTCTCAAGAAACTGGTTATTCTTCAATGTGTACTTTAGCCAAAGAAGAAGAAGTGAAGATATGGCATCAAAGATTAGGCCATCTACATCTTAATGGTATGAAGAGGATTATATCTGTTGAAGTTGTTAGAGGAATTCCCAACTTGAAGATTGATGAAGGAAAAGTCTGTGCAGAATGTCAGATTGGAAAACAGACAAGGATGTCACACCAGAAGCTCAGACATGACACCACTACCAAAGTTTTGGAACTCCTACATATGGATTTGATGGGACCCATGCAGGTGGAAAGCCTTGGTGGGAAGAAGTATGCATATGTAATGGTGGATGAATTCTCCAGATACACCTGGATCAATTTTATAAGAGAAAAATCTGATGTTTTTGAAGTCTTCAAAGATCTTTGTCTAAAACTTCTAAGAGAAAAGGAAAGTCAAGCTGTCAAAATTAGAAGTGATCATGGGAAGGAATTTGAGAACAGCAAATTTGCTAAATCTTGCTCTTCAGAAGGAGCTCATCATGAGTTCTCATCTCCCATCACTCCCCAGCAAAATGGTGTGGTGGATAAGAAAAATAGAACCCTTCAAGAATCAGCCAGAGTTATGATTCATGCTAAGAAATTGCCCTACCACTTTTGGACTGAAGCTATGAACACAGCCTGCTATGTTCAACACAGAGTGATCTTGAAGAAAGGGACTCCTACAACCCTATATGAAGTCTGGAAAGGGAGAAGACCTACAGTCAAATACTTCTATGTGTTTGGTAGTAAATGTTATATCTTGACTGATAGTGAACAAAGAAGGAAGATGGATCCCAAAAGTGATGAAGGAATTTTTCTGGGCTACTCAACAAACAGCAGAGCTTACAGAGTCTTTAATTCCAGAACAAAAGTAATGGTGGAATCTATCAATGTTGTGGTTGATGACCAACAGACTGATGTCACAGATGATGTTAAGGTATCTCCAAATGATCCCCCAGCTGATTTCTCAGACAGAAAGAATGAGAGACTCACCGTGTTCCTCACTAACAATGGCTACAGGAGGGGAGGTATTGAAAAGACCCTATCTATGAAAAATGAAGGAGGAAAGCTCATGGTGACTCAACTAGATGTGGATGATATTGTGTTTGATGGGATGTCAGATCAGATGGTAGAACATGTTGTTATACAAATGCAGTCTGAGTTTGAGATGAGCCTTGTTGGAGAACTGACCTATTTCCTTGGGCTGCAAGTCAAGCGGATAGAAGATTCTATCTTTCTATCTCAAAGCAAATATGCCAAGAACATTGTTAAGAAGGTTGGCATGGAGAGTGCAAGTCATAAAAGGACACCTGCTCCTACACATTCGAAAGTCTCCAAAGATAAAAATGGTGTTAGTGCAGATCAAAGTTTATGCAGAAGCATGAGAGGAAGTCTGCTATACCTCACAGCAAGTAGACCTGACATTGCCTTTGTTGTAGGTGTTTGTGATGAATATATAGCAGCTGGAAGTAGTTGTTCTTAACTGGTTTGGATGAAACAAATGTTGATTGAATATAATCTCACACAAGATGTCATGACAGTGTACTGTAACAACCTGAGTGCTATAAATATTTCTAAAAATCCTATTCAGCACAGCAGGACAAAGCACATTGATATTCGTCATCACTTCATTAGAGAACTGGTGGAAGAGAAAATCATAGCACTGGAGCATGTTACTACTGAAATGCAATTAGCTGACATATTTACAAAGGCTTTGGATGCTAATCAGTTTGAATGTTTAAGAGGGAAATTGGGGATTTGTATCCATGAGAATTTATAGCAATTAATATGGAGTGGAAAAGGTAATAAAAATATTGTCTGCCCATTTAAAAGAAAGTGCCCCATTTATGGAAAATCATTACCAAATATTGGAACTACCAGCTCAGATAGTGAAGATGACACCTTGTTTCATCACTTGGAGCCAAGTGTTGCAAAGAAAATGAAGACCATGAAAGGGAGGTCTGTGGCTGAGATGGTGACAGCCAGAACTGGTAAGAAGGCTGTTGTTGTAGGTCCTTCAAAATCATGGAGTAAAGTGGAAGTCAAGAAGAGAAAGGTCATAGAAAGTTCTGATTCTGAAGATGATGTTGAAGATGATGTCCCAGACATCTCTCCTGCTAAAAAGCAAAATGTTAGAAAATCTCCTGCCAAGGTTGCTGCTGTGCATTTGGATAACATTTCTTTTCATTTGGAAGATGGTGCAGCCAAGTGGAAATTTGTGATACATGGGAGAGTTGTTGTGGAAAGGGAGCTAGGGAAGGAGGTTGTGGAAGTGAAAGAGGTTATGGAATTGATCAAGTATGCTGGTTTGATGAAAACAGTTAGTGCACTGCCCCAATGTTTTAAAGGTCTGGTGAAGGAGTTTTTTATGAACATCCCGGAGGATATTACTGACAAGAACAGCAAAGAGTTTTGCAAAGTGTTTGTGAGAGGAAGGTGTGTAAGGTTCTCCCCAACTGTAAACAATAAGTTCCTAGGGAGAGGAACAGAAGGAGCTGTTAAATTAGAGGCCACAGACAATGAAGTCTGTAGGATAATCACTGCTGGTCAAGTCAAGGAATGGCCAAGCAAAAAGCATCTATCAGTTGGAAAATTAACTGTAAAATATGTTATCTTGCATAAGATAGGTTCAGCCAACTGGGTACCAACAAACCACATCTCAACAATCTCTAATGTTCTTGGAAGGATAATATATGCTATTGGAACCAAGCTCAACTTTGATTATGGAAGGTTCATGTTTGAACAAATTGTTAGACATGCTATCACTAATGCAGTGAAGCTGCCAATTGCCTTTCCCTCAATCATTTGTGGAATAATTTTAAGCCAGCAACCTGGTATTCTAAACACAAGTGATATCCCCAGTAGAAGGAAGCCTCCATTGTCAATTCACTACAAGTTATTTGAGGGTAGTCATGTCAATGACATTGTCATGACATCTGCAAGGAAGAAGCCAACCTCTCAAGGTGGCCTAATTGCTGAATTGAAAGAAACATGTAAGGAGTTGGAATCTGGGATTAGGGTGGCCAAGGCTAGGAAAGAGGCTTTAGAGGTTCTCATTAGTAGCTTGGAGCAAGAAGAGATGGATAAGGTTGGTAAATCCAAGGAGACAGATGCCCATACCTCAAGTGAGAGGTCTGATTCTCAAGACAATTCTAGTGGCAGTTCTGGATCTGAAAGTGAAGAAGATGCTACCTCCTCAGACTAAGTTGTTGTGTTGATGGTCCCCCTGTGTTAATGATGTGTGTTCTGGATGCTTGGATGCTTGGATGATTTGATGTTTTCTGTTTGGCAGTCTTTTCTGATGCCATGATGTAATATTTGGGCTCTTTATGAGTTCTCTGGATTTCTGATTATCTCAGCTATTGCAGTTGTGTATAATTATGGTTTGTACCACCTGACATTTATGTTTTAACATTTTATATGTTATAACATCCCTTGTGATATTCTCTGCTAGACTACTTGACATTTATTTTGTCTAATTGGTCACTTTGGTCTATTTTGACTAAAAAGGGGGAGAAGGTATTATGTGGAGAACTGCAGTTGTGTGGAGATGTGGAGAGCTGCAGTTATTATGTGTTGTTGTAGCTAGGCTAAACATGTGATAGCTCATGTTGAACAGAATGATGTTCTATGATGTTCTATGATGTTCTGTTCTGTGATGTTGAAGGAGATGTCAGATGTTGAACAAAAGAATGTTTTGTGTTGTACAGGTGGTTGTACAGGTGATGTTAAAGGAGATGTCAGAATGTGATTCTGAATGTTACAGATGTTGAAGGAGATGTCAGAGTGTGACTCTGGATGTTTAAGTGTTGTTGTTGTTGAAGGAGATGTCTGTGTTGAACAGACTTAGGGGGAGAAGAAGTACCCATGTGCATTTGTGTAAAAACTAGTTGCTATTATAGCTAGTAATTGTGTTTGCTTCTGCTGCTGCTTAAACTGTTGTTATGTTGTTTATCTGTTGATGTGTTTTTTTCTTGTGAACAAATGGACTGATATATGTTTTAGCCAAAATTTGCCAAAGGGGGACTTTGTTTGTTCTAGGTGTTGGTAGCAATCTTGGTAAAACCAAGAGTGTTCACAAGATGTTACATGTGATGTCTTAACATAAGATATCTTGTACCTGCTGGATGTTGAAAATATAATTATGCAGGATTGTTTCAGGATGTCATACCTGATGTCATGACATCTGATATAATGTACCTGCTGGATATTTAAAATGGAATTATGCAGGATTGTTCCAGGATGTCAGACTCGATGTCATGACATTTGTAAACAGAACATTCAGTTTGAATGTTATGTATTATGTGATTACGTTTTTAATGCAAATCTATGTATGATTGAAGATCTGATTTACACACGCATTCAATCATTAATTACAACCAGATTTACTTATTTTCCAAAGAGATCTAATCAGCTGTCATGAGAAGATTTAAAAGGAAAATAGTTTTAGGGTTTTATGATGTCCAAGCCCAGCCAAATGCTTCTACAAAAAGGACATGGAAAACCTGATTTGATACACAAGAAATACAGAGCGAAATATTCAGAGAGAATAAGGGTTTAAGTCTTGTGTAGTCGTGTGACTTGTAAACCATTCAATTCATCCATAGATGATTGAATTGGTCTGATTTTTGAGTTGTAATTTGTCACTCTAAGCTTTTAAGCATGAGTGTGTGTCTACTTGATTGAAGCTGCTAAGTAAGATCAAGTGTGTGTGTTTGAAGAGTGTCTTCTTTTCATTGTAATTCTTGTTTTATATCACTGGTGTGATTGAGGGAAAGTGAGATTGGATCTCATATCTAAGAGTTCTTAGGTAGAAGTCACACGGGCAGAGATTAGGTGAAAAAGACTGTAACTTGCGTTATTTACTGAGAGTCTTTGAACTGATTCTATTTTAGTGGATTTCCTTCCTGGCTTGGTAGCCCCCAAACGTAGGTGAGTTGCACCGAACTGGGTTAACAATTGCTTGTGTCTCTTGTATTATTGTTCTTTATCTTTTATCCTGTTTTGTATTGTTCAGATATTAGTGTCGTGACATTACCTTTGACATCTCATATCTGATACCAAAATTTCAGATACCTCAACCTGTCCACTAGTCTGGGGGTGGTATGGTATGGTGATTCTATGCTTGACATTGTATTTCCTCAGCAGGTTCTCCATCAGCTTGTTGAGGAAGTGGGTACCTTCGTCACTAATCAGTGCTCTTGGTACCCCAAACCGTGCAAAGATACAATTCTTGAGGAAATTTATTACCACTTTCGCGTCATTCGTGAGCAGTGCTACTGCTTCCACCCATTTCGACACATAGTCAACCGCGGCCAGAATGTATTGCTTTCCAAAGGACGGTGGGAAGGATCCCATAAAATCTATTCCCCACACATCGAACAGTTCTACCTCTAACATGGCATTCTGAGGCATCTGATTTCTCTTGGATATGTTTCTTGTTCTATGACATTTGTCGCACTCTTTTACCACTTCTTGTGCATCTTTGAACAGTGTAGGCCAGTACAATTCATACTAGAGGACTTTTGTTGCGATTCTATCTCCGCTAAAATGTCCTCCATATTCTGAGTTGTGACAGGCTTTTAGGATGTCCCTTTGCTCTTCCTCTGGAACATATCTCCTGACCAGGCCATCTAATCCCTTTTTGTAAAGGAATGGATCGTCCCACACATAAAACCTGCAATCATGCAAAAACTTTTTTCTTCTGTTAGAGTCAAAGTCATCAGGTATTAGTCCACCTACCACAAAGATAGCGTAATCGGCGAACCATGGGATATGTGTAACGGCTAGGATATGTTCATCTGTGAACTCATCTCTGATGGGGTGTGTTTCTTCTGTTTCTTGAATCGGAGTAATCTGAGATCAGTGATCAGAAATAATGTTTTCAATACCTTATTTGTCTCTAATTTCCAGGTCGAATTCTTGTAGTAGTGGGATCCATTGCAACAGCCTTTGCTTTGATTCCTATTTGGCAAAAAGATATTTTAAAGCAGCATGGTCAGTATACACAATTACATTTGATCCCAACAGATAGGATCTGAACTTATCAAACGCGTACACAACCACCAGGAGTTCTTTTTCAGTGGTTGCATAGTTCATTTGAGTAGGGTTCAATATGCGGCTTGCATAATAGATCACATGCAAGAGTTTCTCCTTGTGTTGCCCTAGTACTGCCCCTACTGCGTTATCACTAGCATCGCACATTATCTCAAAAGGAAGAGACCAATCGGGGGCAATAACTATGGAGGCTGACATAAGTTCCTTCTTCAAGGTCTCGAAGGCTTGCCTGCACTCCTTGTCAAATAAGAACAGTGTATCCTTCACCAGTAGACTAGTTAGTGGTTTTGCGATCTTGGAGAAATCTCTTATGAACCTGCGGTAGAACCCCGCATGTCCTAAGAAGCTTCAGATGCCTTTTTCATTTACCGGAGGTGGTAAATTTGCTATTACCTCCATTTATTCCATGTCCACTTTGATACCTTGGTTGGAGATCTTGTGTCCCAAGACTATTCCTTCACGTACCATGAAGTGACACTTTTCCCAATTCAGGATCAAATTTGTTTGCTAGCATCTTTCTAACACAAGTGACAAGTTAGTCAAACAATTATCAAATGAAGAACCGAATACTGAAAAGTCATTCATAAATATTTCCATATGCTTTTCGAGCATGTCAGCAAAGATTGATGTCATACACCTTTGAAAAGTGGTTGGTGTGTTGCATAACCCAAATGGAATTCTTCTATAAGAAAAAATACCATATGGGCATGTGAATGCAGTCTTCTCTTGATCTTCAGGGGCAACAGCAATCTAGTTGTACCCCGAGTAACCATCTAGGAAACAATAGTAATCGTGTTCGGCTAACCTTTCCAGCATTTGATCAATGAATGGTAACGGGAAGTGATCCTTCCGTGTTGCCACGTTTAGTCTTTTGTAATGTATGCATACTCTCCAACCAGTAACAGTCCAGGTTGGAATCAACTCATTCTTCTCATTTTTTATCACCGTAGTGCCCCCTTTTTTTGGTACCACATGGACTGGACTGACCCAAGAACTGTCGAAATAGGATAAATTAGGCTCGCATCCAAGAGTTTTACAACTTCTTTGCGTACCACTTCTTTCATGGCTAGGTTAAGTCTTCGTTGTGGTTGCACCACCGGTTTGTGACCATCTTCCATTAAGATCTTGTGCATGCAAACGATCGGGCTTATACCTTTCAAGTCCTCAATTACCCATCCGATTGCACCTTTGTATTTTTTTAGCACTTAAATGAGTTCTGCTTCTTGGACACTTTGTAGACTGGCATTGATAATAGCTAGACATTTTTTCTCAGTGTCCAGAAACGCATACTTCAGATTTATTGGTAACTGCTTCAGATTTACCCCTGTTTTTGGTTCTTCAATGACATCTGATGGTGGTGGTCTTAAATCTTTCCACCGGTGTGGTCTAGATCTAATCCATTCAGGTTATTTTTCAATCATAGCGAGCACCTCAGACTCTCCTTCATCTTCATCACTTTAAAAAATTGATAGACTTAAGACCCGTTCTAGTGGTGACTGGGGTCTATGCCTTTCATTTTCTTGAGCAATTACTTGATCTATTATCTCTATAGTGTTGCTTGTGCCAATATCATCTTTGTATTGCATTGTGTTCCTCACATCTATTTTTAACTCTTCATCGTAGACCTTGAGGGTCATAGTTCCTTCCTCGATGTTTATCATACACCGTTCTGTTTCTAAGAAAGGTCTACCCAATATGAAAGGAATCTCCTCATCTTCAGGCATTTCCAGAATGACGAAGTCAACTGGGAAAACAAACTTGTCAATTTTTACAAGAACATCTTCCATAATCCCATAAGGTCACCTCACAGAGCCATCCGCAAACTGAAGTGTCATTCGAGTATCTTGAATAGTGTCGATGCCTAATTTTTTATAGATGGACAGTGGCATCAAGCTTACACTCGCTCCTAAGTCAATCAGAGCCTTCTTGAATTTTCTATCACCAATAGTGCATGGAATAGTAACTGATCCTCTGTCTTTCTTTTTCACTGGAATTTTCATACCTTGGAGAATGGCACTGCATGTTTCAGTTAGGATGATCGGGTCTCTATCAGTGGAACGCTTCTTGGAGATGATGTCTTTCATGAACTTGGCATATATTGGCATTTGTTCTAATGCCTCAGAAAAAGGGATGTTTATTTCCAGTTTTTTGAACATTTCCAGGAACCTCTCAAAAAATTTATCATGTTGATCTTTCTTTTTCTGTCTTGGAGGGTAAGGGAGTTTGATGACTGATTTTGAAACCTTCTCTTTCTCCTTGACAGGTGGTAGTATCACTTCTTCATCTTGGTCCTTGGTTTCCTTGATTTCTAAATCCACTTCTAACAATCCATCTTTTTCAGCACTTTTTTCCTCTGTTGACTTTCCACTTCGAGTTACGATAACGTTAACAGTGTCATTTTCCCACGGATTTGTTGTCGTACCACTAGGTAGGGTGCCCGGGGCTTGAGAATTTGAAGCTAACTGTTGTACAATCTGACCCATTTGGACTTCAAGATTTTTAATGGAGGCCGTGGTGTTTTTCTGATTAGTCCTGGTTTCTTCTTGAAACTGTATGTTGTTGGCTGCTAATTTTTCAATAACGATTTCCCATTCAGCCTTTTTAGGTGCCTGTTGTTGCTGCTATTGCTTATATTGAGTATGATATTTCCCTGTACCTTGTTGCGGAACATTCCCTCTCTGATCTTTCCAGGAGAAATTTGGATGATTCTTCCAACCTGGGTTGTAAGTGTTGGAGTAGGGATTATTCTGCTTCAAGAATTTGATCTCTTCAATTTGTTGTGGAGTAGCAAAGCAATAGACCGTGTGATGAGGTCCATTACAGATTTCACAAGTGCTAGCCTGAGTTGGCTGGACTTGCGCTATCTATTAAGTACCTATATTCATAGCTTTCAACTTCTTGTCTACTTCGACAGCAACTGTGTCTTCCAGACGGATTTTATTTGTTTCTAATTTTAGATCAATCACCCCCTCTGGCTGACTAGTACACATGTCGTATAATTCTAGATGCTCATTGGCAGCTATTGCTTCAATAATCCTCTTAACACCAGTGGCTGTTGAGAAATTTGTTGAGCCACTGACTGCTGTATCAATCAACTGCTTTGTTTTTATTTTCAGCCCATTAACGAACATCTGCATTTGTTCGGTTTGATCCATATTGTGAGTTGGACACGCTACTAAGACCCTTTTTGAATCTTTTGTAGGCGTCTCCCAATGATTCACCATCCTTCTGTTTGAAATTAAGAATTTCATACCTTTTTCTCAGGAATACTGATACTGGAAAGTACTCATTTAAGAATGAAGTTTCCATCTCTTCCTATGATGTGATACTGCTAGCAGGAAGAGAATAGAATCATTCTTCCGCATCTTCAGCTAAAGTGAACGGGAACATTCTTAATTCTTTTGCTTCATCAATATGACCATCAATTTTCAGCGTGGTGCTCATGGTCAGAAATCTTTGCAGGTGTTTGTTGGCATCTTCGTTAACCTTTCCGGTGAAAGGTTTTCTTTCCAATTGATTGATTGTGCTAGGATGTAGTTGAAAATTCGTCACATTCACCGGTTGGTTGACAATGGTCAATCGACCACCCGGTGCGTTTGCACCTCCATAGTCACCCAGGAATCTCTCTAGAGGTGGAGGAGGTGGAATTTGAGGAACTTCAGCCATTGGTTCTTTGACTTCGGAGTGATCAGAGGTACTTTCTTCTTTGGAATCCACTCTTTGATTTATGCGTCTTCGGTGAAGGGTTCTCTCGATCTCTGCGTCAAAAAGAAATTCAGCTGAGGGTTCTCCTCGCATACAAATTAGTAAATTATAAATGACAAAAAAATAATTTTATTGCAGAGCAACAAAATTTTAATTGAATTTAAAATTAAACTCTATATTTTGGCAGTCCCCGACAACGGCGCCAAAAACTTGATCGGGAAAATAGCAAGTGTACTATTTTGCCTTTTATAGAAATAATGGAGAAATTCCCCGAATGTCGATCTCAAGGACTTCAAGCCAATATCGAGTTTAAATTATCATTTAATTAAACAAAAAATATTAATTTGGTTTTTAGGTGTAAAAATATGCGAATAAAGGTAAAGGTAAACAAGAATGAAAATAAGGGTTTATAGAGAAAAAGGAACAATGCCAGGGAAGGTGTATGATTTATCCCTGTAACAACTCTGAGTCACTGTTGCATCAACAAATATCAATTGCTACTGTCGTACCCCAAAATTTGTCCTACCCTTTTTTAATTCGCCTGGCTTATGGTTTTGTTCATTTGCATACTTTGCTTCTATTTGATCATGCATTCATCGATATTTGTATATGGTAACAAATTTATATCAAAGGTTCGATGATACTAGATTTAATCGGTTTAAGTATATTTTCGAGATGGATATTATTTGGTAATTATTCGAGTTTATTTCCCGTATTACTTGTGGTGGGGATCATCTCTTTATTTGAGATCTATGGTTATTTCAGAGGTTTGCTTGGATTCAAATAAATGGGCAAAGTTGGAATAAAAGAAAGTTTTCATTCATTTATTGGAAAATATCACTTCTCCAAAGTACTAAAAGTCATGGGTTAAGCCACTCAAAATTCAAGTTAAAAGTGGTAGAAAAATCAAGGCAAATGCATGAAAATTCAAGTTAATTATTAGTGACTTTTTGCCTTACATCCTAACTTGGTACTTTTGCTAAACTTCAACACCATTGGTCTTTAACTACCCTTAACTACCCATTTCTCCTCAAGCCATCAATTTACCTAATTACCCTTAACTATCATAACTTTCAAACTAACACAAAACTTCCAAACAAACACAAATCTCAACTTCCATTTTTTCACTCAATCCTAGTCACTCTTAACATTTAATCCTATGGTTGAAATTGGTGATCCGCAACTAATGATTAAATTAACTTTTAATCGTTGATAAATCAATTACTTGGATCATAATCCAAGGGTGATCATTCAACTACCAATTCTATATAAACATGTTATTTTTTACATTTTGGGGGGTTAACTAACCTAACTTGGAAAATTCACAATTAATCATTATTTTTCCATTACTTTTTTTTCTCAATTTCTTTCTCAATATTCATTTTCTCCCTCACCCTCACTAAAGTTCATCTTCATCACCATTTTAAAATTTCACATTGAAATTCTAAAATGGTGGAACTTAGCCATCAACAATTTCTACATTATCATCAACAATAATCATCTAAAGTTTATCAAGATTCATCAACAATCTTCATCCAAGATTCATCAATTCAAACTTATTAATCAATATTCTACATTTATGGTTTATCTTCTACATTCATTCATCATCAAGAATAATTATCAAAGTTTGGAAGTTAATTGGATTAATGGAGCTTATTCTTGAAGTTTTTCGGGTTTCACTACGCCAAAAAGGTTTTTTAACAGCGCATCTTAGACAGCGCTTTTAAAAGAAAGCGCTGTCTAAGGTTAAAATAAAAATAAAACACGGAAAATGTTCTAAAAAAATAATGAAAGCGCTGTCTAAGGGGGGGTCTTAGACAGCGCTTTTAGAAAGCGCTGTCTAAGACCCCCCCTTAGACAGCGCTTTTAGAAAGCGCTTTTAAATATAGACCTTAGTCAGCGCTTTTGAGAAAGCGCTGTTTAAAGTCTTTCAATTAAAAAAAAAATTAAAACCAAAAGCGTTGTCTAAG